>NC_140572.1:28135203-28650203 GCF_057381845.1 Rhamphochromis longiceps
AAATAAGCGGCACTGCACTAACAACATACCAGCTAAGCTAAACGAATGGATAACTAGCTGAGGGTAAATTAGCAAATGATAACAGTACATTACCTTTCGGGTTCACTAGCTTCACAGTACGATATTAAACTGGAGAACGGATCCTCTTAGCCTCGTTAAAGCATGTTAATATGATAGCGTGACGCCAGCTAAACAGGCTGACCAGCTCTCCCGTCCGAGCATCGCTACTGCGCAGGCTAGCTGCTAGCTTGGTTTATGATGCCTTCAGGAGCTCACCGTACACTTCAAATTTCAACGATTGATATTTTGGTATTTATTCTAATGAGCCTCTAATAACTCAAAGAAAAATGGAGAAAACTTCCCTTTTTTTTACGTAATAATTACCATAAAACGTGTCAGTACACAGCACCAGTTTCCCTGAATGATACAGCAGAAGACACTGCACTCTCTAGCTCCTACTTATTAGTGAGAGCAAAAAGTAATGGAAAAAATGTCTTTTGTTTGTTTTGCTTTCCTAACCTAAAGGCAGCGAAAGCCCTTCTGTACTACATTCGTGTTCACTCTGTTATCGTAATTTCTAGCTCTTACGGTGACAATTGCGGTGTTGACAATACCTTAAGTTGTCTGCCCTCCGAAATATTGCGAACGCATCAACGTAACATAGCAACCAGTGTTTTGAACGGATCCCGTTCCCACTACTGCTTGTTTCCGTACGGAGAGATTTCTTGCAGGACTCGCATGGACGAAACCGCCCCAGTGTTTTCGTTTTGCCAAAAATGTCAGGACTATCAGAAACAGAGCGTGCTGGATTTACGAAGATACTGAGCCTAATGACAAAATGCGACTTACTGTCACTCAGTGATACGGTCACGAATAAGATGATAGTCGTGGAAAACATTACGGGTAAGACTTTTATTCAATTTCGTATGGCAAAGAGGAAGTCAGCTTACCTTAAGTCTTTACTGGAGCCCAGTGAGTTACATAATGTCCTTAATCAAGAGATTTGTTGTATACCTACCAAGAAATAACAAATAAATTGCATGAACAATTTCAGTGTTTTCTCACCTCTGCTGGATAGATAAATAAATGATTAGCTTATCCTACTCTGTCTGATCATTTTTCCACTGCAGAAGCTAAAGAAACCATTCTCGCCTTCACTAAAAATGCCGAAGAGCTCCTGAGGAGGAAAAAGGTTCAGCGTGACCTGATATTCAAGTACCTGGCTACAGAAGGTGTGGCGATGCCCCCAAATAGCGAGAAACACATGCTTATAAAGAGGACCCTGGAGCTGTGGTCCTCTGTAAAGGTAACTTGACACACGAGAGAAACAGAAGCCACTGCCGCCAGTAAATGTTTTATTTGGGGATAAGCCAAAGGCGACCCATCTATTTTATAAAGGATGGAAAGTATTGTTTATTGAATAGTGAAGTTCAGTGAAGTGAAGACATGGCACTGATGTTGGTATGCCTGGAAAGAGAAGACATAATTAGGGTTATTCACACACAGTGTCCTCACACACCTTTATAACAGTTTATATATTGCTTTGAAAAAGTAATCACCGAACAACAGACTGTGCCACCCTTGGCAACAAGAACTGCAATCAAGCAGTTTTGATATTGAATAGGCCATTCCAAAAACTTCATTTTATTTTTTTGAGCTATTTAGAGATGGAGTTCCTGTTGTGTTTTGGATCCCTGCACTGGTGCATAACCCTAGTGCTCTTGAGCTTCAGGGTGCAAATTGATGGCTGGACATTCTCTGGATTTTCTGGTAGAGAGCAGAATTCATGGTTCAATCAGTCAGGGCAAGGCATCCAGATCCCAAAGCAGTCCCAAATGATCACACTACCACCACAGTGTTTGACTGCTGCTGGGGTTTTTTTTGTTTTTGTTTTGTTTTTTATGAACTGCTGTGTAGTAGTTCTACACCAGATGTAACAGGATGCAAACTTTCCAAAAAAGTTAATATTTTGTTTTGTCAGTCCACAGACTATTTTCCATTGTCTTGACAATCAGAAAGATGTTTCTGTTTTTTGTTTTTTACTTAGGGCCAGGTAGGGTTGGATAGCTTTTTACTCATAATAAATGCAAACATCATTTAAAGACAGCATTTTTGTATTTACTCTGGCTATCTTTGACCAATACTAAAATGTGTTTGATGATTTGAAGCATGTAACTGTGACAAATATGCAAAAAAATAAGAAATCAGGAAGAGAGTGCTGTTTTTTTTTTTTTACAGCACTGTATATTGATATTAGAATTTGTACTTCCCAAAATTCAGGGTCAACACCAGCTCTAAAATCAAGCCTTACTCAGACTTTATATTTTAGAACCTGTTGCCATTCCATCAAAGAACTGACCTTCTAGCTAATATGGGTGTAGTGCTCTGACTTGTAGAGACTGAAGATCATATGTAACAACAACCTCTCATTTCTTTATGGAGGTGGTGGATGAAAACCCTCAAGGAGAGGCGGCTTCCTCAGATGTGAACTGTGGGATGGGCTTTGATCCGCTGGTCCTCGGCCAGCAGTTCTGTCAGTGGTTCTTCCAGCTGTTGAACAGTCAAAACCTTTCACTTGGCCAACAGCCCCAAGACTGGGGACCACAACATTTCTGGCCTGATGTGAAGTTACGTCTCCTCTCCAAGTAAGAACCTCATTAGTAGTGAAAGCAAATGAGAATTTAAATAATACTGATGTTGTTGGTTTATAATCTTATTCAGAGTAGTCCTCTGTTTCAGGTAGATTATTCCTTCTGATTTTCTTCTTACAAAGCATAGAGATGAAGGTAAAACAACCCCAAAACACTAATAACAGAGTTATGTCTTTCTCAGAGCTGGCAGTGAGCAGATGGAGGAGTTTCTGGGTGCTGATCTGGTTAGTTGTCGATTCTTGGCACTGACCAGGGATGAGCGTCTCCTCTTTAGTCCCAATTTGGATCCCCATGGCCTCAAAGCCTTGACCTCTCGTCATGGCTTGGTGTTGGTGGCTGTGGCTGGGACTATTCACAGAGATTCAGTCTGTCTGGGAATCTTTGAACAAATATTTGGCCTTATCCGCTCTCCTCTGGACAACAACAGCTGGAAGATAAAGTTTGTCAACCTGAAAATCAGAGGGCAGGATGCTCTTAGTGGGACAGATGTGCCAGCACCTGCTTTGACCTACAATTCCAGTGAACTGCAGCTTCTCTGTAGCTGACAGTCAAGATAGATTAGTTTTAGATTTATTAGTTTTATTTCCTTTCACATTATTTATCCAAAAGTGGTGGTTTGGCCTTTTGGTTCTACTCTACACTCATCTTATTTGCATGAACACTTATTTTCTGGGCATTTGGGACCTCATATTGCATCTAATAACTCATCTGATACAACCCTATCTTCTAACTTATAGGCCGTCATGCAATAATATAAAGGTAGACTCAAACTGATGCATTTAAATTGAATATTTGCATCATAACATGCAAAGCAGAATTCTCAAAGATTATCCTAGAAGGTAAATGGATGGGCTGCTTTAAATATACTGTACCTTTTTGCAAAGCATGTAGTGCTTTGGAAGCCTGTGCCTTATGTAAAATATGTTCAATGTATACATTTGTGGTATAGTAACAGTTATACTGTCACTCAAAAGATCTCTTAGAAATGTATTTTTTAGGAAAGAAAAGCACATTAAATTTTATTTCAGCTGTAAAAATGAAAAGAGTTGTAAGTGACTATGGTTTTTAATTGACTATGTTCATGCAGAGCAGCCAGCATTTCAGTGTCACAGCAGGACATTGAGATGCCTAATGCAGGTTTATAATGCTAATAGGCTTTTTTTTTTTTCTGAGATGGCACAACTGAAAGCAGTTATACTTGTTCAAAAAACAGTAAGCAAGAATAGGTATCAGCCTTTGCATGTTTTATTGTCTGAACAAAAGCAACCAAATATCTTCTGAAACTCTTCAGGTTATTCTCGTTTAAACAAATTCATGCTTTTTTCATGCTGACAGTTGTTAAAATGCATCTTCCCTCACAGAACACAGCAAACTAACACAGCAGTTTTATCCGTGCCAACATAACTGCAAAGGATTTAACATAAACTTGCATTAGGCAGCACAATGTCCCAACAGATGGTTGTAGAAAATGGGCACCTGTGTGATATGTAGGCATTTTATTCAAGTTGTTCGCAATTCCTTTAATCGGTGCCATTCACAACATTTCTCAATAATTTACTGTTGGATTAAATTTAATTTTGAATGTATGTTTTTTTTTTAAAGGAGTTTTATGAGTAACAAACTTTTGAGATGTAACGTAGCCATTTATTAACAAATAAATATCTGTCTTTATGTGACACTACAAAGTCAAGCAGTGTGCTTTCATGGCTTTTCATCCCACAATGTTTACAGATAAACAGTCTGTTAGAAATACCAACAGAGTAACATAGTTCAGAAAAAGTCTAATATTTAGACAAATGTGCATATAAAAATATTATAATTTCAGCTAATTTGTTCCTGTTCAGTGCCAGGTGTTAAGTGGTTTAATTAAATGGCTGGAAGTTGGAGATTGGAAAACATTGCTGTGAAACTGACTCTCCTTAATGAACTGAATTACAAGTCTAAATGGTGCTTTTTAATTTTGCTGTTTTAAGGATCTCCCAGAACAGACAGTTATACTTTTTTTTCTGCTGCTTCCTTTAGGGGCAATCAGAGTAGCTCATCTGCTTTTATCTCACCCTGTCCCTACCCTCCTCCGTGTCTGTCACATCAACCCTCTGCATGTCCTGCTTCCCTACATCTATTAATCTTCTCTGTGGTCATCTTCTTTAGCCCCATATTCAATGTCCTTTGTCCAGCTTATCCACTCTCTCCCCTCTGCACATGTCCAAACCCTCTCAATCTCGCTTCTCTAACTTTGTCTCCAATCCGCTTAACCTGAGCTCTCCCTCTGATGTACTCATTTCTAATCTTGCCCCAATGAAAATCTTCAACTCTGCCACCTCTCAGTGTAATGCATATACCGCTGAATCACTTGCAGGTTGACTGGTTTTTTGGTACCAAACTCGTCATCCTACTATTCCCAGCACTTGTTTAGACAAACTGGCTTTGTGGCATTTTTAAATTGTGACCAAACAGTGCAGCTGTGGGCAAAATAAAAACATGCTCCCTTTTGTCTAGGAATTGTGTTTGTCAGCACAACGTTTGCCTGATGAATCTAAGACAAATTTAGCTCAGGTTAAACCACCGCAGTGACAGTCAAACAGGTGATGCCATTGAATATTAGAGAGATAACCTCAATGATCATCTATGAGCAAGCACTTGGCAGTGGCAGAAAGGAAGACCCTGTTAAAAGGAAGAGACCTCTGGCACAGGTCTTAGGGAGGGACAGTCATCTGTTTCGGAGAGAGTAGGAGAATGTAGAGAGACCCCGACCAAACAAAGCATTTGAAAGAGTACACAAAAGTTGATGACATGCAGTAGTACTATATGAATGCATCAGGAGTAAAAAGATGAGTTGAAAATTGGTGCAATCATGTAGGCTTGCTCTGCCAGCTAGCCAGAGCCGGCTATCATAGAGTATATTATAGCCTGCCATTGCTGCTGTTCACTCGTAACTTTTAAAACTCAAATCTCCACAGGGTTAATGTCTGAGATGTTGTGTCAGCGGTTAATGTCCACATATTTAGCCACTTTCATACTCTTTGAGTAGGTTTGATTGCACACAAGCTGCCACACCACCCTAGAAGGGCTTTACTGGTTGGTCAGACATTTCATATAAAAATATACATTTACTACCTGTGGTCAGGAAAAAAAGAAAACTCAGTGCTATTGGTCTTGCCTTTTTTTTATTGGACCAAATGGCACATGACATGAATTCATCTAGACCCGCTTCAGACAGCTGGGGATTTGAAATTTTGCTGGATGGGATGAAGAAAGCAGATCGCTTTTCCACACAACGTGCCTAAGATCATTTTACACGTTCAAACTCACCTGTGCTGATATCATGTTATCAGGTATATGTGCTATATGCTAAACATGTGACCTGTATCAATGCTTCTTTGCATTTGTCTCTGAAGCTTGTTCTAGTGTGACTTTTGAAAATAGTTTGGCAAAGCTCGTTAATACTCATGGTACAAAAACTGGGTCACATTTGAGCAACACCCGAGCAGCATCCAGTTCTTGCTTTTTTTCTCATAAATGTTTTTTTTTTCAGCCATCTGTATATAAAAAATAAAGACAAACGTGACTCCTTATTAATGAAGTGGATCTGTTTTTCCATCGATTCTCCTGCGTCACTCTAGCGAGGGCATGTGGGGTCTAGTGGGGGCACAGAATATGCCAGTATGACTCTGTGGCTTTGGTGGGAAATGTTACATGTGGGAAATTATTCTTGGCAGCCTCTTTCAAAGGCCCCTGGAATACTTAATATCTGTGACTGTATGGGTCGGAGCCACACGGGTCTTTGTGCTTTATAGGGCCATAGTTGTGGCGAGGCGAAACCACTGCAGCCATTGATCTCAGCCTGTTCGCCTCTCAGAAAGAATAATAACAAGCTGCTTGCCTTCTGTCTTTATGGCACTTGGCTTCTCTGCGTTTTAATAAGCGGTTTGGCCACGGGCGCAGCTCTGACGCACGGGTTCAAAAATACCGCTGCAGTGGCGTCTGGTTAGAGTTTTGACTCCAGAGAGTTTCCCCCCCCACACTTTTCGCTTTACCCTCCTCTAATAGAGAAGTGTGTTTCTTATAAGGAAACATGCTAAAACTCAGACCCACAGTTATTTGAAATAGCTTATTGGTGGTGAACCATAGAAACTGCTTCTTGTAATTACATTTTTTTTCTCTTTTACAACTGTTGAGATATATGTTGTGCTCCTAGAAGAGACCTCATTAGGGGTGACTTTATTTATTGCTGAATGCTGATAGGCTGATAGATTTACAGATTTATTGATGCCCAGGTGTTTTCCCCTCCCTTCCTAAATGGCTTTAGCTGTAATGTTTAAAGTTGAACCCACGGACTCCCAGTGTCTTCTCAAACCATTTAACAAATCCTTGAATTGGTTCCAGGCATTTTATACATGTATAAAAATGATCTTGATATTTTACTTTACTGGAAGAGACTACAGTGCACTTGTAGTCTCATGACAACATGAGGCCAGAAGGGGGCACTCAAACTCCACAAAAAAAGGGCAAGGCTGAGCCACAGGTCACAAAAAGCAGAGGAAAAAAATAGGACTTTTAAGATCACGGAGGAAACTAATCAATTCATAAGAGCAATCTAAGCTGAGCTTATGTTACTGGGCAATTTCTATATGGCTGCATCCGTGAGGAAAACTGTAAATATTTCAAGCTTGAATTGTCCTCCATTAAAGTAATGGGGTTCTAAAAGAGAGAACTGTTGGCTTTCATAGGCAGTAATTTATCTGGACCGGTGAAGGTGTTAAGAGACAGCTTTGACACAATATTCTCTGCGGTCTGCATTCTCTGGACAACAAAGAGCAGGATTTATGAATTGAAAGCAAAAAGAAAAATCAACTAGTGGCCAATGACATTTCTCCTGCTGACAAAACACATTAGAGGAGAATTCAATCAAAGGTTGACAGTTATTTTATCATCTTGTTGGACTTGCCCTCCAACCCAGCAGTGTTTCATAAACCTGCACACACTAAAACTGCACAGAAACAGCTACATAACTTGAGGCTGAGGAAATGAGGTCAACATTGTTTGGTGTTAAAGTCTCACTCTGTCGTTCTGCAACGCCATATTTCATCCAGTTCTGTGGAAGGGTTCCATTTTTTTTTTTTTTTTGCGGGGCTGACACACAGCTGTGCAATTTATGCTGATTATTCAGCACGTTTTCTCCCACTGATAACTGCACTGAATCATCGAACGTCTTAAAGCAGGAATTGATGGATGCTGGGTCAATATGAATAATAGGATTTGGACACCTTCAAATCAAAATCTGTGATTGGTGGGAGGGGACTATGGTTAGCCAGCAGCTGTATATCTGGTGATATAAAATACAAAGAAGTCAATAAGATCAAATGAATAGAAATTGCATACTGGGTTTCGTGGTCAGAGCATATTGACAACATCATTTAGAAAATTGCGAAAGGTATAACAATGTTAATTGTTTTGCTCCCTTTGTTATAAGAATGCCATTAGCTCATCTGCAGTATTGCTGAGCGATATGGTCTGCCGCTCCTAAGAGAGACTCAGGCAGAATAAGGTATAACAACTGTCAGGTTTAGTTTTCTTGTCCACACAACAGCAGCATCACTGAAATCCACAGCAGACAGCATTGGTTCGGTGTGGAAGTTAAACTTATAGAGGAAAGCAGGTACACCTCGCTCATTTTCAAGCAAACTAACTGCTGTGGCTAATGCAAATCCAAATAAATGAAGCTAATGAGAATGTCATTAAATCCCATTTTATCCACTTACTTCTTGCTACAGTGTAATTGTAATCCCCTGGAAACATTTACATTTTAAGTACATTACACAAACGAGGAACAAGTTCAACAACATCGTCCCATCTGTAGAGTCATGTTTGACCTCGTGGCCTTTTAGCCTTTCTTGGGAATGTGCATGAGCGATTAATTGCTCTCTGCGTGCATTATAGAACAACGCTGCAGGATCTGACTTTATTACGGTATGTTTGAACTGACATCACTGCTCCGTTTTAACACAAATTGCTTTGGACCTGACGAGGCAGCCGTCACAGTTCATAACAAACCCCTCACTTGGCCTGGCAGTGTATCCTTACACATGCATCATTATCTCATGTAAACAGTGGAAATGAGAGACCGCTGGGGGAACGAACGTCATTCAAGGCAACAAAGCGAGGGCTCAGTGAAAAGATCCTGGGCCGTGACACTCTCGTTTAGCGTCAATTAGAGGAAACAACAAGCAGACCTGTTCCTGAAGGCATCTGGATCTGATGTGTTTATTTATACTTAAGCAAATATGCATACTTGAAAGAATGCATGCATTCAAGGATGTTTCAATCGGAAAAACATGGAGGCAGTGTGGGGGCAACAAAAATGTCCCTCAGATTGTACTTGATGTACTTGAGCTGAGCTTGCACACAATGCCCTCCCCACTTCTCTCTCACTTTATCTTTTTGTGTTCCTCTATCTCTCTCTTTCACACATAGTGGCTCCAATGTGCTGCTTTGCAATGAGTCCCTTTCGTATGCAGTGCAGGGGCCCCCATGAGTTCCTTCCCTTGGCTCTCAAACTACCGTAAACAGAGAAGATGGTGTTATCTAAATGCTGCCAGGAGGTTGTCAGCTTGTATTGGGCCAGGCTGACCAAGTGGCCTGTTGGCGGATGCGTGTTGATGCCAGGCTCCCAGCGCCTTCTCTCTGTGGACATCTGCTGTGTGTGGGAAAGCTGTGGAGTTTGTCTGTGGTTGCATCTTAATCCTCCATCTCTTCAGCTCCAGCCATGCCTGGCCGAGCAAACCAGCAGCCCTGCTCGCTTTGCTTGTATTAATTGCCCTTGCCTGGCTCGCTGTTTGCTTATGATTACACTCATTAATTTCAATTCCCCTGGACGCCCCTACTACAGTAGCTGCCTTCAGACAGACTCACACACACATACACAGTTATGCACTTATTCACACTTACATGTATTGTTGTGAAGCATGGCAAGGAAAGGGTCAGCTTTCACCTGCAAATGAAGGGACGAGGAGGAGACTGGAATAGGCCATTTTCAAAGCAGACGTGTCAGTGCAGCGTAAACACAGGTGTAATTAATGACATTAATTATGGCCTTGTTCCATTTAGATGGGCGAGGGCATGGTTTGTACATGCTTTCTCATCGGAATGACTGTGACACACTAAATAGAATGAGACCGTAATTTATTTTATCAGTTACCCTTGTGTTTACCCTGGGATGACATGCCAAAATGGCTGCTTTGAAAAGCCCCGGAGGCATGGCTGATGAGCAGCATATGAAAGGGATTCACGTGTGGCCTCTTTTTCCCTGATCACCAGCAGCTTGATGCTTCAATGTCGATTGCTTCAGTGTGTAAATATGAGCTCTTTTGTTCTCTGTGTTAATGTTCCATGCTTAAATGTTTTAAACATTTGTGCAAGTGTATGTGGCTGATAATGGCTTTTCAGCACTCTGTGTAATATACTTAGAACTGTACTGCCATATGTTTTTATCCCTTTGTTTAGAGAAAACAGTGAACTAACAGTCGTCATCATCCTTACTGCTCAGCGCTGCAATAAACCTGTCAATCTGATCTCTTCATCTTCTGTGTTCTTCATTTCAAAGCTCACATAGTGTTTATCCTGCCCTTGCTATTCAAACTAGTGCAAGCCTGCCAACACTGTTTCATATTTCTGTATATATGGTTATGGACAGCCAATGTGGACAGTCAGCATATTCTGATGGACACAAATTTATGTTTTAAGTGTGAATTTGTATTTAAGACCTGCATGTTCTCATTCTGCACACATACCTAATGCTGCAATTATACTGCAATACAAGGGGAAGGTCGTCATACTGTGACTGTAGTTGAGTGGGAGGAGAAGTGTGATTATGGAGCGCTCCAAACATCCACAATTAAAAGTGATAAAAGGGTTTTTTAGATCAGATGTGCGCCGCGTGTAGGTTTAAGTCTGCCAGCGTCTATCCTTGGGGAGCACAGTGATGTTTGGGTTAGCATTGTAGCCTTACAGGACAAAGGTCCTGGGTTCAGGCTCTGTTCAGGTACTCCAGCTTCTAGCTACAGTCCTGAGACATGCACATCTAAACTGGCCATAGATTTGACTGGTTATTTGTTTTTTATATTCACCCTGCAAAAGTGCAGTGACCTGTCCAGGGTGTACCTCACCACTTACCCCATGGTAGCTATACTCCAGCCCTGTCATGACCCTGACTTGGATAAGTGGAAGAAAATGAATGGAGTGTTATCTTCATAATCCGATGATCCGATATTAGAACATGAAGAACCCGTAGATGAGGGAATATTGTTGATGCTAAAGGTTTCTGGTATTTGTAGTGCACGTAGTATTAAAAAAAAAAAGATGATCTCTTTGTCCATAAATCAGTTATCTGAATATCTAGATATTGGCTGGCTACACTAGAAGCTCCCACAGGTGAGCTCTTGAGAGCACAGTTGATCAGTTCCCACATTAGTAAAAGCTAAATATGGTTACTGCTGTTGCTTTCATCTACAAATATGCACAATGGTCATATGGACAGATGCAAGCATCACCCTTCTCATTTTTATGTCATTAGTAGCTTTGTTTTATACATCCCCTCACGAAGAAAGTTACTGTGCTGCTGTTTATATGCTGAAGTCCCCATTCAAGCAGGTGGAGCACAGCCAGTAAAACCCAACATCTGGAGTCATATGGTGGCCTTGTAAGTTGCACAGACGTGGATCAGAACAGCTATGAAAATGTACCATTGGATTTTCAAGGCCATACACAATCAGGTTCCATTACATAACTATTGCATAATTAGGTTTACAGCACCTTTTAAAAATATGATCTAAATACATTCTATAAAAAAAACCAGTTTTGCTAATAACCACAGAAAATCTCCCATTCTAAAAAAAACAGAACACAGCTATTTCCTGGATGAAATGTTATCAAAATCATTGTGGCTCCATTCAGGTGCTTCCTTCTGTGTACATTATCTTCAAACTGTATTTAATCTACAGCACTCAGCTTGTTTTTTTTCCCCTGTAAAAGGAAACTAACATGCCATGCCACTCCTCAGCAGCCACTAATCTGTAAGGAGCAATAAAGCTCTCATAATACCAAGCTGTGTGGCCTTTTGCCTTCTGTCACCCTATCACCCCAGAACTTGGGATTTTCTGGGAAAGTGGGGCTTCTGGACTGACTCATCAGACAGCTGTACCTTAAAGGGCCTCGTGGGGGCATCATAACTAGAGTCGCTGCACTGGGCTGTGATTTGGTGTCCAGGCACAAATAAAAACCTCTGAAGCTTGACAACATCCTTGCTGAGCCCACGTAACCCAATTAGTGAACCAGTCCTCAGTAGGAGAAAATGAAAACATTCCGGACTCAAATTCCCAAGATGGCTGTATTGGTATATTACATTTCTTGTTTCACCTGCTTCCTGAGATTTCCTAGGACTGGCTGTAATGGTTCACCAAGGAATGACTCAACAACTCAATATCATGGCAGTGGGCTGACAAATATACTGTACTACTGACTTTTCAGAATCCTGCAGACAAGCCTGAGTACTTTACATCATTGTTAATGGGCTGCTATCTTTCTAAAGGGCACCAAGATAATGAGCACAGATTGCATCAGCTCTGTGGGTGCTGAAAAATCTACACTACCCAGTGGAAAGAGTATGCTATGGGGATGAAGATGCTGAAGGGTGAGGCAAAAGAATCAGTGCTCTAGAAGGTCATATTGATTGATAAAGCACCCTGTGGATTGAGCTGTGGCTTGCTCAACCCCCATGGTGTGTTTGTTGTGGGATACCAGACAGCTGCCTGAAGGCCCTGAACAACACAGACAGGCAGAGAAAGACAGTGAAATCAATGGCTTTCTCACCAAGGGCTCTTATAAGTTCTTCCCAATCATCTGAAGTGGCTCCCTTGGCACATCTATTTGCACCTAGCTCCAGTGAAAAAAAGTGTGATTTGTTAAAGACATTTCAAGCTAGCACCCACTGCACTGAAGTAGCTATCTGCGACAAAGAAAAATGAATTCCTCTGAAAAAATAAACATTCTGGGTATGCGGTATGTGAGACATACCACAAACTCCACCCTGAGAAATGCTTGGGAGGATGGTTACATTACCCTATTGAGACCACAAACCCTGGAGTATTCTCATTCCCTTGCGGACCCTTGACAGAGCCAGATAGGTCTCCTCAATGTACTGACAGCCAAGTGTCCTCATCCATTCTCATCCAAGAGACCTGCAGGCGTCATCAGACCCGTCGAAAATTTCCCCAGATGAAACCCTAAAGAAGAAATCTCCTGCCCCAAGCCCAGAAAGTGATAGAGCTGGGAGTATCTCTGTGGAGCCTCTGTCAATATGTCATCATCATCATAGCTGCCAGTTGGCAGCACAGTAACCCGCTGCAGATGTGTCAGCAAAACAATCTCCATTTTATTACTGTTTTTTTCCAATGAATATCCATTGCGGGATACAGTCTTTTCTGTATTCACACTTTAAGCCATAACTCAAGCACACCATGATGTGTTTCCCAATTGTTGTGAGAGAGAGGTACTTGCAATGATGTACAGACACTCGAGGAAGTGCTTGTTTTCTTTAAGAGGGAGAACTCTTAGGAGGGTGGAGCTCTGCAAGCAGACCTAAGCATTTTCTGTCCAAACCTGGCTGTGCTGACAAAATAATTATAGCCAGTTTGGAGAGCAAAGCGACTGTTTCATAGGATTATACACCTTCGATATAAATGTAGTGTATGAATTATTTAGTTTTATCTTTGTGGAGCTTCAAGGGAAAAATGTGAGGCTTTGACTATACAATAAAGAAATACTTTAAAAGTCTCCCCTTTTCTACAGAAAATATGAGGTTCATGAAAACCTTTGAGGTTTCAAGTATACAGCCCATGTGCTTACATAGGGAAGCCAGTGTGTCTTTCAAATATGTGGTGGCTGTGCTTGCTGCTCAGTAACGGTTCTGTTAAGTGATGCTATCCAAGCCACTGTGGTTTGCAATAATAGCCCACGGCGGTAACATTAATACAGAAGTGAACAATATTTATGCACTTTAGGCATTAAAGTGCAGTGTAAACACGAAACACTTTGCTAATAGCTGAAAATCACAGTAATATCATGGCCATTTGGAAAACCAAACATTTCTGGGCCTCAGATCATCAAACTGGAGACATCAATTGTCTACACTGCAGTTGGGGATTAGTCAGGAAGGAAGACAGAGAGCAAAACAGACAAATGAGGAAAGTGAAGAGGCAGAATCCGAATAAGTAGCAGGTAACTTCCATGCACAGTCCCTAGCAACGTTTAACTTCCCAGCATCTTGGACAAAGGTGCATCTCTTCATTCTGCATGACAAGAAGGAGAGTAAAACAAGTTTACACATGTTGCCTTGACCTTTCCTAGAATTTAACTAATGGAGGACAAGATGAATCTGAAATTTCATTTCAAAAGCTGCAGCGGCAATAGCAGAGATGATGACCTTGACTGAATTACTCTACATGCAATTAGATTTGAAACATTTTAGATGTCTTTTGTTTACTTCCCACAAGATACAGATACAGAAAAGTTTACAGTGGCTTGGGTTAAAAGAGAAACCTCAACTGCACAAACACATGACATCATCTTTGACATTGCCTTTTTGTTTCCTACAGTCTTGTATTACTGGTTGAAACCCTTTAAATGTAACAAGGCACTACAGAGTCCACGCAGATAGAATTATATTCGTATTGCGCCTGTCAGAATGGATTGCGTCTTGGCGGTGGTGGAAACTCCTTGTTGGGTGTTCTGTGGCCTTTGACCATGAAATGTTTTTCATAGCTGACTCATCCGTCTTCATTTTCTCATGGTGGTTGTTGTGCAGTACAGCATTAATTCAAACAGATTGAGGTGTTTGGATAACAACGCTCCATTCAAGTCAAAACACAGCCCAGAGCTTGGAAATGGCATCCATCAGTCAAACTTTGTTTCAATAAGGGATCAGGTTAACCTGTGTTTATCACTTACTGTGATTGAAGCTTTAGTGATCACATTCTTTCGCATTATAAAATGTAATCATAGCTTTTCCTTCACATGCCTTTTCTTAGTATTCTTAGAGTATCTGTGTAGTAACTTCTACAACAACTGAATACTACAGAGGTTTCAAATCACTTTATCCCAGCACCAGTCGATGCCCTGCCTCTCAAGAATGCTGACACTTTATATAGTGGTATTGATGGCTTTATAGTTAACTGCATATTCTTTTATCGTGGATACTGGCAAATGGCTCATGCTTTTAAAGGGCTCTCATCTTAACAGTCGGATGCAGAGAAAGGGAAAGAGGCACAAAGAAGGTCAGAAATAAATGATGTGATATTTCTAAAACAATTTACTGTCTTTTCACTGGGGACACAGGGTTTGGACAGTGACACATTTATTATTTTTACCTTGGAAAATAAAGTCCTTCCTGCTACTTGTATTGTGAAATGGTTTTATCTAAATCCCATGGAATTTATATTGCTGACATAATTGGAAGAAATTTTTATGATGGATTCTTCACAACATCTGCAGTGAATACAGTCCCAGCTGAAGCCTACAACCAATAGACACTTTGACAGGTCTTCACATCTTTAATTTTGCTTTCAGTCTGGTGTTGAGCAGGTAAAAAAAAGTACATATTATAAAGATGTTTACTGATCAGTAAATCTTTTCTACATTTGATGTTTTGTGGGATCAAAGCCCTTTAGCCAAAAATATTAAAAATCCTGAAAGGCAACTCTGTCCTCCTCTGACTCTCCAATCAGGTCTAGGGTGTGACATCTATTCCCAGCTATGTTTTATTAATCCATCTGCATTCCCCAAAACTAGGCCAGTTACACAAAGCTCAGACTATTCTCTTGTCCTTTGTACGGATAGTATTACATGTTTATGATTTTGTCTGCTTTTCTACTTTCGTTAAATGGCCTTATTTGAGAACTGTCTATCCGGGGAACAAGAGGGAAGTGAAGTAAGGCCTTCAGATGGGCGCTGTGATGCTGAGTATCTGCCATATGGATGCACATTCTATCAATATGAGTTTTCAACACAGTATTGCACAAACACATTTACAGTTAGTTCCCAATACTTGTGTGAAAACAACAGTAAAAAGCTGCATTAATTCATAGGAATTTTTGCTGTCCTTGTGCAGCCATCCCCTTCATAAATGCCACAGGGCATGCACTACGTCTAGACATTCGACCACACAAGGCGACACTGGCTGCCCCCTAGTCTTAGACACTGCCATCTGTGTATGTGTGTCTGTGTGCTACTGAGTCTGTGTATATCAAGCTACTCGCACAAAAGGAAAAAGAGATTCATGTGGCACACATGTGCACCACGTGGCTCTGACAGAAAACGAGTGACTGTGAGACGCCCCTCTCCCCCCATGGGTACAAGGAATCTGCGGCAGACGTGTCACCCACCCTGGCTACTGCTTTAATTAAAGCCCTAATGATAGGTTTTCAACTGAGAAGCAAGTTATCATCACACATAATCGCTCCGCGCTAGTTAGCCCTAGCAGAATTGCAACCATCTGCTCTGCTAAAAATATAGAACAGATGTAGTGCACATACAGTACTTATATTAAGGGACATCCAATATGTTAAATAACCAAAAATAGATAAATAAACAAAAGGTCCTCTTTTAGAAATAATTAATAAATTTAATTACAGCATTTCCCCATATACTGTGCATATACACTGATCAGAGATTTAAAACTCCTTAGAGGCAAAATATATAGAAAAACAGATTATACTATAGTAAAGGCACCTTTCATATGGTTGGGTAATTTCGCAGCAATTTATTAGGTTCTTGAAGTTGTGTATTTTAAGCAGGAAACAAACGCAGGATAATCAGTAAACAGAGTGATTTATGGTGCATGTGAACGGAAAAGCTTGCCCATGTGGTGCCACAGAAGAGTTACCGTAGCACAAACTGTTAAAAACTTTAATCTTGACAAAAAAAGAGTACCGCATAATGCATCATAGCTTGTATTGAGCTGTGTAGCAGCTTACTGGTCAGGATGCCCATGCTGAGCCCTGTTTGCTGCTGAATGTGCCTACAATGGGCATGCCAGTGCCAGAACTGGAGAGGAAGCAATAGAAAAGGGCTTGTCTCACGAATCGCATTTTCTTCTCCATTATGTCGATAGCTGGGTGAGTGTGGGAACAAGCTGGCATCCAGCAGGGGTGGTGTAGAGCATCACCTTTCGTTTAGCTCATGTAGTGTGGGTAGGATGACTTAGCATTTCTTGGAATGTTCAATATAATTTTTTTAACAATCTCTCAATGTCTGAAACTGTCTACATGAAACCGTAGCGAAATGTTCTTTGCTGATGTTATCCCCGTCACGGTTCTTCATACTAACAAAGAACATCGAGAAGGCAGTGTTGCAGATATTAAGATATGGTACATTTTGAGTGCACATTAAGTTTTCCTTAATATGTACCAAATGCTATGAAAGTGTGTAATTTCGTTTAATTCCAAATCTTTTCCTTAAACCAAACAATTCTGGTGCCTAAATCAAACCCTGACTCCTAATTCACTTTTTCATTCAGCAACATGCTATTCTAGAGCTCTACCTGTGCATCAGAAATGAAGCTAAATGAGTATCCATAATGTTGCAACATGACAAGAAGGGGTACTGTTCATGTGTCATTATGTGACAAGTTGGAAGTGAAAATGCAGACTTGCACTAGTATCTTTGTTGTTTGATAAGACAAGACACTTCCCGAGGTCATGTGGAGTGCTTTTTTTCCAAAAAAGAAAAAACAGACCTGTAAAACTTGATAGTTAAACAGTTTCCTAAGTGAACGGTAAGAAAATTAAAGTGGCTTTAAATTACGGCCACATAACATGCTGTGTAAAAGGGAAATACAACTCCTAGTTTAATAACTGGGGACTGCAAACATAAATAAAAAAATCGCAAAGCCAGTTTTATTGTTCATTGTTTCCATGTTTGATTTATATTTATGTTTCATTGATCATATGTTTTGATTTCTTGGCATAAACACACCTACTAAGCTACAACAGACTGCTTTTGTGCATTATAATGTTTCAATTCTCATGTGGACAGCAATGTGATTTTTTTATTATAATCAATCTGAGGTCAAATAAGGAGCAGTTATTTACTAGCGCTGAGAAACAGTCATAGTCTAGCTGACAGAAAAGCTGCACCCTAAGAGCTGATGTAATTCTCCTCCTTGTTGGGTGCCTCAAATGCTTTGCTGATAGAAAAAGCTTTGGCAGCAAAGTGCAAAGTGATGAAAGCAGCTTGCCTCCACTGATGTAAATCCTGCCCCTGTTTACTAAGGTTTCCTGATCAAAGGAAGGAGGGAGAGTTCGAGGGTCTCATGGAGAGACGTAAAATAAAGGGGAAGTAGCAGACTAGGAAAGCTGAGTCACTGTAGGTGTCTGTTTAAGGATCCGCAGGGTTAATAGAGTAAGCGCATGTGGGGGAGTTTATTGTGGGGGTCTAATGGCTCGCATTAAGCTGAAAAGCTTATAATGGTTTGGTTTTTCATGCCATTCTGAACTCATATTAAAGGTCATTTACCAAGGCCTTTTGAGTATACCACTATAAATAAGGACTTAGTTGGTCTAAACCTCCTACTTGGCACTTGCTAGTGAGAAAAAAATATTTTATGTTGCCTCTTATTCTTTTAATTCATCTTGTTTTGCAAATTTGATTGCTATTCTTGAAGTTCACCCTGTGGCACCCTGCTTTTCTGTTTTTGTATTAGTATTTTCTGTGTATCTGATGCCCCCCAGCTGAAAGTGAAAGTGAACAGAGGATGACTCAAAAAAAAAAAAAAAAAAGGTTTACTGTCTGCAGTGTTTGACAACCTCTCCCTGTGGGGCTCTTTAATCATTCATGCTTCATTAACTGCCTATCTGTTATCATTTTGCATCTTTCTTTTGAAGGGGATGAGAGAGGTGGAGGGCTATGTGGCAATAATCAATTTTCTGTACCACAGCAGTGGCATTTTTATCAAGCAAAGCAGAATGAGGTTCAATAAGGCAAACTTCTGGATTTCAAAGCAGGTCAGTGGGTCCCAGTACTTTAAAGGATGCCTGTCATTCACAGACACACGATCTTTAATAATAATAATGCTTCTAGAAAGTTCACGCCATGCTTCACTTTAGAGATCTACTTTAGTTCTTTCCCATGATTCATGGATGTAGTGAAGGAGGACATGCAGAAAAATTTTGTGACAGAAGAAGATGCCAGAGATTGGGTGAGATGGAGGAAGATGTTGTGACAAACCCTATAAGGGAACTTGTCAAGCAGAGAGGGAAACTGTTTTTTCTTGGCTCTGCTGGCATGCACGTTGCAGATAATTCAGTGATATTTGATGGTGGACTAGCTATGCCTGCTCGATGGAATACAGTTCATTCTACACATGCAAGTAAAGTTGACAAAGATAGGATCGGACAACAGTCCCTATCTTTGGGTCTTTTAACTTATTTATTTTATGCTATGATGCAAATCCATAAGCAGATAATTGGTAGTGATGTCAATAATTATATGGTCATTATTATTTTTTATTTCTATTAAGATTTTGAGGTTTGTTAGCAATAAGTTGCTCAGAAATAAGCAAGTTGAATAACATGTTTTTAGATTTTGATTACAGAATTCAAACTATAGAGTAAAAATCATTGTGATGTTTCGCTTGAACCAAGGAGGTTTTCATTAGTGACAATGCCCATATCGTGTCAGAACGTAGCAATCCTTGAGCTGTTTATGAAGCTTTTTAAACATGTATTGTGGAATTTTTAGATCTGATTAATTATTGTCATTGAAACCACCACTCTGATTTCACGCAGAGCTTCGTCCTTTGTAGGAGAAATGGCGTCACCTTTGCCATATCTGTTCATGGAGTTCGTCGTTTTGCTACATTCAGTTTAATTCTAACTGCTCACACTTCTACTTCAAGATCTCTTGAACTGATGTGAATTTGTAATATTGTCACTGCAGTAATTAGATAGCACATGCTAAGTTTTGACAAGTCATTGTGATGTAGACAGATATCCTGGATTTTATTATGACTAATCAAAGCTATCTGTTATAGAGTGTTACCGTTTAAGTGTACTCCTGCCTGGTCTAAATGTGATTACAGACATTATGATTTAGAGTTTAGATGAATTTAAATGACATAGGTGGAGCAAATGGGGAAAAGCTTTTAACAGAATGAGGTTCCCCCTCACAACAGATTCCTTAATAATAGGCTCTTTGTATTTCATGGCATTTTCTAATGATCTTTCTTTGGCCCAGCTGCTTCTGTTAATAACACCACTGTTCAAATGACTCGTTGCTTTAGATTCAATTGAAAGCTTCACAAGAAGACCACCATACACAACAAATCAGACAAGTCATAATGAAGTCCGAGATATCTGCAGATATTATTTTGAGTAGTAAAAATTAATAACGCTAGTTGGTATGATGTATATATTATGAATAGAAATTCAAAAAGTAAAAATTATGCAGGTTATATTTGTGGTCTTAATTCTTGAAAGTGACCTACTAAATATGCAGAGCAGTTTGCCATGTAACTACTGTATCTCACTAATTAATTATAACATATAATTTATTACATAAGCACATTTTACTGATGTTACTTACAAAGAAATAATTTGGAAATGGCCCCACAGTCATAGTTGCAGTGAATGTAAACTAATTTCTGATTAGATGCTCAATTAGCAGCTGGAAAGCATCATACTGCAACAGAGTTTGTTTTCTCTGCAGTTGTTGCCTCTGTGTCCTCACTAGGGCTGGGAATGGAGAGTGGGTTCTTGAACCCGTTCCCAGGAGTTGGAATTGTTAGTCTCCTTGCCTGTCGATTCAGCTTTTCAGTTCCATTTGCACTTGCGTTACAATCACGTGATTTTAGTTTTCAGGAGGAAAATAGTTGCACAGTCTACAGCGTGGATATGAAGATTACGTTTATTAATGTTGCATAAAGGACAAGAGCGCAATAGTAAACTACAAACTGCGTCCAGAACAGAAACAATGTTGACTCTTTGCAGGCATGCTAACCCATGCTAACGCTAAGTTAGCCAAGAACCCAGTGTGACGTTAAAGCCGAGTGAATGTCGACCACAGCCCAGCAGCCAGACCCTGAACAACAGGTAACAAACTGATGAGCAGTCAGGCTTGCCGCCTCCTTTTGTACCTGTTTATGTTTCTAAAATAGAATCAGTGTGGCAATTACTTTGAAGTCTCTGTTTGTTAGTTTTCATCTTTGCTTTGTGCTGTTCGGTTTATGTTCATACCTAAAACTAAGGGAAAGATCATATATATGTCCTCATTAGGATAGGAATATGTATTGATGTATGGGACTGTAGCCTATAGGTTTATACTGTTAAATGGTTATTGTGAGACAAAGCGTTCAGGTCAAGCGTACAGAAAAAAGTAATGTTACCAGTAGTTTAACAGATTAATTTCTGCTTGGAGTAATTAAGTAACTTACTGCATTGCTTTTAAGAAAAGTGTTCTGTGTAATATTTATAATACATTACTTTTTTTGAGTAACAACCCCAACACTGATGACAACAAGGAGGGGTAATACCTCCAACATGCACAAATGGTTGACCACACAGCATGCAGTTAATTTGCAGAATATAATGTTTTTGAAATGCTGCTTAGCAATGATGGTAACTCTCAAAGCGGATCCAATAAAAACCCAATGAGAATCGATTATGAATCAAATCAATAATTGATATAGATAATGCAATTGGAATTGCTAAATTCTTATCATTTACCATCCCTATTCCTCATCGTGCTTTATTGTCAACTAGGGCTGCCACAAACGATTATTTTGATAGTCGACTAGTCACCGATTATTTTTGCGATTAGTCGACTAATCAGATCATGCATCCATTGGACATAAAACGTACAGCTTATTGTACCAGCATGTATCTGCTCTTATATAACTATCATTAGCTAACAGCTTGAAGTGTTTAAGGTATGTGCTAACTAAAAAGAAAGACAAGATGATAATGAAATTTGCAGATTGTTTCAGTGGAGTTTAATAAACTCAGCCGTCTGCTCCTTGCTATCTAAAATATAACAGGACACCGGAGTATATTCTCGAGCATCTCACACTTCTGATAATCAGTTGTCTGCTCGACGTTTTTTCAGCGGTGTAAAAACTATAACTTTAATCTCAGCCAAACCGATTTACTCAGGAACAAATAAAATACTGAAAAAAGCCAAAAATAACATTTTCAAGTTATCTAAGTGACTTATATATCATGTTTAACCTGAGTATCGAAAGACGGCGGTGGGTTTGAAAACGATGTGCCGGGAGTCCGGTGTTCTCACTGGCTCTATTGAGCCTTGAACCCCGGCTAGCTATCGAGCTGGTGGGTAACAGACGTCTCTGAAAACATCGGAGCACTTTTGAAAATATGTGGTGTTTTGATAAACTGAGCAGATATTTGAAATTTACACAGCTGAAAATATGTTAAACGTTTATTTTGTGACCCAGAAAGAATAATAAGAGTAATATTAAAACTAACTAGCTGCCGCCATTGTTGGCGACTGAGCAGGGCTGCGCTATGAATTCTGGGATAGTTTGGGCCCCGAAGTATACACCCAACCCATCCTTCAAATCGGAGTCTTCGAATTTGGTTAGTCTTTGTCGTGTTGCTGTAACGTAATCGGGCTACAGATGCGGGCACAGGAGGATGTGATTCCTGAATTTGGACACAGCTACGACACTGCTTCTTCTTCTTCGGGGTTTAATGGCAGTTGGCATCCTTGTACATGCAGTGCTGCCATCTTCTGTTTCAGTCCGTTATTACACTCTTAAATCCTGCTACTTATTCCTGCGTCTTTTGGGTTCTTTTAAAGCTTCAAATGACGCGTTGACTATTAGTCGTCGATAATTTTGATAGTCGACGTAATCGTGACTAGTTGACTAATTGTGGCAGCCCTATTGTCAACAATCTTGGATGTTTTCTGGGATAGAAAATAAATTTTTTTGACAGTAAGCCAAACAAATATCAATGCCTTATTAATAGTGTTTTCAAGAAGCCTTTGTTAGTTTTAAAAGTGAAGATGATCAAAAAATGAGGGCTTAGAGCTTATTTAGGCAAATATGTATCCATCGCAGAGCATAGCTTACTCTCAATCACAAAAAGCCCTAGACAACTAGGGGGTGTCAGACAGCGTTACCTTGTGACTGTGAATTGGATTAAAAGGCAAAGCACTACTAGACAACAGAGAATGCTATATAGATTATATCTGGTTTTAATCTCAGCTCAATGAGCTTTAAAGGGAAAGCATCCATAATTGTTACTTTAAAAAAACAGTTTAAACAGTCAGTGAGTGAAATAGTAAATCCAGTAAATCCAACTTGACCTGCTCATTGCATTTATATTCCCTTAAACATCAATTCTGATGTCCTATTTGCTGACCTCCAGCATTAGCTGATTCCAACATCTGGAGGCCTGGAAGTCTTGTATGCACTAAGATTGTGTAGCTTCTCCAGCAGACAATCATGGAGGTCAGATATTAAGTTTGACACCACTCATGGTGTCAAAATAGTAGACATGAACACTAGTTGCTCTGATGTCTATGTACAATAAAAACCTAAGAAAATGAAGAGGTGCTGCCCTCTAATTCTATGTATTATATATTTACTCACTGATGAATTTTTTTGATAATAATGTGCTTATTGGCTAACCTGATAACCTCAGCTCGTTTGTAAAATCTGTTTCTGTTTCTTCTTGGAGGCATATTTATGCCTTTCGTGCTCACTACTTTGATCTCCTCTGACCACTTACCACTGTGACGCTCTGATTCAGATGTGTGCTGCTTATGAGCCATGACATACATTAAACCATTGGTCTTCACAGCTGGCTCTTAACCAATGTATCATGACAGGCAATTGACTCTATGTGATCTCTCTTTTCCTCCTGCTGAACTCTGAAGATATGATCAGAGATGGGGTGCAGATGTGAGGCTGGGAAATGGTGGCAGTTCACTTGAATTGAATTGTGCCCCGGAGAGAAGGAAGTGTAGTTTTTCTATCAGATGGAAAGATCAGAGGAGACGGATAATTCAGTTATCACATCTGCGGTGATTAGGGGGACAGGACGCAGTTTACTGATAAGGATCTGCTGGCTTCTTGGAGACTGTTTTCTGTCATTAGGTAACTGCAAAGGCACTCAGAGCCATGTCCTCATTTTGGTGTCTCTCTCTTTTCATGTCACCTTGGTTAATCTTGTTTTATTTATTGTCATCTCGCTTATTAAGGGATCAGTGAGCCTGCAGGAGATTACATCCTCTTTTGCTCTTTCATCTGATCTCATTTCATCTTGTTCTGACTCTTCTTGATTTGTCGCCTCTCATCTAGTCTAATTCTGACTTCATTCCTTTTTTTGACTCCTCAATTTTGTATATGTGATTACAAGTTGTCGGTGTGCTTTAAAAAAAAAAAAAAAATTTAACAGGGCTGCAGCCTCCGTGTTTAATTTTGTCCCATCTCATTTTGCCTCATTTAGTTTTATTTTGCAAATAGTAAGACACTAGGCACGTTATCCAACCAAGCCAAGTAAATTTCCTTTCTCATTTTAATTATCCCCATTTAATTTCTACTCCTTTGTGCTTATTATATAAACCTGTGCTTTACATTTATTTTGTCTTATTGATTCATTTCAGGACTAATGACCTGAATTGAGATTTGATTATCTGAAATCTGAGAATCACGATTTTTATACTCACTTATTTTTCTGACAACTTTTTAAAAAAAAAAAAATCTCTTTACACAAACACCTACACTTGCTACTCCTTTTTTTCAGAATAGGCTTGTTGTGTTATATTTAAGACATCTGATATGACTTTTATCCTGTCACTGTGTACCTTGAAATATTTGAACCTAAATAGAAGGACAATAACATAAAAGACAATCCTATTGATGTATCCAACACCAGAGCTTATCACAAACAACAAGATGAAATAGGCAAAAATATATGATTCATGCATCACGTTGCACTAAACACAAGAATTTCCAGAATGGCTTTTTTCCTACATATGTCCATAAGTTGTGGTCACAGTACTTGGGTATAGCTAGTGGTACAAAAAGGGAGCAAGCATAAAGGGAATAACGTACTTTAAGTGTCAGATAATTTCAAACGCAGCCTTTCAAACAACTCAAAAAATATCAGCAAGCAGGGGTTTTTTGTGCACTTTGTCACAGAGTGAGTCTGCAAGCTAAAGGTACTGCTGCTGAATTTCCCAGGGAGAAATAAGCAAGAGATAACTTCACTCAGTGATACAGAAAAATGTAAGAAAGTCAGTACAGGAGAAGAAGAAGAGAGATTATTGTTAAAGTTTAGGACTGCTCGGTGACATTTAATACTGGAAGTTAGATAAAGCCTACATATAATCCCCTCAATTACTTTAGAGTTATTTTGAACAGGTACTGGAACTATACATGATGTGTTATTGAACTATGTTTTCTTTTGTGTCTTGCAAAACAAACTTAAGTATATTAACTCTGTGCTATTCAAGGACTGGATGAAACCAGGAAGTTCAATGTAGGTTATGCTGGTTAGTTTACAGTACTGTTGTAAAGTTTACAATAATGTGGTATGTTGGACTGGTGCCGATCAGATATGGTGTTCGTGAAGGGTAGCAGACATCAAATTAAATTTAAGGTAATGATTCTGATTAGATTCACTCACATTTATATTAGATTTATATGGTCTAGGGGAGAGAAAGCAGCCATGATAGCTCATGTAATGCTCTTGTAATATCTGTTAAACCAGCTGACTAAATCCACAGCTTACCTGATCATAGTAGAAATTAATGTGACCCAGAGGCTGCACCACTATAGCCAAATGTAGGGTTCCCACACCTGCTGAATCCAACTGTAAACCCTGACACCTAAACAGTTACAATGCAGGCAACAAGAAATAGAGCATTTTTTAAAATTTACTTTATTTTTCTTTGCTTTTGTTCTACATAACAGATGTTTAAGTTGAGTACATTCAACAGAATTAGAATTTAAGTTTTGTGTAGTGTAGTACTCTTTGACTTTTATTTATGTAAAGAAGTCAAATAAGTACTTGAGCTTTTCTAAAACAAGGATCTGTACTTCTACTTAATGTAAGTGAAAAATGACTGTGCTTTTGCCACCTCTGCTCTCACTGGCTTTTCTTGGCATTTCAAAGTAATCTGTCAGCAATGCTATATTAGTGTGAAGTGCTTCATTTAGTTTGGGAAGTGGCAGTGATTGGGATCTGCACGGATGAGTAAGTTTCAGTGAAAAAGAACAGCTCAGAGTACCATTTTAAAAAATGTTTATTTTGCAAATGTAAACTTAGTTTGAAATTCAAAATTGCGAGCTCGGAGGATGCTCATTTTTATCTGTGTGAACTGAATTTTGTGTTATAGGTCTTCCAGAGTGTGAGAGTAGTGTTCCCAATGCAATGTTGTTGTAAAAGTCATTGTAACTTTTTTATCATAGCAATCAAAAACCTGGCCACTTTGCACATGGAAAAAGACACTAAAAGGAGTGTGTGTTTCTTTCATTTCCTTATATCTTAGTTCCTTTTTTTTTATCCATCTCTGGGTTTTGTACAGCTCATACTTGTCATTATCCTGACATTTTGACCATTTGATCTCATCATAGAGCAAGTAAAATAACATACCTTGGTGCTTTTGTGTATTATTGCACTGGCATGCATGGGACTTACATGGATTGTTATGGTAGTGCATTGTGTAGCAATCTGCTGAGAGCAGATTCAATTAAATTTGAATATGTAGCATTTCATCTCAAGCTCTGTTAAATCTAATAGCTGTATTATGTAAATGCTGATTAATTCCAAAGTCTGCAGAAAGTTGGGCCCATTTGTTGCTCAAAGACAGATGTTTATAGTTTTGCCTCTGTATACCACCACAATGGATTTTAAGACCTGACAATCAATGTGTAACTGAAGTGCAGGCTTTCACCTTTAATTTTTATATTTTCAGACTCAAACTAACATAATTGTATATATAAGGATTGTTTCTAATACCTGGATGAGAATCATTGCAATCAATGATTCCTAGTTAGGCAGCCATTGATATTTATCATCAAATGCACTGCCAGACCTTTACTGTAGCCACCTTCAGTGGCTGCTTATTTGTGGGTGTTTCTGCATTCAGTTTTTCATTATTGTTTTCTCTCTCTCTCTGTAAGGTTTATTTTGTTTTAGCCTAATCACTTGCACTGCCATCTCTTTGGGTGTCTTTTTAAAAATTACAGTGGAAAAAACTATAAAATACAAATTCAAGACATCAGATATCAACTCCAGAAGTTATATCTGTAATATAGTAGTAATATATTGAGGCAACAGGCCTTCACTCAATTATACAATTAATTTTGTGGGGGACAGCAATCTGCTGTGGTGATGTACAGAAGGAAAACTACAAAACTGCAAAAGTTTGTCCAACAAATTATCGATGTAACGTATTAGCATAGAATTTTTCAGCTGTGTCTTTATCGTGTATACATCATTTTTTTTATTATGTTTGCAAAGAAAAACAAACAAACAAATAAACAGCTTTTATTTGCATATGTATTCGACTACATTGTCCTAATTTACAGCAATAACACTTCCAGTTGGGCCACTATGAAATAAGTACTCTCCGAAATTTCCGTCTCTTCAGTAACTCATGAATAGAGTTTTTGTCTTCAGTGCAATACATACTGAACACATGATTAATCTTCACAACCCAGTTTAAATGCCGTGTTTGTTTGCCAGTTTTCACCCCTTGCAAATCCCCACCCTTGAGTGCTTTGAAGCGCGTACCAGATATTGATTTTTCTATGGCACAAGAAAATGAGCGGGAGTTTGTCATTATTTTAATTATAAACATCCAAAGTATCCTTTATGATGCCACACTAAGAGTCACTGAATGTTCTTCCGACCCTCACTGTAGCTAACTTTTATTATACCACCAGATGCATACAGCCCTGCATGGGGGCACATCTTCAGATCTGGCACCAAAAACAAAAGTTTCTGTGGATTCTGGCAGTTATTACTGGCATTAAATGTACAATATACCAACAGACACACAGTCGGATATGCAGAAGAGAGATGATGAAAAACAAAATGTATAGTTTGGGACTGGCTAAGCACTGCAGCTGATGGCAGATCCACAGTTGGTACACCCACCCACCACCAGGAGAGCAAAAAGTTGGCCGTTGTTGAATACAATGGATGATAGCAGCTGTAATGGGAATGAAAAAAAAAAGAAGATTCATAATAAATTCATAGACACGTTTTCTATTTCATTCTATTGTATTTCAAGTTAACACTTAAACATCACTCAGAACAATAAGGTATCTACTTTTTAAATTTAATTCACTACAAGCAAGAGAAGTTTGAATGAGTCACCAGCTGAAGACCAAAGAGAGCTGCAGCATGAGGATTTTGATGAGACGTGCATTTACAGAAAAACAAAATATATTCCATAGGTTTGGGCTTAACTGCCTTGAATAAAGGACAGACTGAAATAAAAGGTCTGATTTTTATGCAAATTCTATTCACAAACTGGAAACAATTACTATACCTCTAAACTATACACTGAGCTTCACTGATGAGTTATGTCATAAATTAGACCTGTAATAACACTTAGCACTACAGCAAAGGAAAAAGTGGATCTAGTCCAGGTTAGCAAAGACTACTATTTATAGGGATTTACATAACCCATACTCATGTACATAAGACATTACTTCAGAACTATTAAGCTTAAAGATGTTATGATGCCTAACTCGTCATGTATAAAATTCCCTGAAGTAAATCAGTTCTGCAGGACAGTCCAATTATAACGTCCCTTCATGTATTCAGTTGCTTTTTTACTCTTCAATATATAACAGTCAGAGCATATGCATGTTAACTGTCCCGTAAGCAGTAAGGAGTAAAAGAGATGGGTGTAAATTGCGCCTGTAGATGACTGTACAAATTGTTTGTCTGCATTACATAGCAATCCAAATTTGTGTCTGGTTTCCTACAGTATAAACTAATCTTTAACATACTAGAGTTGCCACAACCAATTTATACAAAAAAAAACTATTCAAAAGCTTTGGCAGTGCAGATTTAGCTGGGTTTGATATGCAGATGAACAACTTCATCCGGGCGTCTTTACATTTTTTCGGAAAATGTGTTTTGCTAATTTAAATCAGCTGCATATGAGCATAATTTAAAAAAGATAAAGGTTGGCTTGCAACTCACACAGAGCTGCCAGCTTCCCCTTGACTGTTTGTGCCTCTGTTCTTACTTGCTCTCCTCTGCCCTGTCTGCTTGTATATTTGGGCACTTCAGTGTTTATTCGAGTGCTACCAGTTCCCAGCAACCGAAACATGAATTCATCCTCAGATTCACTACTCTCACTAAAAGTAATAGAAGGTAATAAACTGTCAACACTCAAATCGTGACTGTTGGTGAGTTGGTGAGGCAGGGGAGTGATGGGACAAACTACGAAGAAGAGAGCTGTTGGGGCTGTGGTGTAATTAGAGAGCTGTAGTGCCGCTCACCTGCATGTCGGCCTTGCAGATTTGGGCCATGTTGGCTCGCTAAGTAAGTATTTGCACGCAAACTGGTGTTATACGATCCACCCCAGTGTCAAGCGCTGCCATAACTTTAAAAATTGAAGAGGAGGCGGTTCTCTCGCGGCTCTCAGCTAGCAGTTTGATTCAGATTTTATTATCTGTGCTTGGTTCTATAATAAGCAGGAACTGTCCTGTCCGATTAGGCATGCTCGGCGGCGCTCTTCGCCACCCCCTGACTTGCTCCACCTCCACCACCCACATCCAACTCCTTGCTTGGAAAAAGGAGGAGGATGCCCCCCAAAAATCTTCATTTTCTTGCTCCCTCACGCTCTTTTTGTCTGCTTGGGTAGGGAAGAGGAGGGGAGTTGCCCCTTCAAACTTAACCCGTTATTTGCTGTAATATTTCCCTATTTTTTCCTCACCCTTCCATTTTTATATGTCTCCATATTTGGCCTCTGCTGGGCTAATCAAGTCCAATCTTTACACCAGCAAGTTGGCCCCTTTCACGTTACCTTTATTACCAGCTTGTCATGAAAGTTGGGGATGGTCTCAAATAAAAAAATAAATACAAGTAACTGAAACATTTAATAAAGAAAAAAAAAGATTACATTACCTGAACTCTGAGCTTATAAAAATCCTGAATAAATTCAAACCTGCACATCCAATTCTCTGTTTTTAAAAGATAAACATGTTGTACAATCATTCCACCACAGAAAAATAAGAGTTCAAAGAAATAATTAAAACTCCCAAAGGTCAACAGATATTGATAAACTGTTGACCACAACTGTAAATGGTCGTGTTTATTTTCCTGTCAGCGGTCACCCATTGATTACTAATACATTTCATGATACATACATGTTACTTCTTACACTTGTAAAAAAAGAAAAATGTACATTTACATGTTTTTTAACTATACAAGCCACTGAAAATCTATAAAAACGATACATCATGGGAAAAACCTTCATCTTCCAGCTGATCATTATCATCAGTTTTATTTATTATAGATTGAAAAAGTATTTCTTTTACAACTCCCACTGGAATATATATATATCATACAATCTGCTGCCCTCTGAGTTATGATCAAATCCCTAAGGTCTTTGCATTGGTGTCTGTGTGCTTGTGCACAATGTGTCACTTTGTGGATGAACATCTTTTGTTGAACCTTGTAAAATGTAAACAGCCATTCAATATTCATCAACTTATGTTGCATTCAAAAATGCCTTATAATCACAAATTTAATTCTGCAAATTTTCATTCAATTGAAAGATTTTTTCGGTGTGCGAAAGCTTATTTATAAGGTGTTATGCACAGATTTCAAATATGCTATTTCAGTATTCATTTTTATATTAATAAATCTGATTCCTGCTTTTCCCTGTAGAATAAAGTGTTGCCGCCTGGGCCTAGACTTGTGTTAGTCCTTGGCTAAAAGTGCTATATATATAAATGAATCTGATGAAATATCTGTGAGCCTCTTTCTTCAGCAGTCTGAGGCTATATTGCCTGAGGCAACCAGGCAAGCTGCTGCTGATGAGCAGGATCTACACCAGGATTCACATCTTTATATTTGTAAGCTACACCAGTTCCTGGTCAGCATTTTATGAGGCCAAAGGTAATGCTACAATAGACAAAATATGTCTCACAAAACTAAACGACAACAACGTGGCATTACCTGCTGCACATTTTGTTTATGTAATTTTTTTTCACAGAACCATAAAATTGACCCAGGACTCATTTCCAGTAAATAGGACAAGTGTTGCATATGCTGTCTGCACATTTTGGGAGGGTGGGTTATGCAAGCCTCCTTTCACTGCTAATTCCATCAAAGCTTTGGGAACAGTTCTAATTGGGCGTCTCTATTTTTGGTTTTCTTCCAGCCCTGTTTTGCTGCCTTTGAGAAAAGGCAGCGCAGCGAATGTAAAGCTGTGTGATAACAGGGCCATTCGCCACAGTACTGAGTTTGACCCTACAACCAGCCTCCATGACGGATGTGAGATGATTCCTAGCCCTCGAGCTCAGCACGACACACTCAGCACAACTCAAATACACTCCCAATCTCTCATTTTCCTGTGTTCACTGTCTAATTCTCTCTCTCTCTCTTTCCCTCTCCCTCTCTCTGTCACTCTCTGTTACTTTACCAATTGACTCAGGGCTTTATGCTGTCTATTTAAAGCTGCTGCCATAACCACCTACTGCTGCTTTAAGAAGTGGTGACTCACCTAAACAGATCAACCCAGTTGTGTGTGTGTGTGTGTGTGTGTACGTGTGTATATATGTGTGATGCGTGTGTGTATATGTGGGAGGGGATGTTTTATCATCTTAGCTTTACTTTTCTTGGGCCTTTTCTGTTTGGTGACAAGTACAGCTGTTGTATAATGATAGCGCTTGTCGGCAAAGCGGTATCTGCAGGATCCCCAGATTAATGCAGATGCCCACACGCGCGCACGCACAAGTGCACACACACACTTAAATGCAATTTGTGCACTTAGTGCTACTGAGTTATGTGTTATTCCTGGTGCATTCAGGGGACATCCAGTTTATGGGAAAAGCAAATGAGCAAATTTGCATTTTTTCTACTTTGCTTAGTAATGGAGCATGTGTAAGAGACTATTTAAGTGCAAAATGAAGTGTGAGTGAAAATTGCATGTCTGCAAAGAGTAGGTATTGCTGCCAATTAGAAAGAGATAGGGCAATACATTTTGTATCTGTGGCAAGAGCTTACAGGCAGCCAGCCTGAGCAGTTTTTACTGCCATGGTTTTGAGTCTCCTCCTCACTTCTCTGCATTATTAAATAATTCCTGAATAATTCACAGCCCTACGTATCAAACAAATATTTTTGCAACTTGCACCTTCAGAAAGGTGAGTAGAGAACTTCTGCACAATGTTAAGTACCATAGGAGTGAAATCGTTATTGTTATTGTTTATAACCTTACCCCTGTGTCCAGCTCCAAGCAACACTTTACTGTAAATACCCTGTTTTTACTGTTAAATTTCCTAAATATCCTAATAAATGGTTTGCATACACATTACAATCATTTATGTTAATAATGTCTATTTAATTCAGTTATATCCCTACAATACATATAGGTTTTTTCTTCTTCTCTTGTTTCAGGTGCTCTTTATTTGTTAGGTTGTGATGGAGGATGAGACAAATACAGTTAGATTTGGGTTGACTTACTGTGTTGATGAATGTTATTTGAGATGAATCTCTTTACCACAAGTAATAATGGTAAAGTGAGTTGCTACAGTATGTTGCCATGCAAATGTATGGTGAAGATTTTCCGACCCTGCCTGAACGATGATAGGTGACATCTAAATCCCAGCGATGACGCCACAATGTCATGGCAGGCAAGGACCGACTTGTGTGCTGACATGTTAGTCATGCTTTGATGCACAGTTTAAAGAGGACTCCAGGAAGCCTGTCCAATGCGCATGTGCACGTTACGCATACACGGACAAACCCACATTTTCTGCACGTTTGCACAAAATAACACACAGACTCTGAGAGCATAAAGGGAAAGTGGCTGCATCATTTGCTAGTCTGACATGAAGCATTGGTTATGTGCTTTCATGAGGTGATTTCAGAACAGTTTTTTGTGTACTGATTCATAAACATAGTCATTTTACAATTTTTAAAAGAAATGCCCCAAAAAACAATTTCTCCCAAAAGAAAAGAAAAATTATGGGCTCTTAATAAAAGCTAATAAAAGCGAATATAATAATAGTTATACATTTATTATACTGCAGTCCCCTTATTCATTTCTGTACAAATGAAATGGGTAAATGTAAGTCCCTGTGTAAGCTACAACATAGTGTGTGATGTAGTTAAGGGCTTCCCCTAAAATGCTTTTCAAAATTGTTCGTTTTTTAAAGATCACATTTCAGTTTTATGTACATTTAAGAATTCTTCATCTAAGGTAAAATTACTAAAATAAATTGTCCAGCGCATGTAGTAAAAAAGGTTTACAGCAATCATAATTTCTTGGATAATTAGTTGTTAAAGGAAAGACAGGAACATTGATCAGTAACAGCAAAGGACCTTTTTACCATCAGAAAATGATATTTTAGTTAGAAATATATTTTATAACAAAATGAATTTTAATTTGATTTCAACAAGCCAGTCTCTTCTCTTCTAATATGAAACTCTGCAATGTAGAAGTCGACCATCACTGCGAGAAACAGTTAAAAAGTCAAACAACTACTAACAACTACTCTAAAATACAGAAATAGATGTTATTTTCTTATAATGTCTTAAAAAGAAAATTAACATTAACAACAATTTTCTTATCGGTAGATTTTTAGTAATCCTTCTCTTCAGGTCTAACAGTGGTTTTTTTTTATATTTCTTTTTTTTAAGATTAAAAAAACAGAATTTAAAAAAATAAAATACTTAAATACTTACCTAAAAAAACTGGTAAGGCAGCAAATTACCAGCAAAATACTCAAAAGCACTTTTCTTTGACACACCACAATATAATGTTATATACTATTGTTAAAAACTCCAATATTAAAAGACTAAAATAGGAACCTTTTTATTTTTTGCTTAAAAAACATCCGAGCCCCACATATATATTTATAACGTTTGCTTTGATTTTTCTAATCGGTTTATATATATTTTTAATGTACTTTTCTTTTAGTTCAAAGCTTTAAAAAATATTCCGTTTAGATTCATTTCTGTATGTAAAGTTATATTTATTAATACTATAAACAACATATTTTTATAAGTTTGCAGATAAATAGCCAAAAGTGAAACTACATTCAAAATTTCAACTTTTTCTCGCAGGCCAGTGTGTATGTGAACTGTACTGGCTAAATGCCAACAATATGCAAGAGGAGCTCTACACGGTCCATTTATTAGAAAGGTGCTGGCTCATTATTTAGCAAGACGGAGTGAAGGAACTCTAGCAAGCACTCCGCAGCTGTCGGTGCTCTGTCTTCACATGCAATAAAGTTTGTTGCCTCATGTGGGGGATCTCTCCCTCTTTTTGAAGCAGACTTTTTTGGTCCATAATTTATACATTTACCTTACTTGCTTCTGCGTGCGTTGGCCTCCTGCATTTTTTAAAGGCCGGGTATTGAGGGATTTTCTGTCATGCTCTCTTGCTTTGTTCTGATCACGCAAGCTGCAGTCATCCCACATACAGGAACACTGGCAAACACGGGCCTTGCTCGTGCCAGGAAGCTGAAAAGGAAACACACAGGCGCATACATGCATACATACAGTAGCAGCCTTATGCTAACAAATAGTCAACATACGTACAGAGAGGAAGGCCCACTCTCTCCTCTGACTCTGGGACAGACTGTCTCGTTCCATTGCGTGAGGGTTTTTCACACAAACTAAGTCATCCATGTGTGTCTCAGCAAGTGAAGGGGTGTTGAATCTTCCTCTCACACCCATGCATGCGAAAGCAGTCTACCTCCCCTGCTCCCTGTGGAGAACACATGGCAGACAAAAATAGAGAAAGAGGGAGAGCCCGAGATGAACAGATTAAGAAAACACAGAGATAGTTCCTGGATAAAGTTCTTCTTCTGAATAACTCTCTTGCTTTGTACAACAGTACTTCACACAAGGTACATCACTTAAAAACACACACTAACACACAAACACAAAAAAACTTGCACTGTACATAACATATACATTTATCACACCTCATACATTTTAAGTGTTTTATTGTAAATACATTGTGGATTGACAGGACATATTTTCCAGTCTTATGGGATGGATGTTTAGGTTAACTTTCACATTTTTTCTGTCAGTAAGAATTGAATTAAATCCTGTTATTCTAGCTTACACCAATAAATACATAAATATGTATTTTCTTTTACTAAAAGCTTTACTCAAAGATATTTTCAACAGATCAACTCACATTTATGTGATTCAATCAACTGATATTTACCTGACTAATATTAAACATAATTATAGGCAGTGTTCAACTGCAACAGGTTTGGTACAGACTTAGAAAAAACAAGCAAACAATTAAATTAACTATACGAGTTAAATTTTCTCTCCACCAAAAAATATCGTATACATTTCTAAAACTGTTCAGTTGCTCTTCTGCAATTTGGATTCAAAAGTGAAGCTTAACCCGTACAGTCAAAATAAATTTTATAACAATAAAGTTATATCTTAATAGTAATAAACTGCAAACTTTTTAATGTTATGTGTTGGTCACAATGTACACTGATAACAGTTATACCACTTAATATAATAATAATTAATAATAATTAATCTAAACTACATCCCCCAGAAGAAAAAGTAAAATATTTACAGGTAAAAGATTATTAAAGTATAAAACCTAAATCGATATCTTCTGTTCTTTTAAATTCTTTATGCACAAACAATTTTGGTTGTAAAGAGGTTGCCCTCCTTCAAAATTAAACTTAAGGGTCCTCATTCTTGTTTGATGTAACATTTCTTTTAATTGCTTCTCTCTTTTTTCACCTCCATGCCACAATTTAAACGTGTCAAATCAAAAGAAAAAAAATATTCAAATGAAAGTTCTAATTTAAGTTAAAACAACTACTCTGTGCAAATAAATACGACCACTTATGTGAAAATGCAGGCTGAAAATTATTCCGTTCAATTCAATTTAATTAATTTCAATTTTTTTTAGTGTCAAATCAGAACATCGGTCGTTTTACGGGATTTATCTTGTAAGGTAAAACCCTACAACAAGTAACAATAAGTAATGATAAATATTATTGAGGGTTTTTATGGATTATTATTTTCTGATTCTTATTTACAAAAGGTAAATAAATGTAAGCTGTTTCTCACCTTTGATCCCAAACGTACTAAATACATATTTTAATAATAATAAAAAATGATTCTAACTTAGGTTACAGTATATTAATGCTTTCATTTAGTTAGACATAGTTAGACATAAAAAGTTAAAATAATACTACCCTATTTTTAAAATAATTTCTAATCATATTTCTTCTCCTACTACAATTAAAATGTGATACATTCATTAGGCTCAGTTAACGAGCTCATATTAAAATAGAACAACTGGCAGGTGTTGGACTCATTATTTTGACTCATTATTTTGACATTTTGATTGAAGGTATTCAACAGAAGTATAAAACTTTTCTTACTGTCCAGAGAAAGTCCCTGACGGACAGAGACACCCTCTCCTCATCTCTTGGTCTTTCTCTCTCTCCCTCCTTCATGTGCTGTCATCTAGATTCCCTCCCTTACATGTAAATTTAGGTCAGACCACAGTCTCCTCTCCAGGCTTCAGAGGAAAATGTGGAAATGGATCGTTTCACACCAGTTAATCTGATTGGAAGAGAGAGAGGGAGACGCGAAAACAACAGGGTCTAATGTGAAGAACAAAGGAGGGAAGAGGAGAACTAAGTAGTGGGTGTTAGCACAAAAAAGATAAGGGAAGATGCGAGTAAATGGAAATAGAGGGGGGAAAAAACTGGGGATATGCACAAATGAATAAAGTACATATGAGATGATGAGAAGAATGATGGGAGTAGGCACGAGACGAGATAGGGACAGAAAGATGGGTAGCAAACAACAGAAGGAAAGAGGAGGAGCACAGAGAGGAGAAGAAGAAGGGAGGGGAGGGTAAAGAAGAAGAGCAGGGATGGGAAAGAGAAGAAGACAGGAGTATGCCACTCACGTCTGATCTTAGTGCTTTTTGCCAGCATCTCAGCTCTGAGTGCTGGCAGCTCGCATGCTAACAGACAGGCCATATGGCTTCATTATGAGACACCCCAACCCCCAAAAAACACGCACAAACAAGGACATACCACTCTCAGCAAACTCATAACCATACACACACTCAATAACCAGGCACACGTACACAAACACTACATACACGCAGGTGCAAACACTTGCAGGGTGAAGAGGAGGTGTGTGACGAATTGAATGAAAGGAGCGAACAGGAGGATGTAATGGAACGCTGAGTTTTTCTACCTTCGGGAGCTCCCCGGGAGAGCAGAGCCGGCCCAATTACTGAGACTAACTTGGACACACACTCGCACATATTCAAGTTACACACTCGGTCAAACACACCCGATTTCAATCTGAGGGAACTGGGAGAAAATAATCATTATTATCAGATACAGGGAGAGCAAATATTTGGAATAAAGAAGTGCAAATCACAGTCTTTATACAGATGTAGCAACTCGTCTATCTGCACACACTCATACACAGACTTCAAGGGGATGCCAAAGAAAGAGCCGTACAGCTGTAAAGACGTTTGGAAACAAGGGGTTGCCTAGATAGGTTGCACTTATGGTTGTGTAAACCAGCTGACAGACATTAGCTTTATTAGTATCATGAACTAGGGACTGGTTGTTCCTGGTCAAGTGTTCCAAGAGGTCAGGCTTTGTGCTTGGTGTAGTCCCTCACTAGGGGTCCATGTACGTGTTGTGGGAGTTTCTACTCTATCACAAGGATGTCTTATCATCCTCTCTAGGAAAGAAAACATGTATTCTTTGAAATGTTGCTAAGCAGGTTCTGGAGGTTGCTGCTAGTGACCAGTTGAAATTGGTCGCAAACAAAGTGCTGTGCCAAAAACCTCCTTGTGAGTCCTTTTGTTGTTAATTCTGGGTGCCATAATTGTCCATCGTTTGGATGGAAGTGGATGGAAGTAATTGCCCATTGGATTTGTCTGCAAATACTTGCTAACTACTAGCCAAACAATGCACTTTGGAATTGGAGACTTTCAAATTAAAAGTTGTGCCTCACAGAACAAATTTAGAGAATGGAAAAGGTTTAGTTTTGTTAGTTTAACAGTAATAAGCTAAAAATAGTCATAGGTGTTATACTGGTTATATAGAGTTTTCCTTGAAGTCCCATATTTCTCTCCCTCTGACTTTTACAGCCTTTTGCGTGGAAAGATCACTGAAACGAATGCATTTTATCCTTCTGTTTCTCATATTGTTGTCCAGCCAGGCAGACAGTGTTAATGATCTGTAGTTAATTGCATTTTTAATAAATATTTGATTATTGCAAGATCATTTACGTCTGTTGTCTGTTAATGCTCTTTTGTATTCAGAATATTATTTTGGAATTAGCAGGAAAACCAAGGTATTTAATGGCTTTAACAGAAGCCTGCAGAGCAGCAAGCAGACATTTTTATCAGATGATGCGGTAAGTATGGATTTTTCTGTGGTTTCCTATTACAGTACACACTGGCTTATTGAATTCAACTGAGCATGTAATCCTGGAATTGCTGACTCCTCTTCATTTCAAATCACTTTGTAATTCACTTGACATTATTAGATAGCAAGACATATGTTATTCTAATATAATGACTTATTTGAGTAGCTTGAAAACAAATCAGTGGGATATTTTGATGGCACTGCATTGAGTTTACTTAGCGATTGTCTAGAAGTGCACAGGCCTGTGATGCAATGTGGCTGTTTGGTTCGCTGAGATTTGAGTTACAATTTACAAAGCAGACACAAACAAAACACACATGTATGGTGGAACAATTTATTCTAGGTCAGGTTTATATTTCTTTGTGGAATAAGAAAACATGGCATCAAAGTATTCTGTACATTTTGTATAGAGTTTAGGCACAAGGCATCTGTACAACGGATTTTTTTGGAGACAGTCATTGATTAAAAAAATGAATGTCAGTTTGATTTTGTTTCATTGTTCTGCACAGTACAACTACAAAGGGAAAGCATTAAACGTGTTTTCACACAAAAACGGTACAAACTGAACATTCACTTTAATTGTGCTCTTTGACAATGTCGAACACTTTACTGACCCTCTGCCTCCATTGTTCAGGTTAATTCATCTGGGCCAAGTTATAGGAACAGATGAACTGAAGCTGATGAAAAGAGAATGGAGCCCTGCATTCTCAATCACCACGGGATGGGTACTCTCGTGGTTCGGGGTGGGGAGGAGGTGCCTGTTGCCAGGATACTGGCCCATTCCAGTCCAGAGATCCCGCTGTTATATTGGACAACACGCTTGACCCTCTGGCGACCCCAAATTGGCCCCTGACCGGAGTAGTCACACCTAATCAATGCAGCCATGCACACGGTGACTCAGTTAAAGGTTGGTGCTGCCTACCTGCTGGTAGCACAGAGCAGGACTTTAGATCAGTGTCATACAAAGTGACATCTGCAACTGTTTAAAATCACATTTACTATAATTGCTCTTTGATGTGTTGTCATGAACATGACATGTGGCATTTGAAAAATTTTAAGAGGTTCCAATTCCATTAAAGATTTTGAAAGTGACAAAATAAATCACGGGGAAAGTGTGTTATATGTCTTTATTGCATACAATGCAGTGCGTGCTGTAGTTACTGTATATTTACAGCCCTGCTTATTGTGTAGCCACTTATTTTTCCGTGTCATATTCTGTAGTCTTAAGGGTTAAACTGGATGCTGGTTTTGTTACATGTCGCAGCACTATTTATGTGCCCTAAAAAATACAAGACACAAACTATAAGTATGATCCCTTGTCAAGGCCAAAATGCCAAAAAATAATAATTTTAGAAAAGAAATGGATGAAAAAGAAAAAATTTATTGATGGACAGTTGAAAAAAAACTTTTTTTTTCTTTGTTGGATGAACAACTGACTCCTCATAACAGCCTGTAGTTCCCATCTGGCCATGAATAGCTCACAGTAACTGAGAATATTTGGGGATTTCCACTCACTTTTGGCAAGAAAATATAGTATATTCATTCAATATGGAATCACTCACCCTTCAAAGACCAAATATAGTGCAGTGTTGGGTGTGGAAGAGTATAAAACCCTGCCTCTCGATCTGGCCTGTCGTTGGTCTGTCAACAAATACAAACCACGCTAATCCCACGGATTCTTCGTTCTGGGGCCTGACATAAGGAGAATGATGACGACATGTCCAGTGATCGCTGAGATTGCTTTGGTGCGGCCAGCTGTCTCAGACAGTTCAAACTGGTCAGGCTTTGTAACACAACGCACATTTTTAGAAAAGCAAATCAGAGAAAAAAAAAATCGTATTCCTATACACACATGAGTTCAGAGGAAAATTAACATGTAATTAATCTAAGACTCTTTCGGTACTGATCAGTAGAAAAACTCAAGAAAACTAAAGAACCTAAAATCAGTTGTATTTTAATGCAAAGTCTATGAATCCTGAGTGAAAACCTATATGAAATATTTCAGCATAAAATAATTTGTCTCTTTAATGGTTTACTCGTTGCTATTACATCTTTGATTGTAGATTGATCTGTCAATAAATATGCCTTAATGGAATACAGAAGAATTTTACTGTTATAGTTTTGCATATATATCTAAAATGTCAATTTTCATTTAAACTGTGCCATTACATATAACATGCAGATCACAACGATGCATGAACCATTTTTAATCTACGTCTACTGTTTGTGTAAGTTAGTGTGCCCATTTCTATTGATGTGATGCTATTTCTGAGTTTTGGGTTAACTCAGCAGCGTCAACATTATTTCACCCAATTATTGGGTTCTGCCCTGCTTGATTTACGTGAGTACAAAAACATAAATAAATTGTGTTATAGATACTCCTTTTTAACAATTAATCAATGGGTTACCGAGCCATTATGGTTCCACAGGGAATATACACAGGGTTCACCACAATAACAAATCATGGAAGGGTTTGAAAGTATAATAAATATCCAACTTCAGAAAAGTCATGAATGTTTTAATCATAAAACACGCTTAATTGGGACTATGGAGAAACACTAAAAGGTTTACTATAATTATTAACAGACTGAAATATTTGTTTTAAATAAAAGGTTTTTGTTGTGGCTCTATGCTCATTATAAGACGCTTCCTGGGTCTGCATGGGATAGTTTGCTCCACAAAGAAGCTTTAACTTATTCTGACTGAAAAAACAAAGTACAGAATAAAAAGAGAGGAGCTGGCAGGGAAAATCTGGCAGAAATCAGATCTGTTTGGATAAACACAACATGCATAAGCGCTACTCCATATTGACTTCGTCCAAAATACCACAGCACTGTAAAGGCCTGGCAAGGATCCAGCTTGTTCACACTGGAAAAAAGCACAGGAAAAAAAAATCTTCACCTGGAAAAAAAACACCAAAAAACAAAACCCAGGCCTGGCTTGTTTTAAAGTCCTTTTGTTTTTGATATTTTCTTTCTTCTTTTAAAAAATGGAACTTTAGCACTTTTCTATTACTTTTCTTCTTTTTTTGACATTTTCGCTTTAAACTTAATACAGTTATTGTGATACAGTTCACTTTCAGTCATTTACAGTGTAATTCTGTTATGTGAATGAGGTACTCCAACACTAGATAGTTTAACATATTGCTTATTTGTTATTGCAGGTGCTCAGATTTGGGGATAGTGGGGAAAAAGGAAAACTCGTAAGTAAATTGGTCACTGATTTTGTTTTTAGTGACATACCATTTACCTACAGGATTTGACTGGGACCAGAACTGAAGGTTTGGTTAATACAGGGTGTTACAGCTGAAGTGTACGAGTAAATCAACATTTGACTTTATAGCCTCTGTACATCATTACCAATTATCTAATTTTGTATCCAAGCATTTTCTGATACAGCCACAAAAATTCAGTGAATATACAAAAAAACATAAAACTTAAACACCACCGTTCTCATCTTTATGTCCCCAACATTAATATTTCTGTTAGCACTCACAAAGACACAGAGAGGGGAAAAACAGGAATTGCTGAATGTGGTAAAGTTTGCTGAGAGACCTTTGCTTTAATTGCATTTCTATTGGGAGAAGAGTAAACTGCCTCTTTCATTGGAACCATCGTCCTCCTGCTTTTCTTTGGACCCTTACTGTTGATCTCGCCTAGTTGTGCAGGACTCTTATTGCACATGCATTTTATTCCCAGATATAATTTATCAGCATAAATCTGCCAGTCTATTGGAATGATTAGAAGGTTTGTCTTGGCCACTGAAGCTACTGAACCCACCCACTTTGCCAGCTAACCAATTTATTCACCTGACCACAGCACCTTTAGTCACATAAATCTGCTGGACTGTTTTGCTTATGCTTTGTTCCTCTTTTTACTACACGTGTGACTCTTTGTGTAGTTTTGTGCAAATGTTTATTTGCATGCATGCAAACGTGCACTTCTTGTATGCATGACTCAGCCCACATGTCTGTTTTTAAGCATCTCTTCTTAGAGACAGATAAGAGGTTTTTTGATTCGGGGTGTGCTGTGCACATCCATCAGAGCGGCGGTCTTGTTTCCCAGTGATTTAAGACTTACCGAAGCGGCCTTGCTGGCCACTGTATTCTGACCAGGATCTTTCTATCACCTGCTGAAACTGTATTGCACAATGTCTGGTTACTCTTACGTGGTGCTCCAATGCTGCCAAATAAAAAACACAAAAACTTTGATTTTTAAGGATATTTAAAATTCTTGCAAAATTATTTTGGTCATTTTAAACCTTAATTGCAGAAACATTTTAATAGTAGTACAAAATTATATCCAACCAAAAAACTTATTGAGTTCATGATTAAAAAAAAAATAATAATAATTTATACTCACACATAAGTTTTCGAATAGTATCTGTTTCAAGTAACGTCAGCATTACGCTATATTGAGAATATAGCCGAGTTGTCCTCAACTCCTTCGGGCTTGGATTTTTTTTTTTCTTTTTGGAGTGCCGGCTGTCCATTTGCACAAAGCGGATTTTGCATCAGCCAGCTTAGAAGTGAGCATTGCTTTGAAGTGCTCTAATCCTTCCTCTACCTTCAGACAACCTTTCCTGATCCACAGCAGAGTCACAGTGCCAGCTAACTGCACTGGCAGGATTGTCCATAGCATTTACCCTCAGATATATGTGCATTCATAAAAGTAGGCGTATTCTTTAAATGTACTTGTAATTCCTAAATACACAAGAAGAAAAATGCATGGAACAGCACATAGCCATGCAAACACAGAGATTAGTCTATTCCCCCCCCCAATGTATGTATTTAAACTAAAAAGTACTTTGACAATATTCATGGAAAAATTCTGTTTTGGTACAAGTCATTTGCCTATATTATATTCTATTTCATTTGTATCTTAATAACAGAATACAGTATTATTTTTTAACCATGAAATGCAGTAAAAAGATTTTTCCATTTCCTTCCTGTTATTTTATTCATCTTAACATTTATCTTGTCACATTTTGATGAGTCCTAATTCAGACGTTACTATGTAGGCTTTAAGGAGTGCAGGATTTGTATGAATTGTTTTAAATTAGTTTTACCAACTTTTCCAGGAAGGCAACTACTTAATTTGGAGTTGCTCTGATTTGAATTTATTTTGCAAGTCATCAAGACACTACCCTAAACAAAGAACCACTGAAGATGATGAATTTACATAAGCACACATTTCCATATGCATATGAATGTAAACAAGCACATGGTGTACACTTCAGTCTTCTTCATAAATATCCACAACCACGTGTATACACAAAAACCATTCAGAAATCTTACATTTGATCCAGCCGAAGGCCTCAAATTCAGTCTCAGTGAAAGTCTGCTCTTAACTGAAGAGGCAGTGCTATCAGAGTGGGTGGCATAACCAAGCTGACAGCCCGATGTAGACTGCTGCTCTTTATTTGCCAGACAGAGATCAGCAGTTTCCAATTTCCTCTTTGCTCCACACTTGAGCCCACACACTACCAAGAAACCCTTCAACAACAAAGGCAAACTTGTTTGAGTGAGGAAGATAACTAACAATTGGACATAGGGGTGGATTATCCAATCGTAACTGTTGTCGTTGGTGGGTGGTCTATCTGTTTTTATACTCTGTTCTCTTTGGTTGAACGTTTGAACCAATCCTCTGCCAGATGGGGTCACTAAAGTCTCACCAACAGCACCCCTATTGGCCAGGGTTGTCTATGGAGTAACGGTGCTGAGAGGAGAACAATGACTTACATCAATAATACAGCAGGCCAATGCAGTGTGTGTATGCGTTCTAGTCGATATATTTCAATACAGCTGTTCAGTAATACTGTAGGACTTGTGAAATATCCACATTCCTTTCAGTTTGTGTGCCTGACATGTATGCGGGTTATTGTAGGTGTGCATATTGGCTGGCTCTCGCTCCGTTCTCCGTGCGCCAGTTCTTCTTCTGAAAGGAATCTCAAGCTTTCAAGGCTTTTTTTTGTGTGTGAACTGCTCATCAAAGACCCTGAAAATGATATGCTGCTGGTTTTGAAGTCAATATGCCATTTTTACCATAGATGAGACCTTGGTTTGTTGAGGTTCTGTGGTTCTCTCTCCTCATTTTGTTTTGTTATATGTAAATTTGTCCATTGTTTTTCTAAGAAATATTGATTTAAATTGTTTATACAGAATTTAGCCTGATGTTTATACTCTCCCATCATCCAGTGTTTTTAAAATCTGCACATTACCTTTCAGTTACGCTAAAAACCTTCTTGTAAAAATTGGCGTCATCTTCATGACCCATTAAAGATGGTTAGAAATTGTAACATAAAAGCTATAGCTCATAAAATCCAGAAATAGTTTCATAAAGGAAGACAAAATTCCAGTAAACATAAATGTTGGCTATATTTTTATACAGTGCATTGGTGACTGTGTAACATTCATAATCTATAAAAAAAATTAAGACGTAACCGCAGACCCTCTACTACCACCCCATCCCCCAAAATATGACTGTGTATACCCTTTATTGGATCACAATCCCTGCCAGGAGAGGGTAGTCAATATGGTTGAGTTTTTCCTCCCATGCTTTGCTCTCTGAAGATTTGGCCAGACAGCCAGAGGAAAACTGGAAAGAGAAATTTTGGAAAGGGGGTGGGGTGAAAAGGAAAACACTGGCAAGACGATAGGGATGATGGAGCTAGCTTATCCCCAGAAAACATACAGAAGGTAAGATGACACATCTCCTCCCCCCCGAAACAATGAAGACTGCTTTGTCATTCCGCTAATTGGATGTGATTACAATATAACTGGGAGGGAATGATTCCACTCACTGGCAGGGGTGAATCTGGGTGCTTGTTCTACCACAAATTACCTCTTATTGAATTAATTTTCTTTGACTGAAAGTTGGCAGAGAATCCATGTATCATCAAAGAGCATCACATCATTGTTTGGACACAACTGTGACAGTGGGTGGGATAATTCATTGCTCACAAACAGAATATAACAAAAAAAAAAAAGCGTAGCTGTACTTTAAAGGAAGAAGCATCCCTCCGTACACAGTATTTGCCTCTCTGAGCCTATAGGCAGACTTGCTGTTTCTTCATATTTGTAAATGTACACCGACTACAATGGATGTCATCGTGTTGTGATTCTGACCCATAAATACTCAGTGAATACTTGGACCATGACCATCTTTGAACCTGTCATATATTCTGATGTTTACTTGCACAGTTGTGACACTACTGCTTTAACAATATGTCTTTACAGACATCTGAACATACAAACACCTGCTGTATCACTCAAAGTGACCTTTGTGGTATTTCCCACAATCGTACAAGTGTCCAGGACCACATTCTGCTATGATCAAACACGCAATGACAGGCAGACCCACAAGGTGAAAATAATACCAGTTACTGCAGCGTGTTGTCCTGTCAGGCTCCATAACAATAGAGACTGTCGAAAATGTTTTGAAAAATGTCAAACACTAAAAAGACTGATACCATTACAAATGTCCAAGATGCAACTTTTTTTTTTTTAAATCATCTAATATTTTCCAAACATTTTCATACGGGCCTGTACAGAACCTATACAGACAATGAAAACAACAAACAACAAACATGTATTCTGAGATTAATGTAAAAATGACTGTTGTCATTAGTAATTCCTGAAAAACTGCATAACAAAGTCATTAAGAGGTAAAATAAGCTAATAAAGCTATAAGCTATTGTCAAGCCTAATATTGTCAGACCTGATTGGTTTTTTTTTAAGACTAGCTTATTTCTATAACACATATTGCATTAGTTGTTTCCAGATTTTGATTGTTCTTACCTTCACCTTAGACTTTAGCTTATGGTGATGAGTAAACTGTGACTTCTAAGGATGAAAAATGAAGCCAACACTAAGTGCTAAAAATTGCACTCATGCCAATGGCCATTTGAGGCTGGCTACAAAAAGCAAAGCCATTGCTTTGCATTGCAAAAAACATAAACTGTACAGGAGGAAATTTTTTCTCTTCTGTTTAATGTCTGTTAACAGTGTATGAGCCATAAAGGTCATGGCTTGCTTTGCATCTTCCCATAATAGCTATAGATGGGCTGGCAAGTTTCTACTACTGGATGTTCGTAAAAACATTTTTTGTGCATACTATATTTTTGACAGACTGGCGACCTGTCCAGGGAGTACCCTGCCTCTCCTGATATGGTAGCTGGAATAGGAAGAGAAGAGAATGGATGGAGTATATTTTAACATATTTGAATAATATCAACACTTGACAGTAAATCAAGTATAAAGAAAAAAATATATATGTTAATTAAGTAGTTTACCATTTTACATTTCCCCAAGTCACCTCAAAAGCTCTGCCCAGTTTGTTGTCAAACTGCTGTTCATCTCAGCTGTCAAAAGGCCCAGTGTGAAGCACCTACATGTAAATACTCTTGAGGAGGTTGTAATCCTTTGTGTAAGGAGTCTGGTGTCTGAGGTGAGTTTTTGAGGATATCTTGACCTTTATTGTAGCTAGCTTCTGTTGTTTTTGCTGGTGTTAGCCAGTGAGACTAAAGTTTTCATTTTTCTGGAAATTAGCAAATAAACTCTCATACAATGTGAGCAGGTAATCTTTATATCAGAGGGAAAGTGTGATTTTTAGGACACTTGAACCCAACATTACCTGATTATAGCTTCGTTTATAGCTTATACCAACTCATTGCCAGCTGTCCATAGATGGGAGAGTCTTTTGAAGTTCTCAGTAACCTTCTAATAGAAATCTTTTGAGGAATTGAGGGTTCAAGCTGCATTATTAAGGGGATAGCCTATTTAAGTGACAGATGTGTGTTAAGTTATCATTTAGCACCAAGTATGATCATTCTGGCTTCTAAAAAAGATGATTGTGACAGCCAAGATGCCAGACCAACAGCTGAATTTATTTAGTCTGAGCAAGTTTAGTGCATTATCAATGTTGTGACTGAAAGGCATGAACACAGCTATTTTTGCAGCCGGCCTTGCTGCATCGCAAGTTTAACTTCTAAAGCACAAAACTTTGGGAGAAGCGTATTTGAAATAATCACACAAACGTGATTTACTCAGGTTTGAGAGAGGTAATCTGTGCTATATTTAAGCTAACTTAACATTTTGTGCCTGATGTGGCTGTGATAGTTACTACCTGGAGTTTTGATTTATTTAGAAATCCAGTGGAAGGTGTTATTAGAACAATTGCATAATTGGCAAGGCTGGATTGCTCAAAGCTAGGAGTCCTGTAGCTCCTCAGTGACTGCTCACACAAAGTGTTTAGAGCCAAGTCTCACATATTTCTAGTCCCCAGTGGTATTGTGATGAAACAAAACACAACTGAACTTAATGTTGAACGTCAAAGGGATTGGGAAACCCAACACAAGCCAGATACTGTATAAGGATGGCTTATATGCCATATAAAACTATCTGTCCAAAACAAACATATGGTGTGCTAGGTTAACCTCTGTTGCATTATGTACTTTTGACACTGTAACACTAAGCTCAATAACATGTAGCTGGGTGAATTTTTTTTTTTAACTTTTTTTTAGATAATGTTCTTTTTCAGCACATCATCCAGGGCAGCTGTAACACACAGACTTAAGATTTATAAGATAGTTTGTAATTAACAGCTTTGCTCTTGGAAAGTCTTCAGATTCACCTTTCCTGTCATATTTATCCAAAAATGGCTGTCTCAACCTTGAAGACCTTCAAGACCTCCTACAGCCCTCTTACAGCAATACATAACACCTTCAAGACATCAACCTCATATCAATAACATATCGACTCTCTTCAGTTCCCTCTCATTGATCTGGATTACCATGCTTTTTTTCAAGGGAAACACATATAATCCTACGCTTGCATGAAATTGTTTTGGTTAGTTCATTAGTACAATACTCACTTCCTCATCATGTTTCAGTGCTGTAATTTTACGCCGTTCGTGCCAAAAATGCATTGGTCATTATTAAAATGAACCGGCCAAGGCATTGTTCATAAATTAGTGCATTATCACTAAATCTTTGGCATAATGTTCCCCTTTGAATAGCGCATTTTTTAGATTGCAGCCTCACACTAACGTCTCCTGTTTTGTAAATCAAGGTTATAAAACATCACAATTTATTCGTCCATGTTTTAACAATAATAGAGAGTCTTGGTCTTTCCTTGAGCTAGAATGAAACACACACATTGAAAAGAAGATAAAATTTGACCATTCTCAAATTGTAATATAGGCTATCCTCTTTGTTAGTTGCATTTTATCTTTTCTTCTCACCTAGTGCATCTTCCTGAATATGACATTCGATAGAGGGACTATATTTGTTTGTCATTTGCCACATATGCTCCACCATATGCAAACAAAGCAACAGTGGAGTGGTCAGTTAAGAAAACCAACTAATATATGTAGTCAGAAAGTAAGTACTTGAGAAAATACTGTGAAGTTCTCCAGTTGGACTGTGAAAATGAACTTTTTAGCTGATAAAGTCAAGTTAAAGATATTACGTTTAATATTACATTTCAACAGTCCTACTCCGTTCACAACAATTGGTTGATTGCGCCACAGTAAACAAAGTCCTTAAAAGCCTGTCAGTTTCAGTAATAGTTAAACCGTCACCATAAACTTTCAGCTCTTTTCTAACAAATAAAAGAGTGTCAGCTCCATCTGTTAGAGGCGATTTTCGAAGCTGTTGTAGTAGATGAGAAAAGGATGATAAAGAGGAAGTGAAAGTATCAGGTAAGCAATTAAACTGAAGCGCCCTCTTGTCATCCTTTTCTCATCTTCTTCACTTCCTCTTTCCCCTCCTCCTCCTCCTCCTTTGTGCTGCTCAGCATTCATTAGACCCGACTTCCCCAAACACTGTTTTATCTGCAGGAAACTTTACTGCGTTGAACTCCTGATCACCCTGATAAACCGCCAGGCTAATTAAACAGAGTCATACAATGTGTTCCTGCATGTGTATACGCATATTTATGTGTGTATTTGCGTGTGTAATCCACGGAGTGTGTCTCTTTATCTTTTTTCCAGTCCCCCTCCCTCTCCTCTCTCCTTGTCTGTCGGGCTCAGGGAAATGATGCTGAATGCTGAATGCTGAAAATAGAACTCACGTTGAAAGCAGCATTTAAATCTCGACAGTGGCTGGGATTAGCCAGGTAACGAGGAGGACAGCTTGAGAAAAACAAGGCAGCGAGGTGAACTCGAGGACAGGGAGGCGGAGGAGAAATACTCTGGGTTTTAGGTGCGTGGAAAAAAGGGACAAATTTGCGCTCTAAGTTTCGTAATTATCCATTAAACTAACTCAGTTTTTTAAAAGTTTCACTTTGATCTTTTTTCCCCCCACTTTTAACGATTGTCAAGCTTTTTCAACTTCCTCCCAACATAAACTTCATCTGAAATGGCCTGAAGTTTTAAACTCCTCTCATGGCCTTTTTGTCTGCCATCATTATCTGTGAAAAAGATACCAAAGTGACTTATAAAAAAAAAAACACTTGAAGGAAACTGCAGCTGCCTTTAATGTCCTACTTTCCCTCCTACGTTATTAATCAGCTCACATGTGCTGTGCTAAAATCAAACACAATCCTGATTGCGTCTTCAGCTGCCTGCCATCGCCTTCGGACTGTAGCCTGCTAAATCCTAATCCCCTCCCCTATGAGTCTTCTGCAAACCTCTGCTTGATGAACATGTGCTGAACTGACTCTGCGGGTTTTCTCTTTTGGTCTGACGAGAGGATGAGGTGAGGAGAGAAAGTGTGAGGAGGGAAAAAGACTTAGCAAAGGAATGAGAAAGAGAGAGAAACTTTACAATTAAGCAGCAGCAGCTCTCTAAGAAGTCAGACATGTACATGTCCACATAAGGGCAAGAATCCATAAACAGTACATACAAGCGGTTTCACAATTAACTCGTGCTTCCTTGGCTGGACAAAAATAAAGGGAATGGGGGTTACACCATATGCCTGCCTAGCTGTGTGTGCATTGCATATGCAAAGCTTAATGTTTTATGTATGAGGTGTTATGCAATCTCTATGTCAAGTCCTTACAGTTGGCCTGCATTTCTATTCCGACAGCACAGGCATTTTTCCTATTTCTTATTTCAGGCTTTGCACTGACATTCACATTGATATATTCCATCATGTCACTCACAGCAAAGAGGTAAGCTTAAGTGTATGAAAGAAGGGCAATCCAACCTGTACTGAGACTTAACTGACACAGGTGTTTACCATTCAGAATCTGGGAAAACTCTCTAAATATTGTAAAAACTACTTAAAGCTAAGTGGAATTTTGAAAGTCTTAGTGGGTTTAAGAAGGCAATGTGAAGTTAGCAAAATCATACCTTGCATTTGCAGTCATCCAAGAAAGTAACCAAATTTGTATTTAAAAATAAAGTAAGGCAAAGACAAAGGTGTCTGTTATATGAATGGTCCTGTACATGAAGCATCAAAATAAGAAAAAAAAGAGGGCGAGAGAAGAAAGAGAAGCTTGAAGCTCTAAACACCTGGTCATTCACTGCATGATGTACTGTAGGTGCAAATGTCAATCGAAATTGAAGAAAGTTTGAAAAAAAGTTAGATATGTTCCACCAAAAACCTGACACAGGAAAAATCTGTAAATAGGAGGTTTCAGAGGTTATACAACTTATCCATCAAGCAGCTCTGATATACCTGCACCTTCAGATAAAGTATTTGGTGGTATTAGATGTAGTTTGTGCAGCTACCGCTGATCTCTCTTCTTAAAGACTCTATTCTATGGGGATAGACGTAACCAAGGTTTGATCACCCTGTGATGTCCAGGGTTCAGCTTGCTCACTGATGTCCTGAATCCTGAGGTTTCATACAAAAAAATCCTGCCCTGAAACTGGCGATAGCTCTCTCTCTCTCTCTCTCTCCCTATCTATCTATCTATGGTGGTTGCTACATAATGCAAATAAAGCCTTAAATTTCCAAAAGACTGGTGTATCATTCACAGAGTCTATAATACAACACAGCTGATGAAACTTCATTCAATACGTGTTATAATTGGAGAATGGCAGTGACAGGTATTTCCAATTTTAAAGCACAAGGCCACTTTTGACCTCATTTATCAGTCTAACCTTAGTTGTCAGTAATGTGTCTGTGCTTCGGTGCTGTCACGTCACTGTCTTGTCAGAGAGAAGCCCACAGAGAGAGCACAGACAAGCCCTCTGAACTCTACCACTCGCTGGTTCAAACCCTGACACATCAAGCACACATACACACACTCACACACTTAACTAACAGAGCTGGCTGCTGGAATACCGACCAGTAGATGTCCATGAAAAAAATGATATACAAGGTCACTTACTTATTTGTTATTTTCAGAAATATTTTTGACACTGAAAGCTTTTACAACCAGAACATTTTTATTTCTTTTCAGATCTTGATTAACATAGGTGTCACAATGATCAACTGCTGCATGCTGTCATATAATTTCCATCATAACTCTATATCACTTTGGCGAGAAATAAAACATTTGGCTCATTCTCAATCGCTCACCACTCAAGTAAATACTTTTTCTTCAGTTAAGCAACAGTTCTTGCAACACAATTTGTGATTTCTTCACTTTTCATGCTTTTATGTGGCCACATGAGGCTTATGAAATTGGACATGATCTTCAAACTACCGGTTTAGAAGGAAAAATGCAAAATACGACACAGCAAGAGTCATATAATATTTCCAACTGGCAGCAACAATGGGACCGCTGTAGAGAGATGAAAAAAAGTGCAACAATTACAGAACAGACAGGGGAATAAGGATGGTGTCGGCTTGTGTAAGGTACATTAGAAGACATAGATGCAGGGAGGCATTGCTGTGTGGTAACAACAACGTAATCGACTCAGAAACATTGAACGCTCCCCTGTTACCGTGTCCTCTTATCCTTGTGGCTCAGCAGCAGCCTTTGTTATTTCTACAATAGTGGCGTTGTGGTGGCATGTCATCCTTTCACGGTCATTGTTTCTCACCTTAGCTCAGCGACGAGGGAGGATGTCTCAGTGGAAAAGACTCTGACCTCTGTCATTGAATCATTCTCTCTCATTCTTTTTCTTCCAATCCTTTTTTTCTCTCCAAACTCCTCTCATATCACTGAGAATTTTAAACACTAACTGATATTATAGAATTTTATAGCAGAAGATACACACCTACTGTATAGTGCACATATATTTGTTTTCATTTAATAATCTTTTGTATTTCTTTGTATATATGTGACCCTCCATCTTCAATCTCCATTTCTTTTTCTTGGAACATCCTTTAGCATCCCTTTCTCGCTCGTTTCCTCTCACCCACATCACCCATGTGGTATTGGTGATATCTCTGAGTCAGGGGACCAGACACTTCCACTCACACACATACACGGTCACACTCATTACAGAGCAGCAGCTGGAGTCTGAGGCAGTATTAATCCTATTTCTGCTTGTTAATGGGATTATGTCTTTTAATTAAAGGCAAGTGGAGAGCAATTATGAGCAGTGAGAGGATGTGACACAGTTCACTGTCGTGTCATCCTGTCAGTTTTCAAGGTGCTCTCATGCAGGTGGACTTGAATATGAAGCTTCTGGAATATTTCACTTAATAGAAATATATCTCTACTTCTTTTCAACCAGTATGTTTATTTGTATATCAATTTTCTCAGCAATCAAGCAGCTGCAAAATGCTTCAGTCTATTCAAGCCCTGGTATTTTACGTGTGTATTCCTTTGATATCTTGACTGACTGTAGCTGCGGGTTATGAAGACATCTGTGCTGGCAGCCCTATTCATTACTGTGTCTCACATGAGGAGTGCCATTCACTGAATTGAGGAGATATATAAGGAAAGTAAATTACCTCACAAGGGAAGCTCTACTACATGCTTTTTTTTTCTTTGTCTGCTTTATGTTGGCAAACATAAAGCAGACTCTTGAGCGATCTTGGCTCAAGAGTTGGGAGTTCGCCTTGTAATCGGAAGGTTGCCGGTTCGAGCCCCGGCTTGGACAGTCTCGTCGTTGTGTCCTTGGGCAAGACACTTCACCCGTTGCCTACTGGTGGTGGTCAGAGGGCCCGGTGGCGCCAGTGTCCGGCAGCCTCGCCTCTGTCAGTGCGCCCCAGGGTGGCTGTGGCTACAATGTAGCTTGCCATCACCAGTGTGTGAATGTGTGTGTGAATGGGTGGATGACTGGATATGTAAAGCGCTTTGGGGTCCTTAGGGACTAGTAAAGCGCTATATAAATACAGGCCATTTACCATTTACCATTTACCATAAACACAGAGAGAGACATTTAAAAAGAGACCTATTGGGCATTGAGGAGCAACTGTGAAAACACTAAAGTGTTGTGCTGATAAGTGGTAGACAGATGCGGGTTGTTGGGCTCATCTAGACGATCAGGGGAAGAATGTTTTTTAAGCAGAATTTATGGTCCAGCATGTGTCTCTGCCGACGTACACTTCAAACGGTCGGACAGAAGGGGGAGAGGTGCACACCTGTGCAGTCACCCAAGATTCTAACTGTGCAACGCTGGAAGCAGAAGTAGCCAAAAGCAACTGCAGAATGCTTATTGGTTGACAAGCGTGCTTGTACAGAGAAGGGAGCAATAGCAGAGTTCACCAAGAACTGAGAATGATAAAAAAAAGGATAAAAAATAATTCCTTTGGTACCTAGTAAATTGCAGCAGTTGTGCGTTGTTTGCCTGGGCAACACTGATGTGTCTACAAACACTCACCAATCGCTCAAACTGGAGAACTGGAGTTTGCTTTTCTCCTTCAAAGTAAAACTTGGATTATACTGCTGCAACCCACACACTTCAAAAGGTGATCTGTTTTTCCGTCACACTTTCCCAGTTTCATTAATGGTCTGCGAGTACTTGGTGAGTGTTTGCTGACAAGTTGGTGTAAACTAGGGGTAATCTTTATGAACAAAGCAATTATAGAAACTTTTTTGGTGTAGCACTGTATACCTCTTTGTGACTGACGTAGACTATTAAGGCTGATCAACTTTTCTGTGAATCTTTTGCTGTTGACATCCTTCTGTTCCTGGTTAAAATCTGTATAACCAGAACACAGATGATTACCTCTTGGAGTGTTTGACCATTAGACCCTATCGTCTTTGATTTACTTGTTTATACCTTACTATTTGGTCTTCGCAGCCATTGTAGTCTCCCAGACCCCTGATGTTACACCTTTTGCATCAGTTTAACACTCACATGTAAATCATGCCCTGACCTGCTGTCCCCTCACATCCTCTTGCGTATCATTATAAATGCCATCAGTTTATCTTCCCAGACCCACTCTTTATGCTGGTAAGTTCTCCGTACCACCACAGCAAACCCTATGAAACAGGACTTGGAGTCATTTCTTTGACACAACCAATTTCACTTAACAACTGCCCGGAAACACTTGCCATCTGTTCGGGGAATAGACATACCTCATGATCAGTAGTTTCCAGGGGTCACCAACCAATCTCCAGGGCTGTAAACAGAAGTCTTTAGTCCCTTTTACCTACATATCATTAACTATCTCTTTCTTCAAAAACTACATTCTTGTTTTGTGGGAGAAAGCTAAATTCAAGAGTTTGTAAATTTTCCAAGGTTAAATGGTTTTAAACTTCAACCTACAGCTTCATTGCCTATTTAAATGTTTAATTCTTTCCTAATTAGCCGAAAGTGGAACATGCCCTTAATTGTGGCCAGTCTCTTAAAATTAATTAAATTTCTATGGGGACCACAGCACATGAGAAAAAAAAAGAGCAGTGGAGGGAAATACAACTGCTACACATCAATTTAAATAAACACTCACTACAGGGCAAATTCCGTGTTTCATTTTCTGTTAGGATAAAACTGAAGTGTTGCTTCCCAGAAGCCTGTGTTGTTTAGATCTTTTGCCCTTTGGTGTGTTCAGCAGCACACTGATTCCATTAGCAAGGTGAGAACTGGCCTCTGTGTTCTTTCACTGAATCAAAATCCACTTATAGACTTCTTAAAAGACCAAGTGACAAAGGAATGACATCAAGAGCTGTTGTTACTATGGGACAGATAGAATTGCACTTCTTAATCAATCACATCTGCCAGCTGAGAGTTTGATAATGTGTGACGTTGTACCGCATGCCCAAGTATGCGTACAGAAATTACAAATACACCAAAATAAGTATATGAATATATAAACCAGCTTTGGCATATATAGAGAAGCTGAAAACTTTTGTTTGTCATGTTTACAGTGATATATACACTTAAATGCATGTAAACACTCTTCACACACTGATGCACACTTAAACTCTTTTAGATCTCCTGTTACCACACGACTCTAATTACCTGCAGTTGCAGACATGATTCTGCGTTTAGCCCGCTATTTCACTCTGGTTTTTCTTTGAGAACAAGGGTTTTGTTCCAATTAGTCCCAGCAGACAAGTAGACAGCCACCCAGCCAGCCCTCAGGATCATTAAACCCAACACACCTTCCACTCCTCCTTCAACAGATTAACATACAACCATGCTGGAGGCTGAGAGATACGAGGGATGCTAGAAAGGAAAAGGATGCATAAAAAAAAAAACCTGAGATGGCAAAAGAAGAGAGCGAATGAGAACAGAGGTAAAGGTGTTGAGACAATGAAAATGAAAGGAAGGCTCATCTGTTGTTTCTTCAGCATGTTTTCATTCTAATCTGCACTTCATTTCTTGAGCATTTTGGAGTAAATTTAAGATAAAAGACCTAAAATGGGTTAAGTGGTGCTTTTGCATAAAGAGAAAAAGCTCTTTAAAAAGACTTTAGTACGTGTTACATTAATGTGAACACAGTGACATTATCTAGACTGGGATCCTGTGGTTTTAATGGTTCATGGGTGAACACTGAGGAGTCTTTGTGTTTTTTGTGTTTTTATAAGGTTGAATAAAACAGCTTTGTCATCTTTGCCAAGATGAAAAAGATCTTGATTACAGCGTGAGCCATGACCCATAATAAAAAAGGTTGAACAATACGTGGGAAGTAAGGCTTGCGTTGGAAGGCATTAACCAGTGTGAAGCTAGGATTTTTACCCAAGGAATCGCAACTTCAGGTGCAAAAGTAATGCAGGTTTGTCATAGTAAGAGGCAGGAAAAAAAGATTATATTTGTCAGTAATTAATGAATTGATTAACAGTAACAAAATAATTATTAAAACCCCATAAATCAATACACCAGATGAGGATTAAAAAGGAAGAGATTTACTATTGAGAACAGGAAGGTCAACCTTCAAGGAGCCACTTCAAAGCACACATCTACACAGATATCCACTGAAGAGTTAAACCAGGTGCAGGGAGACAAGGTGAAGACAGCACAAAGACAGCCCCTTGAAGAACCCACCCACTGCTTTTGCACAGTGACCAATTTGATTAGTGGGTTCACACACCCAGCAAACAAACAAAACAGCTGTTGAAACTATACAAAACACCAGCAAATGTATGAAATAAATTGGCAATTCCGATCCAAGCAAAACAAAAGAATGAATACACATTACCGTAATATTGGTGGCATGACATGGGCACATAGGGAATTTACTCCAAAGAAACAACATAGATCAGTTTACAAGGAAGAAAACACTGAAAAAAGTGCAAACTGTGTAACTGTGTTCTGCACTTTCATAGAAAAGTCTATAGATTAATTTGGTGATTTAGAAAATGTTTAAAATGTTCTTGCACTTGATTCTAATCTGGTGTTAAGTCTCTTTACACCACCTGATTTGAAGCTTCTAACACAGAACACACATCAAGTATTATGAGAACTTATTCCAAGAGATTAATGCATTGCCTTTTTGAAAATCAACATAACACTGCTCATATTTGTGACATTTACAGAACATAAAACAAGGTGTTTAGTAACTGTCAGCTAAGGGTTCCTACAGTATGCTTAGGTGGGTGATCGCCAGTTAATTAAAAAAGAACAAAAGCATGGTGATACAGACCTGAAATATGTAGGAATCTGCTACATATCAACTCTGCTACACATAGTTAGTTCACAAGAATTCAATAACACTTTGTCCATTGTTATTTTCATCCTTCAGCTTGACAAGGTGTTGATTAATTTGACATATAATTCATTTAAACTTGGCATAACACTATACAGCTATTAATATATTGCACTTTTACAGGCAAAGCTGTTTGTGTTGATCACACTTCACTGTAAATGTTTTAATATACTACTCTATTAACTTTTTATTACCACCACAGGGAGAGTGTGCTGTAGAGGAGAAACTGAATTATATAGATGGACGGGCTGCCACAGTTTCACAGCCTCAATACCAAATAAAGGGACAGTACACTGTGGGCAATTAGAGAACCATAGTCCTTGAGGCAGCTTCTGTTTAGCAGATTTCAATTCTTGTATTTTCTCTTACAGCAATTATTTTATTGGTCTTCCTGTAAAGGTTAAATAGACTACTAGAGTATTCTGTCTTTTTTTGGGTGGCTGGGTGGGGGGATTAGCCAAGGCAAGGCAAGTTTATTTATATAGCACAATTCAACAGCAAGGTGATTCAAAGTGCTTTACAGAGACATAAAAAAACCCCAAAAACAAATAAAAAGCATGATTTAAAATGGAAAAAAGAAAGAAAGAAAGGAACAGTAGATAAAATCAGTAGTTAAAATGTAAGTTTTGAAATTTAAGCTTAAAAGTAAAACAGTGCGGATTTGGCGCTTTATTCAAATGCAGCTGAGAACAGGTGAGTCTTCAACCTGGATTATTCCTTAAACTGACATTATTTAATTAAAATGACATGATGCCAGCTGGCTTGAAACGGCGCAATATAGTAATGTTCATTAATGTCCTGCTCATGCTTTGCTGACAAAATCAAGATGACTGCAGAATACATTTTGAAATTGACTGAGCTTTCTGGTGAGCAGTAAGAATCATCTTATATTATTTGCCTTTGCATTCCAAGATTAACCTTCATGTTGATGCAAACTCATCCGCTTCTTCCAACTTGCTTTATCTATTTCACCCGTTCCTCCTCAGCTGCTTTAATCTCATTACAGAACTCAATGGCCAACCTGCTTGGTCTACCCCGATAAACAGCACTATTACCCCACAGTGACCCCCAGCACTGTTTACCTTGTTAACAACACACAGGACCCCAAGCACACTTTAATTTCCTTAGCTGCAGGCCACATGCATATATATATATATATATATATATGTGTGTGTGTGTGTGTGTGTGTGTGTGTGTGTGTGTGTGTGTGTGTTTGGGGGTTGGGGAGGGGGGGGGGGGGGGGGGTATTGGCACTGACAGTGCTTATCCAGTTTATCCAGACATATGTTTGAAGCTAACTTAGATATGAAAATTGTTCCGTTGATAGAGTGGGTGTGGGAACAGTGGGGAAATATTTTTGTTGGGCCTTCTCCCTTAAAGAGGGTGATATGGCTAGGTTAAACACAATGAAATATTTAAGAGACTATAATGTGTAACATCATTACCCACGGGAAATATTTGGCTCTTTAGCTGCTAAATAGTTCACAACGTTCACCAGCAAATTGTTACATTTGTCCATCTGCTGTCTTACATAAGTTTACTGTGACTTTTTAGAGCTTTTTAAAAAAATCAAAAGTAAGACTGAAAAATTGGATTTGATTGCTCAAAGCCTATTATTAGTGTCCATAAACAAAAACTGAACAGATGCAATTATGTGGATATTCTAGTTCGTAACTGCAAGTGAACCATTTACATTTTTGTATTCTGATACATTGTTTTTATAAGGATATCATATACTTCTCATTCATCCTAGTCAAACGTAATTTTCAGTTCTTGCCCCTGTAAATGTTGTCACAATAGCAATCCATTAAGCAGGATTTAGTTTAATTCTGTCAAATTCCATGTGAACGCGACTTGTTTTCTCAAATATAAATAGATGTGACAGAGGTAATTAATTTCACGAATGAATGAAGTGCCACATCTACAATCTAAACTGCAAAGGAGTCTGCGAGGCTCCGTTTGGCCCGATGAAAAATGCTTGACTTTCACACCAGAGACTGAGGTTTGCAAGTAGATTCATGTCTGTGGTTGGGTCTATGCTATAAAGGACTATGAGTAAGGACAGGGAAGGATTTTGTTTTTCTTCAAGGATACACTGCAATGCAAAACATGATAAATCTTTTCTGTAATATAGTAGATAATGTACTGCAAGATCAGATTTTTGGATTGTCGGGAAACATTTTACTGATATCAACATATCTGCAGCTTGTCAAAAGAATGGGATTTCCACATATATGGTGCTGCAATAAACACATACAAAATATCAGGGAAAGATTGTTTCAAGCAGAAATTCAGTTACAAATAAAATAAATTTAGTACATTTAAAATATTTCTTCTGTTAATTATTAATACTCTTTCAGTTGCTTTTGTTTGCCTTTCCAGTCCCAGTGACTTTCTGGTAACACTGAAACGTCTTACCCCGAAATGTAACATTATCCTGATGTTGGAGCTTTTCAGCATAACGTCATGAAGTCTCACATTTTTTGAGGTCAGCTATGCCAGTTATAATGTAAGAATGTAAGATGATCTCACCTCACAGACATGATCCATAATGTTTTTTTAATTAATAGAGACTACCAGTGATGTGTATGATTAGCGTTGAAAGAATACTGATGTTTCGAAGCAATGGCAAAACCAATCAACACAAATGTTTTAAGTTTTTTGATGAAGCTACCATCTGTGCAGTCCTGTCATTATTTTCACAATGCCCACACAAGTAGCAAGGATTTGGGAGAAGGGGTTATGAAATGCATTAGAAAGTCCTCAGCAGAGTTTGCCTGCGTATATGTGTGTACTCACGTGTATGTATGATGACTCACTTTTCAGCTGTGAGGATTACATGTGCTACCCAGAGCTCTATAGGGATCTATATGGATAAGAGCACCACATGTCATTACAGAGGTATGAGCTAATTAACTCACAACTCCTCTTGTAACCCATTCACACACTGCATGACCTTTTAGAAATCCTACTGAGCTGCACCATTGCTGCCACCGGTCAAGAAAGCATGTGAGTGATATAAAAAGTGGGACTCTAGTAATTTCCCTAACTACCACTTAATCACCTGGAGGTATCGCTAAAAGCAGCAGCCTCTGTGTAGGAGCATAGCTGTATCATATAGTTAGTTGAGGCTCAGTCCACTGTCTTAACACCATACTTGTTTCCCTCGAACCTCACTTTGGTTTTTCCTTTCACCTTACAACTGCAGCTCTGTTAAAACCCTAACCTACAATCAGCCTCACCTGTCACTATTTTTGTTAAAGTCATTGCACTTTTAATAGGAGCTACTTGTTAAGCACATTTGAATAAAACATGACGAGCAGGATTTTCATACTCTTTACAAATTCCCCCCAGTACATAGATTCGGTGTTCTGCTAAAATATTCTGTTCACCACTGATATACATGGTTTCTCATTCTGCCACAAGATGCGCTGAGCAGTGTTACAACTTGCGAGTCTCAATGACTGCAATAGTTATATGACTGTTACGTTACGTCAGTCTTCTCTATGATCAAATGTCGAAACTAGTAATTTTCTAAAGAACACTTTGAATTTGAGAATTTGAGTCTGCCCAGAGCTCATCAATGATGTGAATCTCGCATTGCACATCCCAAACGTGCTCTATTGATTGATTGAGATCTGGTGACTGTGAAGGCCATTTGAGTACAATGAACTCATTGCCATGCCAAGACACCAGTTTGAGAAGGTTTGAGCTTCATGACGTGTTGCGTTGTCCCGGTGGAAGCAGCCATCAGAAAATGAGTACACTGTGGTCATAAGGGGAAAGCTGTGGCATTTAAAGAGCCACAAAATTACACTACTGCCTGAACCTTTTATATGAGTTAGGATGAGTCCATGCTTCCATGTTGTTTATGCTAGATTCAGTCAGCAGAAATCAAATTTATCATACAGCATTTTTCCAGTTGTTTTTTTAGCCCAAGTTTACCGTTCTTAGCTGGCAGTAGTGGCACCCAGTGCACTGTAGCCCATCTGCTTTAAGGTTTAACATGTTGTGCATACAGAAATGCTCTTCTGCATACCTTGATTGCGAGAAGTGGTTATTTGTGTGGAGAAGTGGCCTTTCTCCTCTGATCTCTGGCATCAACAATGCATTCTGGCCTGGAGAATTGCTGTTTACTGGATATTTTCTCTTTTTTGGACTATTCTCTGTAAACCCTAGAGATGGTTTTGTTGGAAAATCCCAGTAGATCAGCAGTTTCTGAAATACTCAGGCCAGCCCATCTGGCACCAACAACCATGCCACATTCAAAGCCAGCTAAATCCCTTTTCTTCCCCTTTCTGATGCTTGGTTTGAACTTCAGCAGGTTGTCTTGACCATGTCTACATGCCTAAATGCATCGAGTTATACCTAGTGAAGTGGTGTGTATGAAGTGTATGTGAGTGTGTGAAATTATTTTATTCCCAGCTTCAAACCTTTGCCAGACATCAAACACAATTCCCATCTTGTATTCAGTTGTGCAATTAAATTTTCGGCACTTTGCTTTACAGTTCTGTCAACTGTCAGAAGATTCTCCATAACAAACATAACTTAGCACCATTGTGCTCAAAACACACATGTACCGCTTCCACGCTTAAACTTTTTCTTCGAAACAGGCTGGACTAAACTTAGGTCTTTGTTGCACAAGTCGTCCTTCTCTGTCTTGTTTGATTAACTGTCACATTAAGCTTCTTTTTAAAATAATGAGATTATGCAAATGAATAAAGAGTATACAAATGACTGGCAGAAGACAAATACACATTAAACATTGTATTGAGTTGAGTTGTAGCATGAACAAAGTTCATTAGTGTGCTGCTTGAAGTTTTATTAAGGTTGTTGTGGGATTTAGGATGTTGCAAGCGCTCTGTGACATTACTGAATGTGCAAAGGCATTGGGATTTGATGCTACAATATATTATTCCAACCCGTTCTCACTCCCAAAGCGTAACATTTTACGCTAGGTGACAAATCGTCACCATATTACGTTTTCGGCTACCCACCACGTTCCTAAATGACGACCTCGGAAAACAGAGGAAATATGAGAACCGTCTGGACTGAATCTACACATGTTCGCTCTTTTTCTTCAAATCGCTTAGAAACACGCTATTTAACATCATTAAAGTCCTGGTTAAGGTCAGGAATACGGTTATGGTCAGGGCTAGGGATAAGGTTAGGTTTAGGGCTGGAATACAGGGCTGGAACGTCTATTACCGCGGGATCGTCATTGCACTGGATTCCAGCCATAACCCGCTGCGTACCATAAGAACGCCGAAAGTCTCCTTTCGCGTTCCTCAAGAACGCCGCGGGACGTGACAAAACGTCGACATGTTACGCCTCGGGAGTGAGAACGCTCTGATTATTCCAGTATCAAAGACAGAAGCATATTAGGACTCAAACTGCATAATGGATCATTGTCTGCTCAGTATGTTTTTTATGAAGCCTTTAAGTTTTTAGGACTCTCTTCATGATATTTATCCAGGCAGTGAGACCTTTAAAATATTTGTACTCCTTTACACATACACAAATGCACACATGGTCACACTGTAGAACACATGCTGTGGAAGGACCCTTTTCTCAGCATCTATGAGAAGTCTGGTCCCTTGTTTTGCTTGCTGCCCAATCTGGCAACACAGTCACCATCAGCCCCACCATCTGCTGGGTTCTCAGCAGCTTGTTTGGAGGTTAATAGCTTCATGATCCCTCTATCTGTCCTGCCCATCTTCAAATGGCTAATTCTTCCTCTCTGGCAGCGATAGCAAGGCCTGTGCCGCAGCCTTCCCTGTCCCTTTTCAGCATCATCAGGGCCACCATCAGGACAGCAATCCCAGCTTGTTACCGGATATACGATATCAGACCAGAATAGATTTTACAAAGTGTGCAGACACAACAAAATGACACATCTGGAGCCGTCGGAAATAGATCGATATCCCATTCTCAGAGGTATCAGGGTTCGTAACAGACCGCTCCCTCTTAACAGCCAACAGATCACACTCAGAAAGCTACTTTATTTCTCTTTATTGACAGCTTGATAGTAAGACGAAATTGTATACAAGTGCAAATGAACCCATTTGAATTTTGGATTTATGTTGCCACTGACCAGAATGGTGTGGACCATCATTTGTTTGCTCTTATGTGGAGCTCTATGTAAATGCTTATATCAAATCAAATCAAATCAAATCAAATCACTTTTATTGTCACATCACATGTGCAGGCACACTGGCACAGCACATGCGAGTGAAATTCTTGTGTGCGAGCCCCACAAGCAACAGAGATGTGCAAACACAACAACACAAACGAGCAAAATACAAGAATGGCCAACCTGAAACTAATAAATATATGTACAATATATAATAGTGTATGCATTTCTGGATGTGTATACTAAATATTTTCCTACGTGTGTGTGTGTGTGTGTGTGTGTGTGTGTGTGTGTGTGTGTGTGTGTGTGTGTGTGTGTGTATACACATTTTTACAAATTAAATAGTAAAAATAATAATAATAATAATAATAATAATAATAATAATAATAACAATAATAATAATAATAATAATAATAATAATAAAATATATAAAATATACAGAGTTGAAAATGTGCAAAACAAGTGGCATTTATATACAGTGTGGAGTGCATAATGTTGAAGTTCCAGTAGTGAAGCTGAGGTGTCTATGACGTGTTCAGCAGTCTGATGGCCTGATGGAAAAAGCTGTCTCTCAGTCTGCTGGTACGGGACCGGATGCTGCAGAACCTCCTTCCTGATGGAAGCAGTCTGAACAGTTTATGGCTGGGGTGACTGGAGTCCTTGATGATCCTCCCCGCTTTCCTCAGGCAGCGCTTCCTGTAGATGTCTTGGAGGGAGGGAAGCTCACCTCCAATTATCCGTTCAGAGCACCGCACTACTCGCTGGAGAGCTTTGCAGTTGTAGGCGGTGCTGTTGCCATACCAGGTGGTGATGCATCCAGTGAGGATGCTCTCAATGGTACAGTGATAGAAGGTCCTGAGGATGCGGGGGCTCATGCCGAATCTTTTCAGTCTCCTGAGAAAGAAGAGGCGCTGCTGCGCCTTCTTCACTGTTTTGTTTGTGTGTACTGACCACGTAAGATCCTCAGCCAGATGTACTCCAAGGAACCGGAAGCTGCTCACTCTCTCCACAGCAGCGCCGTTGATGGTGATGGGGGTGTGTACTTCTCTGCACCTCCGGAAGTCCACTATCAACTCCTTTGTCTTTGCGACGTTGAGGGTGAGATGGTTGTCTTGACACCAGTGGGTCAGGGCGCTGACCTCCTCCCTGTAAGCCGTCTCATCACCATTGGTGATAAGACCCACCACTGTAGTGTCGTCCGCAAACTTCACAATGATGTTGGAGCTGTTAGTGGCTGTGCAGTCGTAGGTGTAGAGTGAGTACAGGAGAGGGCTAAGTACACACCCCTGTGGAGCACCAGTGTTCAGTGTGATGGGGGATGAGGTGATGCTGCCCAGTCTGACCACCTGGCGTCTGTCAGACAGGAAGCTAAGGATCCAGCTGCAGAGGGAGCTACTCAGTCCTAGATCCTGCAGTTTCCTGTCCAGCTTCGAGGGAACGATGGTATTGAATGCTGAGCTGTAATCTACAAACAGCATCCTCACATACGTGTCTCTCTTCTCCAGGTGTGACAGGGCAGTGTGTAGTGTCAGGGCTATGGCATCATCAGTGGACCTGTTGTGGCGGTATGCAAACTGTAGAGGGTCCAGTGAGTCGGGTAGTGCAGAGCAGATGAAGTCCCTAACCAGCTTCTCGAAGCATTTGCTTACGATGGGGGTCAGGGCTACAGGTCGCCAGTCGTTCAATGAGGAGATGGTGGAGGATTTGGGTACAGGGACGATGGTGGCCATTTTGAAGCAGGCTGGGACTACAGACAGAGAGAGGGAAAGGTTGAAGATGTGTGTGAACACTCCAGCCAGCTGAGCCGCGCATGACTTGAGGACGCGGCCGGGAATCCCGTCCGGACCAGTAGCTTTGCGCGCGTTCACCTTCCTGAAGCACTTCCGCACATCCTCCTCAGACACAGTGTGCGCACTGACGTCATCCGCGGTGCGCACACTGTCCGGTCTCATGGTGTTCGCTGCATCGAATCTAGCGTAGAATACGTTTAGATCCTCACACAGAGAGGCCGTGGTCTGCGGTGTGCTGGTTTTCCCTCTAAAGTCTGTGATCGTGTTTAGTCCCTGCCACATACTCCGAGGGTTGTCAAACTGTTGCTCCACCCTGTCCCTGTACTCACGTTTGGCTGCTTTGATCGTCTTCCGGAGTTGGTAATGTGCGTGTTTGTAGTCCGATGTGTTCGCGGAGGCAAAGGCGGTGTTCCGTGCCGCCAGTGCCGCGCGAACATCTCCGTTAATCCAGGGTTTTTGATTTAGGAAGGATTTAACTGTTCTGGATGGGACGACATCTTCCACGCATTTCCTGATAAATCCACAGACTGAGTCTGTGTACTCATCAATGTCTCTGGCGGCCACGTGAAACATTTCCCAGTCCGCGTGATCAAAATGTTTCACGTGGCCGCCAGTGGACTTCCACTACAAGTACAAACCAGAGAGGAGAGATTTAGTGTCCTCAGATGAGTTGACATATGTGGATACTGCAGTCTGTCCTTGTGCACACTGCACATGTGTTTTCCTTCTGCAGGCCTCACAGGTTCCACAATCTCATTTGTAGGACAAGCTAGGACAAGCTAGGACAAGTTTGCCTTCTCCACAGTCCCCCCCACCCAAGAAAAGCACAGTGGGGGGGGACTGTGGAGAAGGCAAACGAACTCAACAACTTCTTCAACAGGTTTGACCAGCCCACAACCCCCCCACCCTCACCTTCACTACAGAGTCCAATCCCCACTCTCCTACCTCCCTCGCTTCCCCCCCTTCCTGACACCATGACACCCCCCTCCTCCAATCCCTCTCTCAGCAGCAAGACATCTCCCCCCCTCCCCTCTTCCCAAACATCTCCCAGTGTCACAGTGGATCAGGTCAGGAGACAACTGAGGAAGCTTCGCCCCAGAAAGGCAGCAGGCCCAGACAAGGTGTGTCCTAGGATGCTAAAGGCGTGTGCTGCTGAACTTGGGGAGCCGCTACAACGAGTCTTCAACCTCAGTCTGCGACTGGGGAGAGTGCCCGCCCTATGGAAGACATCCTGCATCGTCCCGGTCCCCAAAAAGAACCGGCCCAATGAGCTGAATGACTTCCGACCGGTGGCACTGACGTCACATCTTATGAAGACTCTAGAGCGGCTCTTCCTCAACCTCCTCCGACCACAGGTACAACATGCCCAGGACCCACTACAGTTTGCATACAAGGCGGGTGTCGGAGTGGAGGATGCCATCCTGTACCTCCTACACAGAGCCCACTCACACCTGGATGGGGGAAAAGGCACGGTCAGGATACTGTTTCTTGACTTTTCCAGTGCCTTTAATACCATCCGGCCCTGTATGCTTCAAGAAAAACTGAACAGGATGGAGGTGGACCCCTGCCTGGTGGCTTGGATCTCCGACTACCTCACCGACAGACCACATACGTCAGGCTGAAGGACATCACGTCTGACACAGTGGTCAGCAGCACAGGAGCACCACAGGGAACTGTGCTGTCCCCTCTTCTCTTCACCCTGTACACCTCTGACTTCTGCTACAACTCTGAATTATGCCACATTCAGAAGTTTGCAGACGACACAGCCATCATGGGGTGTATCTGGGATGATCAGGAAGAGGAGTACAGAAGTCTGGTGAGGAACTTTGTCGCATGGAGTCACACAAACCACCTGCAACTCAACACCTCAAAGACTAAGGAACTGGTTGTGGACTTCGGGAGGTCTAGAGCAGGTCCACTGCCGGTTCAGATAGAGGGGGAGGAGGTGGAGGTGGTCAACAAGTACAAGTACCTCGGGCTGTGGGTGGACAATAAACTGGACTGGTCATGCAACACAGAGCACCTGTATAAAAAAGCCCAAAGCCGACTGTACTTCCTCAGGAGGCTGAGGTCTTTTAACATCTGCAGGAAGCTCCTGAGGATGTTTTACCAGTCGGTGGTTGCTGGAGTACTTTTCTATGCTGTGGTGTGCTGGGGGAGCAGCACAGCAAAGAAGGACTCATCCAGGCTGGAGAAACTGATCAGGAGGGCTAGCTCTGTGGTCGGCATGAAGCTGGACACTCTGGTGACAGTGGCAGAGAAAAGGACATTAAAGAAACTGATGGACATTATGGACAATGCCAGGCATCCTCTGCACACGGCCATTAACAACCAGAAGAGTCTGTTCAGTGACAGGTTGCTTCTCCCAAAGACAAGAACTAACAGACTTAAGAACTCCTTTGTCCCACACGCCATCAGACTGTTTAACTCCTCCCTGGAGGGGAGAGGGAGGGGAAACAGGAGGACAAAGGAGGGAACAACTAAGCTGTAGTGCCTCTTCACCTCACTGTGCAATACCTTTTGTGCAATACTTTTGTAAATAGTCAACGGTGCAATAGACTCAATACTTGAAATGTGCAATTCACTTGTATTTTTATTTTTATTCCTATTTATTCTATTTATCCCCTTCGTATATTTTATTTATATTGTCTCTGTATTTATATATATGTGTGTGTGTATAACTCTGTAACTTCTGTCGGTGCTGTGCTTTTTTGGAAATCGAATTTCCCAGAGGAACCCACCCGAGGGATTAATAAAGTTCTATCTTATCTTATCTTATCTTATACACTACTGCACTAGATTCCTATGAGGAAATTGATGGAGATGCTCAGTGTTAATGTGGTAGACGTGAGGTTTAAAAAGTGCAGGCACAGTAAATCTGAAGAGATCAACTTGTGTCAGGACTGCAGGGACCTCTCTGCTCCCTGGAGCAGTTTGTCAGTTTGACTTCTACTGAACCCTATCCATAACTGACTGGTTTTCTTAGAAAAATCTCCAACTGCCTCTCATATTAAGTTTAAGGGATTTTTTTTTTCAATTTGACTTCTCCATGACCCCAATGAATTTGCATATTACATAGCTGAGAACTGAATATTAAGAGCTTGAGCGAATTACTGTCTCACAGTTGATATTCCCCTTGCAGCTTGAGGTAGTGAAAAAAACAGGCAGGCAGGCATTTAAAACCCCTTTTGAAGATAATGTGATTTTTTCATTTGGCTGATAAGAACGTGTCATGGAATGTTTCATTATTTTGGACATTAAGCATTTTTTTTCTTCTCCTTCAGAGCTTACTGAGAGGAACAAAAATTAATCCAGCATCATATTATTGCTGGTTCAGATGAGGTAAGAGGGTGGGGGAGTTATTCGCTGTGATGGTTGTCGGATCGTCTTCGGGGATCTGCTCTGATTCTGACGATGCTGGCAGACGTCAAAGCTCTTAGACTTGGGGCCGTGAGATGACATGCTTTCACACCAGTGGTACAGTATTTGCTCGTCTTTCAGAAGATGAAGCACAGTTGTGTGAATTACCCTTATCCCATAATGCATCCTGCCATGACTCGATTTCCTATGATCTGGATGTCGGTGTTTTCTGGGAAGACGCATTGTTCATATTTTATAGATATTGCATGTCTCCTAAAATGCTGACCACATGTTTGTTTCAAATCCCAGCCTTTACCTTTCAGTGCGAGGTCTTGTGTCCAAAAATGTATTGCTCAGTAAAGCCCCTTTTTCTGTTTCACTTCATGGAATTGGGTATCTGGTTTCAGATGATTGCTCCAGCACATGCATATGCATTATATAAACATGAAAAGCCCCGATAGCTCTAAGGGAAACTATGATCTCTCAACACATTCTAATTAAAAATTCCTCTATCCACTCTGGCCAAAAAGGACTGCATTTCACTTCCTGACAATCTTATTCTCAATTTGCTGCCTAGCTGTCTGTTTTGGTGTTATTCCATCTTCCTAGCTAAACACTGATGTCACAGTGTCTGCTGCAAGAGAGGATATTCCATTTTTTTCATCTGCTCCTTCACATGGGGATTTTCTTTTTGGTGATAATCAGCGAGCATGCATCATCTTTCTTCAGGCTGAGGGTAGTGGGTGCTGCTGGGCACCAGTGAATGGCTGAATAAGGACCCTCAGGGGGTTCCCAATCCCCCTGCCCACCCCCACCTTTTTGTCTGTGGATGGAACACTGAAATAGATTCTTGAGCTTTCTCTTCCAAAGGCTTGGCTGACATTGTGCCAGCACCTGGCACCATTCGAGGACTGTGATTGGCCGAGAACAGACAGAAACCGATGAGAAATGTGAAAAGAGGGGGTGCAGACTAATACTGAGGACAAGTGCTATAGTAAACAGTGATGGGGAAAATCTGGTATTAGAACCAGTGTTTGTATACAGTTTGACTGACTAACCATAGCCATAAGCTGATGATATCAAAAAACTTTCACATAATGTGCTTTCAGTGAACATTAATAAAGACTTTAACAATGAGTTCAGTTCAATTCAGTTATTATTCATAGAGCGCCAAATTACAACAGTTCCCTCAAAGCGCTTGATACTTGAAGGTAAAGATCCTAGCGAAAAAATCCAACAATCAACCATTACCTATGAGGAAGCACTAGGCAGTGACTGGAAGGGAAAAACTACCTCTAGCAGAGGTTGGGGGTGAGGGGAAGAAGAGAAGGAACGGGATAAAATGCAAACTATGGGAAAAAGAAGAAAAGAAATTATGACATGCCAGCATTTAAATACCTAGGGAATGAAAAGACGTCTGACGCTGCTATGGGGTCAGCATTCTGAGACTATAGACTATAGTTAAGGGATGCTCCAGGGTCAGCTGATCCAGCCGTAACTGTAAGCGTTATCAAAAGTTGAGTTTTTAAATCTAATCTTAAAAGTAGAGTGGGTGCTTGTCTCCCAAATCCAAACTGGGAGGGGGCTGATAGCTGAAGGCTTTGTCTCCCATTCTACTTTTGGAAATTTTATGAACCACAGGCAAGCCTGCAGTTTGAGACTAAAACCATCTATTGGGATATTATGGTCCTGCAAGGTCTTTGAGATATGATATGTTATGTGTTTTATCTTTTTCTACTTCACAAAAACTTTTCAAAAATGGTTACAGTGCATTCAGTTCACAGTAAGACTGTACTCATAAACTACTGCGTGGTTTTAATACAATAGATATGTAATGAGATCAAGTGTATCTTCTAAATAGTTACCATGAAAATTTGATTTTCAGAATATTCTCCATTATTATATGCAATATTATATCAAAAAACTTTCTTACTTGGACAAAATAACACATTGGTTTCCATCATATGTTAATTCTAAAAATAATGAAAACCAGTCTCTTTCCTATTAATTTTCCTCTTACCTTGGATAAGAAGATGAAGCGATCAGAATGTAATAACTGGTGTCTGTCATAGCCCTAAAGATTTTGTCATTGTTAGCCTTTCCGTGATCTTTGGTCAATACTTTCTAAACAAAATACACACTCTCAAACTCATCCAATATGTTCCTTGAGATCACCAGTTGTCTTAAAGCTCTCCTAAATATTTAGATAGCATGGGGTTGGGGATCGCTGCATGGCAAGTTAATACCTAACAAATGTGGGTTGAAGGTTTGTCATTCAGGGCACTTGTTTAAATGTCTTGGTGAGCTGAGATCAGTGTGATTGTTAGAGTCCTGTCCAAACAGAGGGATAAGAGGAAAACAGTGACCTCTCCCAAGCTAATCATTCCTACCACATGGAGCATGTTTGCACAGACCTGCCATGGCTTCAATCCAGGAATGCATGTCTGATTCCTTTGCATCTCTACATCCTTTACGGCATCTTTACAGCACCCAGTGATGTGAAACAGATTTAAAGGGAAGAATGAGATTCTGTAGATTCCATCTGATTTGTTAGGAGACTGAAAGAAAGCAAATATGACACGCTGATGAATGATGCATTAATCATAATCAGTAAATGATGACGAATACCCTTATTAACATCAGATAATCAGCAAGATAGACTTAAAGTGTTGATATAATAAATCCAGGTTAAAGCAAATGACAGTGAATTGGCAGATGTTTTGAGTATTTTGTTGTTTTTTTTCACTTGTTTTCAAAAGTGGCTATTTCTATAAATCCCTGTGTGCACGTCCTAGATGCTAACATAACAGCGTTTAAGGTCTAGTTCCTCCTCCTTATTGAATTTGGAGACATGTGTCTGTTTTCTATTTGTTAGTTAATTGTCATTTTCATTTTCCTTTGTTCTCTGACTTGTTTTCTCTTCTCCTCCTTATGTTATTCCATAAGCTTTCAATTTAGCTTATAAGGAAACAGCTAGCTCTGAATTGGTGCATACTATTCTAACATTCCTACATTATTCCTACATTACTGATTCCTTTTCCTGCCATTTATAAATAATTTAGCCTTCAAAATAAAAATTACCTCTCTTTTGCAAAATCAAAAAATGGAAAAATGAATTTTAAAAAATAACCTGTCTCAAATAATCGCTTAATAAGCTTCCTAACTGTAAAGCCGCTAAAATTAGCAACTGGTAAATGTCATTTGAAACACACCAACCAATAACTATAGCTTGGCCTTAAATCTACCCTTTTCCATTCTTACAGACTTCACATGTGAATGTGGGACATTCGTGAATGCTAAGACCTTAAAAAGTGATCAGACCCCTTCATGGGAAAGGCGACTAAGGTCAGGGGCTCTAACTCACCTTGAAATGTCCAAATAGAGACCTCCTGTTGCTCGGGTATCTGCAGCTCCCTACTTAATACTGTCCCCATGGAATGTGTCTGTTAATAATGAATACTATGAAGCCAATGTAAATGCCAACACAGGTGTTTAACAGATTTACAAGTAAGCACCAAGTACTGTTTAGTTTCTTTTTAAGTTAATGTAGCAGGTTTTTGATCTATTATGCCGCTAACCTGCTTTCCTTTTAGTAATTATTAGGCTTTCAGATTATATTTCTCAGAAGTCTGTAATCATTCTCAATTGGTTATGGATCACAAAGGTTAGTCTGCAGGTCTCAGTGAAAGCTGGCTGCAAACTGTGTGTCTGTGCCACGTTTGTGTACATGTGTGTTACATGATATGGGTGAATAGTCCTCATAACCTAAATGCCTACAGGCATGCTTTACAGGGGATACGGTTTCTTTATGTTTTCCTGTTTTAATTTTTATTTATTTTAATAAAATAACTGGTTTTCTGTTCCTATACCACACTATATTAGCCTTAAAGATGAACTTTTTCATTTTGAAAAAAGTAGCCTTTGTGATTCGTATTGGATTTAATTGGATTGCAATTAAATTCACAACTGTGAAACTGAAACTATATAACTTGTGCAGATAATCTTATTGTACTTCAGAGAAAAACATATTAATGTCTTATCCATGTTATCCAATACAAGAAAATTTTCCATTAACATATCTTTCTTGCATGATGACCCCCACCCCCCTTTATTATTATTTTTTTCTCCTTTCCTGATTTTTTATTTTCTAACAACATGGTTCCATTCTGGGAAATCAAATATGCTGGTGTTGTGGCAAATGCTACTGGCCTCTCGCAGATATGGACTTTTTTTTCTGTTGGTTGGTACCTCGGCACACAGGACGCAATCACAGAGAGATAATGGTTCTCCCTTAAGAATGACAATGCATCTGTCCAGTGTATTTAGCAGTATGTTGTCAGTTTCAAACCAGGAGACCTGGTTTGTAATTTTGGTACTCGATCAGAAGTTTTAAATTTTAGATACATTTAATTACACTTCCGCCTCCTTTCCTCTCTGTCATGAATATGCTTTGAGTGTCCTGGTCAGGTTTATGCCAAAAATGTTGGTCCCACATAAGTCAAACAGATGTATTTTAGTCTCATCTGATCAAACTGTATTCTCTCATTATTCATTAGGCTTCTTTTCATGATTTGTAGTTTCATCTTGCAGTTGTGTAAGATGAAACATTGCTAACCCTTGTGCTGAGTTTGATTTACATGGCAGTTTGCTTTCCAGAGTTAGATTGTGCAAGTACTGCATTTTCCAGGGTGTTATTGTAGGAGGACAGCTACTGTGGCTCTGCTAAATGGTACTATGACTGCTTCTAGACTTCCTGGTTCTGATGCCTAAGAAAGTTTTGGTTTTTACAGGTCATGACTGTATAGTAAAGCTAATTAGAAACCATAGGTTATATCAGTATTGTAGTCTTTTAAAAGTATTCATTTCTGATTCTCCATAAGACAAAACACTTTACTTGAAACAATATTTCAAAGGTAAAAACAATACAATTCAAATGGTCAAATCACTTGCATTTAAGTGTATAGTGTGCAGTTCAGTTACATACTGTAAATATAAATATTGTTGTGTAAACATACTTGTGTAATTAACATGTAAAATGACTTGTTATGAACACTGTCTGAAGAATGTAGTTACATTTCCTCTGAAATAGAAGGAGGTGCAGGTGTGATGTATTGAAACATGCAATCTCTCATATGATGTTGAGAAGTGCTGATGTTTTACTAAAAATGATTACATGATTTCTTTGTGAGGTGATGGTTGCATTGATTATTCCTGAGTTAAGGTCACCTATTGTTTTCCTCTTAAGAATGACTATCATCAGACAAGACCTTCAATAAAGAGACCTCTGCTGTCCTTCGAGATCTGTTCCAATGCAATCAATAATTCAATCTCAGTCTCCTTGTGCCAGAAGATCACATAAGTGCATAAAACATGTGTGTATGTATGTGTGTGTGTGTGTGTGTGTGTGTAACTGTACACCACTGATAGAGGCCACCAATAGGGGGAAATGCTCCTGTCTGACCTCTAACAGGCATCGCTTTCTTACTCCTCTGTCTGCTAGCTTTGCCGGCCCAACAAACATGTCTCCATTTGGCTCTTCTGATCTTTTTCCTCTTCCCCCTACTATCCTTTCATCTTTTCAGCTGCCACCATGCATCAGTGTGTCCATCGGTCTATCACTCAGACACAGTCAGTAATAAATTGGTCCATACTCCAAAAAGTCTTTCTTCACATTCAGCGCTGATTACTGTCAGTGTATCTGTCATCTTCAGTGTATGTCATGCTGATCGATGGAGTGTGTGTTTTTCTGTGTGTGTGTGTGTGTGTGTGTGTGACAGTAGTGGAGCCACCTTGCTGATTTTCACTTGGTGGATATAAGAGGGTCAGGTCTGTTTGAGCCTAATCAATGACTGTAGAGTCTAATAGTCTATCCTTTTCTTACCCCAAGATACAAGCACATCACACATGAACACACACCCATCGCTGGCAGATAAATTGAAGTTCAGTGATGAGACACTAAAAAAGGAGAGAAGAAATGGAAATGACAGATCCCTCCTGCTATATCTGCGAACCTTAGGGACTATGGTGTGTGTACGGTGGCTGGACATTGCTAGTTTTTCACATTATGATCAAAGACCTAATAAGGATCATGTGCAGACTAGCATAAAAATATATGTGTGGCTACTGCTGCTTTCTAATACCCTCCTTCATGGGGCAATGTGAGCTGGAACACCTGTCTTTATTGTGAATGTGTGCACATAGAAAGCGAGATTTTAATTCATGCGCCTCATCTGAATCGGAGGTCACCAATCTGATGTGTAATGGAAAGAGGAGAACACCAATAGACTGATCACCTGCTTCTGACAGCCTTAGACAATAGGTTTTATGTGTGGGTGCATGTGAGTGTGTGTGTGGCTGAGTTTGCAGCTGGTTTTGAAAAAGCTTTTAATTAATAGACTCATTACGTTCCAATCTCCCAGTGCCCTTTCCTATCTGTTGTCTCAGGCTCCAGAGGGAAGCTTAGCGATCCTCATCTGTGGTGAAGAATCACATCCCTGGAAACAAGCCCCTGCAGTGACCTCGCCTTTGCAAGCTGGGTGACCGACATGCAGTGAAAAGCGGACACAGTCTAGTTAAACCTTAGAACAATTAAAGGGTTTTAAAGACCTCGTTAGAGAGAAGACAGTATATGTAGCCTTAAGTAAAAAGGTCACAGAACCATTATGTTCATCAAAGGCTAAGAAAGAACAAAAGAGAAAAGGGTTATTAACATATTTCATGAAGCAATACTAATTTAGACTCAGCATCCTCCAGGAATAATATGGTATTCTATGATTTCAAACCACACTGGACCCAAATTTAATGGGTTCTCTCTTCACCTAAAATCTGTCAAATCAAACATGCAGAGCTTCCTACTGTGGTGACCCCTTAAGAATAAGGGAGCAGCTGAAAGTAGCTGCTTCATAGTCATGCTGACACACAGATTGCTGTTATTGTATCTCAGGGTGGAAAATAAATTACTGTTAATAATTGTGTCATAGGCAGACAGAGCATTATGACTGAATCCGTGTTTAAGATTTTCTTTTGTCTCCAAGTAACTATTGAACTTTCACTGCAATATCATTGACGGTCTTCATCGCATACCTCCTTCACACCTTTCGTTGTTTACTTGGTATCCAGAAGCCATTCTGACTACTTACCATGGACCATGTGGTGACTGTTTTAAGTTCTTCACATACTTTATATACTAGACTCTTATTTCATGATCCATTTCAGGTTGGGATGAACAAGATAAGAATGGTAAATAGATCATTAAAATAAAATATAGTTCAGCCAGACAACACTTAATCTGATCATGCATAAAAAATGCAATAAAGTAAATATACAGTAAGTATAGAGTGATATAAAAATATTAAGCAACAGTATATGGCAAGAAAAATATTTCAAAAATATATATATAAAAAAAGGGAGAAAAAACAGATAAAGCTCCATCATCTACAAATTTCAAATATAAGCTCCCAAGGATTCAAAAATGGAAAATCTCAAGTCCTTGGATTTCTCAAAAGTGATGGAAAAAAGGGAGTCTGAGGTCATGCTTCACAAGGACAAGACAGCTTGGAACAAAGGTCGTATCAAAATCCGAGATTCATGACCACTTGCTTTGGGGAGGATAAAACAGCTGGTTTTTAGTTCCACACCAAGGACAAATTCCACATTTATGCCCTGAATTTTAAATTAAACAAATCAAGTTTCATTCAGGATGAAGTGAAACTGTAAGCGTAGTACTCACTCAAGCTTTCATTCTTTAAAGAGTAAAATACACTTGATGATCAATAAAACAAACAAATGTTCTGTTGCACAGACAGATACTTGGTTTTTGTTTCTTTTGTTTTGTTTTCTGTTTTAAATTCTAACATGGAAATTAAGACGTGTTCAAAAATCCATGCTTAATAATCCAGGTTAGGAAATTCCCAGAAAGTCGATTCTGTTCATCTAAACGCAACGTTTTGACAGGAGCGTGGAGACGTGTTATTTGTCAGTCTTAGCACCAAACATTTTGTCTCTGTATTTTATCCTTGGAGTATTTTAGTAAGTGCGCAGACGGATGAACACATGCAAACACAGAGAAAATGAGCTGGACTACTCTCAACACTTTCCACAAACAAAGTAAATGACAACAGCCATTCTGCCGGGACGTGTGTACACATGTAGATTTGTGCAAATTCATATGACAGTTTATAAATCATAAATTATGCATTATGCATAAATCCTGCAACCCTCAAGTGTTCACCGTGACCGCAGAGAGTTTCATTAGTACTCAGTTAGTTGACCATCTTTTGCTGTTTGTTTCGCTCACTCCATCACCCAGGGTCATTTAGCTTTCATCTTGTGCTCGTGCTATTTGGCTGATTTTAATCAGACCATTGTGACCTTGAATACCAATTGTTCTTGTTTCTCCTTTGAGAGGATTGGAGCTGTAGGAATTAGTCTGGAGTGCAACATTTTGTGTATAAAATAGATAGCTGCCAGTCAATTTATTATCTTTATTGACCGTCACTAAATGTGCATTTTTAAGCTTTCCCTTGAGGCGGTTGGGGTTTATTACACATTTGAACTTATATTTGCAGATCTATGTTGCATTGTTATTTACATTACTGTGAACAATGCTTTGAGTGTCTGCAGTCCATTCTTCCTTAACAATATTTGAGTGACATTTGCTTTACAGTTTTCTTTTTCTTTTCTTTTTTTATAAATATGTGTTTAATATCTGTTATAATATTATTCTTTTCCTTATCAGTGTTCCGACTGCATCTGTTCATTTTTCTCTCTTTGTGAGCAATATTTGTTTGCAAAAGCTCTCAAAACCATCTCATATTAAAATGTCTAATAGCTAAATTAGAAGACAGCATATTAAATTGTTTTTTTGCCTGTTCTTTTCTGTAGGATTGAATAAACATCATATGAAAATCAGTTTTCTTTCTTTTTAGAAAAAGAAAGACTAGTAAAAAATGTTCATGAGAAGGTGAGTGGTGTCAAGTGGTGTAGGACTTTCTCATAGGAGACAGGACTTTGATCTTTTTCCATGTTCTATTAAGACTTTATTTTGTTTAATTTTAATTTATTCGGTATTATCCTACTACTTTTATAAGAAAGTACTGTCAAAACTCTTGAACCACTCTTCGTTTCTTTATATTTAGTTGGGAAATTGGGAAATCAGTGCAGTCATTTACTGAAATTGGTGCAAAAATACATGAAAATGCAATGTAGTGAGCTTGAAAGTAAATATTTCCTGTGACCACCTTTACTCTAGAAACACCTGAAGTCTCTTCAGCAAGCTTTCTGTTATTTCTTTAAGTAGTTTTCAGAAATAGTTCTCCAGTATCCTTGAAGGACATTCAAAGCGCTCTTTGTGCCATCTTCAGTTGAGATAATCCCACCCCGCTATATGCTGAGGTCCAGGCTCTGAGGAGACCAATCCATGACTGATAGTGTCGGACATGGATGGAGGCCATTGTGTCTGGCAGTGTGTTTGGGATTATTGTCATGCTGAAAAATGAAGCCATTCCATATTTTGCATGGTGGATCAAACTCTAAGGGTACATTTCTCTATTCATAATTCAGTTTTTTCCATGATCTCTATCACCACTGGCTGAAATGCCGTCCAAATTGTTGACAGAGCCTCAACTGTGTTCTATAGACACTTCCCTCATGACCTCCTCTGTACTTATGTATGGCACACATGCATAACATTTGAGCCATAATATTTAAACGTCACTGCATAAAACTTGTTACCACTAATTTTCAGTCCAGTTCTTGTGTAATTTGGCATACCACAGCCTTTTCTTCCTGTTTCCCTTCTTTAAGAATGGATTCCTGACAGCCGTCCTTCCACTGAGATCATTTCTGGTGAAGCTTCAGTGAACAGTAGATGGATCAACTCAAGGGCCAGATGCATCTCTCAGGTCCTGTGTCAGGTCTTTGATGGATTTCTCCTATTTCTTTATGACATGACTTTCAGAAACAGTTTAACTGCTGTAGGGATTTTTTTTTATTTGTTTGTTTTAGACATACCACTTCTTTTCTCCACCATTTGTCCAGTTTACTCATATTTTTAAGGGCACTCTTCACAACTCTTCACAGCAAGACAAATTTTCACTCTTTGGGAATCACCTTCTTGGTGCAAAAGTGCTTTTTTTTTGCCTGTCAAGCTGTGCTATCATTGCTTTTTTTTATAGATATAATTCAAGAAATGGGAAAAAAAATATGTTTTTTTTTAATGACAGGGTGTTATAGTAACAAACTATAGTGCTATAGTAATAATAATAGTAATAATAGTAACTTTGACAGCCCTTAAGAAATCCCAGAGCGCTACTGCTCAAGACCACTTTAAATAAAAATTACAAAAACGTCTGTCTCGTTAGAAGCAAGATATAAAGAAATGAGGCTGGGTCAAGAATTTTGCACAATACCCAATTTTTTAACACACTGCTAAAATTGCAGCCTTCTCACAAATGAAGTTTTTCTTTTAAAAACTATCTTAAAATTTTGTGCAGTGGACTAGCTACTTGACATGCTGTTTTCTGATAAAAATCTAATTTCTTCTTCTTCTTTAATGTGCATACATATTAAAGTATATAGTATATATTATCTAGATGTAAAAGTTGTGATAATTCTTTAAACCATGATAAATGATCAAATGGATCTAAAGTGGTATATTTTATAGATATTTTACTCACATTTATTTTCTCCTCTTACTCATTATCTACTGGCCTCTCTTTTAAAGTAATATTTTGAGTTGTTTCTTGAAAGATACTTTTACCTTTACATTTGACTATATCTGAGTGGAACTAATTGTGCCACTTTTTTTAGCCCACCCACACTTTAGCAGCGCTGTGAAATGGGCGGCTACAAATCCCACAAACTGGAGCTCTAATAGGGTGATGGATAGTTCCCACCTGTCAATGTGACATTTGTAATGGCCCCATCTTTTGTGAGAATTACGGAAGGGAGGAATAAATGGAGGGTGAGAAATGGGGAAAGAGAAATGTTTTCTTTGGTTCTTTGTGTCTCCATCTCCATATACAGTGGAGGGAGCAAGGCAAGGACACAGCAGACATGATTCACTTTGAAGCACGAACAATAAAAGCAAATTGCAATCAACAGTTGTGCTCCCGTTGTAAGTTGTCGTTTTATTTCTCTGTGCTCCCCGTCTTGTTTTGATGACACTAGAGTACCTTCTGCTACGCCTGACAGTCTCCCTCTTTTTCGATAGATAGATAGATAGATAGATAGATAGATAGATAGATAGATAGATAGATAGATAGATAGATAGATAGATAGATAGATAGATAGATAGATAGATAGATAGATAGATAGATAGATAGATAGATAGATAGATAGATAGATAGATAGATTTTATGTAATCATACATTTCAAGCTAGTTATATGGTTTTTTTTGCAGTGATGTTTAAGAACTGATTAATAAGCATTTGTAAAATTTAAGTGCAGTGGTTATTCAAGAAACTTTGAAATTGAATTATCTGATATATATATGTATATATATATATATATATATATATATATATATATATATATATATATATATATATATATATATATATATATATATATATATATATATTTATCCAGTGCTCTCAGTATACTTTAATAAAACCAATGAAAGTTACTGCCACTCTAGCTCAGAGAATGAAAGCTCACTACTTTAAAGCTACTTAGTATCACTGTAGAATAATGTCACACTATTAAGCATTAGTAAGGTATAAAAGCAAGTGTTTAATTCATCACTCATATATCATTACTCTTGCTCAGTTCTCTATAAACAGAGATATGTTTATCGATCTGTTACTATTACACAGCATACAGCTAATACTGCTCCTGTCACTGCTCATAATAATCAGAATCATAGTCATAATAATATATCTGTAACTGTATCTTTTCAGACATGTCAAAACTGAAGTTTTACATTTGGGTTGGAGTAATAAGTGTTCCTTCAACAGCTAATGAGAAGATTACAAGACCCAAAGTTTACGCAAAGCTCTTGAGTATTCTCGATTCCCCTGTTTAAATAAACCTGAAAGTAATAAGATGGGACAGTGCAGTGTTTGACATTGACTGTTACCACCTGTGGTTTAACAGCTTATTTTGCTGGGACAAAACCCCTGCATACTGGTGAAGTTTTATTTGCATTTGTAAATAATTATTCAGGATGGTGGTGTATGGTTGTTTGGGAGAGCACTTTTATAATTATAGCAAACTTTATACAAATATAATGATACGGTTATATGAAACACAGGAGTAAGATAAATTTTACTTGCAGACTAAATTCACTTGAATCCCACTACAATGAGCACTTCCACCCGTGTAATTGTATCCTTACTGCTAATATGTCATATGTTTAAACTTGTGAAGAAAGAAAATAATACATTTCCGGCAGTAATAGAAGCTAACACGTAGTAATCAATCAATTAGCAAATTAAATTTTTTAACTGACAGGTCATTTGACACATTGGATTTAAAGGCAGTGGAGACAGTGGAGGTGTATGGAATGTGGAATACTAGTAAGCGGATGAAAGAAAAGGTTGCATGTCAAAGCAGTCACTATAAATACACCTTTCTCCTTTCACTTGTTCCTCCAGTGCAGCTTGACGTGAGAGAAATATTTCGCTGCTGACTAGAACAGGAAAGGGTGGAAAACAACTACTTTGTCCTTGTGCAGAAGTGTGTTTCTGCTTGCGTTGGCCAAAACCCTATGGCTGTGTGTGTGTGTGTGTGTGTGTGTGTGTGTGTGTGTGTGTGTGTGTGTGTGTGTGTGTGTGTGTGTGTGTGTGTGTGTGTGTGTGTGTGTGTGTGCGTGTGTGTGAGAGAGAGGGAGCGAGAGGGATCGCACACTGGAAGGCAAGACAGTGAGCTAGGAAACAGAAGACTCAAGTGGTAATTGATGTCTGTTGTTTTGAGCTGCTCTCCTATAGAAGAGGAGATGTAAAGGAGCAGCGAGGAAACGCTTGAAAATTTTAAATTCAGCCATAAAAAGAAGAAAAACAAAACTAAAAAAAAGGCTTATTAGGAACTTTCTAATTGGGTGGATATGTGCCAGTCTAGCCAACTATGACATCACTTTAACAGTAAAAATTAAAAATGCTTGGCTTCACAGTGTTACATCAGATAGATCAGAGAAACATAAGAATAACACAAAAGAAATCATCATATATCATTCATTACAATGAATGAATGAATGAACATAATTTGTTGTATATGTGGTCTTTTTGTGTGTGTATATGTGAAGGATATTATTATATGGGAATGGCAGATATAGGACTAAGGACTAAGCTTGGTGTTTTCAGGAGTTTTTAGGAGTGTAGTTGTGTGGCTCTAGGATACCATGTCCAGGCACAAAGCAAATGGGATTTTCAAGCATCTTTCTCTCAGTATTTTTTTTTCTTTTCTCTCTCACTCTGTGTGTGTGTGTGCGTGCATAGAGAGGGAGTCCACTCAATACTGTGAGGCTCAGTTTCCCACTGTGGTCATCCAGATTGCCAGTTACCACAGCCTTTTGTACGACATGCTAGATAAATCCTGTTTGCACGCACACACGCACTCACACGTGCACACACACGCACAGATAGTCAGGGGCACGGTGTGAGCCAAGAGATGTGGGCTAGCGGGTTCAGCTTAACCATGGTGAACTCTGGTTCATCCAAAACAAATGAAGGCCAGGCAAGGATAAGGCTTTTAACAGGCTTGATCAGACTTACATATTCCATTGGTGTAAAATAAAGGATTATCGTTTACCCTTTTCTGAATGCTGAAGGGTGTTCTTTTTTCTTCTTCTACCAACTAGCAAAAGAATTTATATTATCAGACTTGCACTGGTGAGAAATGAGAATATATTTTTCTTTTTTTTCCCACACTATCCAAAATCATCTGCTTCTCACAGCTCCTTTGGCTTATTTAAGAAGTTGAATTGATTTATTTTGGAGTCGAAAGCTCCTCATATCAAAAAGGCAATTAGCAGATTCTTCTGTTGTTGCAGCAAACAAAGATCCTCGTCATTTTAATTTAATGAGCTAGGTCTGGCTCAGAATGAGGATCGCTGTTGGAATTTAATAATGGTTTCCCCCTCTGTCTCGCTCTGCAGAAAAATCTAAGGATCCAGGCTAATGTTGTCATAGTGTTAGGTAGCATCCAGTCATATTATGGGAAAACAGGCCTAGACAGACTCATTAGGAGATGTCCACACGGGCTGAGATATTAAATTCATGACAATGCTAATATGCTAGCTGTGTGGGTAAGATTTCACTTGAATAATGGATGCTCTGTATTGAAGGGAGCACTTTTCATACAGTTTCAGGACACTGAATTGTTTTGACTGATTCAGTTGTTCCAGTAAAGAGTGAAAAGCTAGCCGTGCACCGTCAAACAACTCTGAATAGACAAGCATGATTCCCATTATCAGGACGAATACTTCTATTCTCACCAGAGCAACAGAGTGATACACACAGTCAAGGAAAAATTTGTAGATGTATTTAGAATTTCAAAAAGTGATTTTCTAAACAGTCAATTCACCATCAAAGCAAAACATATTATATTATGCAAAGGTTTGGTGGCTTTATGTTATCCTTTAAAGTAGAAAATATGATAAGTACACTTATCTCTATACGACACAGTTATAACTGTCTTGAATCTCCACTCTGGGCAAGCCTTAGAGGAACAATAAGAGTGGCTCATGTTACTCCCAGTTCTTCTGTTGAATGTCTTTGAGTAAACCATTACTTCCATCACTGACATGATGGAATTCTCCTGTAGAGATTCAGGATTATTTGAGTGTCTCTATTATTATGTCTGAAGACTTCTTGTTCTTGGTAGTTCTTTCATCGGGCATTACAGGTCGTTATCATGGAGGAAAACATATATTGGACTAATCAGACACCATCTAATATGCAGGATAGGAAAGGAAAGGATAGGAAAAATAAAGTTTTTCCATCAGGATCACATTGTTTATTCACTCATTTGCATAAAACTAGAATGTGAATGGTTACCATACTATTGTTCATTCTAGTCTCACAAAAATCCTTTCAAACAAACACATGTTGAAAGCAAAAGGGTGGATTACACACAGCCGGTCTTCCCCCCCAAAAAAGCAGCCAGTTTCCATTCAAACTGAAAGGTATAGTACTGTGGGTCTAATGGAGCATTAGATTGGGGATAAATGCCTGAATGGGGAGTGGTCCACTTTCTCTGGCCTGGGGCTAGGCACACAGGGTCACTGATTAGTATTAGCATAATTGCTGGACACTGAAGCACAGCAGAAGTTACCGAGCATTTTCCATTCCAGCTCACCTAATTCACTCTGATTGAGCTGGGAGGACTGGTGCTGAACTCCATGAATTGCCCTGGGATGGGGGAAGAGGATTGGTGGATCTCTTGATAGAGGGATTATAGAAGATATAGTACTGCATGAAGTACGCAGTCTGTAATATGTAGTAGTAAAGCTGTAGTGTAGTTCCTGGAATTGTTGGTAAGTTGTGAGAGACCAAGGACACTCCTGCTACACATTTCTGCTTTACAGTAAGTCTGACTACATAAAGAAAGAGATCTTATTGTGGCTGACATCGACACTCTCACTTTTCTCTCTCATTCTCTCTCCTAGTTTGGGTTCTATTTTGAACTCAATAACAATAATGAAAAACAGCGTTGGAGAGGCTTGATTTTTTGGATACTAAAAACAAAAAAACAAACAAATAAAAACAAAAAGCAAGATAAAAAACAGATGAGTGCATTATGAAAAGCAGACAGATCAATGAATGAAAGTCTGGGAATTGGCTTCATGAACAAAAGGAACTTAAATTGTGATATATATATATATATATATATATATATATATATATATATATATATATATATATATATATATATATATATAATTTTATTTGTTTTATTTTATTTTCTCTCTTTAAGCATGTAAAACATATTAGAAAAATGAGAAAAGGTGTTCAGATTTGATATGGAGAGTGTTCACCACTTTGCCAAGTTTGCCCTGGGGCTTTTATGATCAGGAGGCTCCTTTGATGATGAATAAATGAGAGGTTAGCTGTGAAGTAGGATTGGTTTAACACCTTGCATGGAGCCCCATTTTTGCAGAGCGCCAGCCTCAGTGGGTTCTATAATCAGGGCCAGTGCCCTCAACACAGCTCCTGTGAGGGCTCCCTGAACCCAGACAAGTGTTACCCCTCCCACCTAGCGCTACAGCTCCACTCCCTTTGCCTTGGATTCCTATTCAGCTTGTTTACCATGCCACCGGGGCTATTCAAACCCCAGTCAGCAGGTCTTCCAGAGCCTTACAGAGCCACTGAACTCTCCCTAACCTACTAATCAGACCTCTCCTCCCTTTCAGCCCTTAAACATAAAGCCCCATCTTGACCACCATTTTGTAGGTCAGCCACTGCGGGCTTTGTAAAGACCTTAGCAGCACCATAGAAAGATCCTCCTCCTATTGATGCATCTTGAGCGGCTCCCCGAACCACCTAGACGCTTCCCCCTACAGACGGAGGCATCCAAAGACATTCCGTTTATTAAGCTGTCACTGCACAGCTAAATCTGTTCACTATTGCAATAGTACAGGCCTTTTTGGAGAGAGAAAGAGAAAGAGAGCAAAAAAAAAAGAAAAAAGAAAAAGCAAGCGAGTGAGAGAGAGAGAGAGAGAGAGAGAGAGAGAGAGAGAGAGAGAGAGAGAGAGAGAGAGAGAAAGAAGGGGGGAGCCTTTTTATGGCACCAAGGTATTCAGAGAGCTAAAAACACACACGCACACACACTAAAACTAATACACACATAGAGAAATGAGATGCAAATCCGATGATTCACTTGGCAGTTATGGTGTGCTTTTCTCTTTGTGTGTATATGTGTGCATCTTGTGTGCGCGCATTGTGGCACTTGTTGTTATGTGTTTGTGTGCACCTAATTCCTGTAGCATGGTCTCAATCTATGCTCCCATAGTAATGTGTGTACAGTTGAGCGGTCGTAACACAGTTGTTGGTAAGAGGGCATTGTGCAATGGTGGCAGAGAGAGAAATTACTTAAGGAGCCAGGACAATGTCTTTGGATAAACCGGGCTACGGTGAAGGGAGACATGCTCAAGCACATCCGCAGTGTAGGAGATGAGCAACACAGGGTGACGGAGAGGTGGAGGAAAAGACGGGTGAAGAAAGGATAAAGGGTGAACTGAATCTCGGTTAAAACTTCCGGATTCTTGCTCTCCATTAGATAATAAGCACTTGCAGATGGGATTTGGGTGGTTAATGGAGTTTTAGAGATGTTATTTATGTGAAGGGAGTTCAGATAGGGCTGACCCCTGTGTTCCTAATCTCTTGCACAAGTATGGGATTGCATTTTGTTCCATTTTGAGCAAATGTGCAGATTTTAATGATTCTCTTTAATGGTTTATTTAGTATGTTCATGCAGCGTTTCCTTTTAAGGGCTTCTTCATGGTGATGCATGCTACTGACAGTTGTAAAGATGATTGTAAATATCTTCAGTATTTATAAGAAGACTATCAATGGCATAAACATGAAGAATAATTTTAACATAGCAATTTTTACATACACTTGCAGTTTTTAAAAACTCATCATGAACATGAATATCATGCTAATTCTGGGCTTTTAATGATTTCTTTGGACTAGTCTTTCTCCAGTGTGAAATGGTTCTCCAGCATACATCTTTAATGACTCTATAAAAAGTATTGTGTGCACATGTTTGAAAGTACACACACAGGCTATAATACATAAACACACTCACTTAAACCTTTTAATAAGTGGTGCTCAGGGTGCTACAGTGTCTTTCAACTTGACAGCGCCAAAGCTTATTACCTTCTTGACCGCAAGTGGTAGTTTCTCGTTGGCAGAAAAAATGGAATTGTCTGACAGCACTCGGTGGATCGACAAATAATCTGAACAATGGGAATGTCCAAGGAACTCACTGAAGATCTAAGAAGGAGAATTGCAGATTTACACAAGTTGGGAAGGTCTCTTGGACTCATTTCTAAACAACTGCAGATTCCAAGATCATCAGTTCAAGCTTCTGGAATAGGCTTCCCAAAGAACTGACCTCAACCCCAATTTGCAAAGTATGCTTAAAAATCAGGGCCATGCCAGGAAACCAACCAATTTACATGAAACTCTACCAATTCTGTCTAGAACAGTGGTCAAATATCCAGCCAGAAGTATGTCAGAAACTTGTTAATGGCTACTAAAGACATCTGGTCAAGGTGTAACTTACTCAGGGACATTTAACCAAATATTAATGGGGGTGTATAATGATGCATGCTGTACAATCATTCCAAAATGGAAAAAGAACAGTTCTGATAAATCATTAAAAGCCGCAAATGACCGTTCATTTTCATATTGAGTGTATGTAAACTTCTGACCACAACTGTTACCAATGGGGGTAAAGAGTGGGAGACTAACTACTGCGAGGTTACAAAAATGTGTGAAAACATGCATCTAGTAATATTCATCCATGAAAGAAACAAACAAAACAAAACAAAAGAAAAAAAAAACAATGGTTATTCAAATAGTTTGTAATTTATTTTGCTAACTAATTTGTAATTTGTATTACTGACTATGCGTATCTATCCATTCTCTGAATTGTGGAAATTTAGCAACACCAGTACTCCTCTCTCTCTCTCTGTCTCTCTCTCTCTCTCTCTCTCTCTTTCTCTCTCTCTCTCTCTCTCTCTCTCTCTCTCTCTCTCTTGCTGTACTTCTACCTAAGAACTGGAAATTAAAGGCTCAAGTGGTAAATGCTGGTATTAGGAGGGGAAATGACCACTGAGACATTCTGTAACAGCTTTTCATAGTTAATGATCGCCGCTCAGGTTTAGAGACATAGTCTGACACACATAGACACATACACCTGAGGAGTAGAAACAGGAAGAGGAAATGAGAAAAGTGATCCACTCCACCTTTTACTGTACATTCCCACAAAGATGTAAATACCTTTTCTAACTTCTCTGTGCATATGGGGCAGTCCCTACCTTTCCTAGGTATAAGAAAAACATTTCAGTTTTGTGTGTTTTAGTTTCATTAATAGACGGGCTTGTGTAAGTGTTGAAATATGACCCAATTAACAAGTGCTCCAGTTTTGTTATTATTTCTCCCTGAATTAATCTTATGGAAACTGGAGCTGAGCGTATAAGGCAAATTATTTCCCATGGTGTGGGTCTATGAAATGGCTTACACATGTATACTCTCAACCCACTGCTGCCCTCTCTTTTCGACGGCCCTTTTCTCTTTTGTGGCTGTACATGTCTGCACGTACAGTTGGCCACAGTAGGTTTCTTGCTAAACAAAGAATATTGCCTTTCTTCCTTCAATTGGTCAGTTGGGTCTGTTAATAATTTAACGTGAGAAGACTGAGACTGAACAGTAAACCTATATGAATATTACACATGGTGTTATCACCTGAAAATTGGTATAATTGCACCACACTTATAGTGCTGGTAAAGTAAACCTAGCACAGAGATCGGATTGCAGTCTGCTGGCCTCCCATGTGCATCATTGAGTGGTTAGATGCTGAAATATAGAACATTGTATAATTCGTCATAATTACTTGGGTCACAATTTGTAATGCTTCTGTTTGACATGACCAGGAAACAGTTCAAAATATAGACGCTTAGCCATAGCTATGTTGGTTTTTGCTGAATAATAACTAACTCTGTTGTTTTTAAAAGAAATATTGCTTACTCATTTAGTATACAATCCCTATAATATATTCACTTTTTAGCATTGAAGTTCATACCACAAGTAAAAAGCATTCAGGAAACCAATAACTGTAATTGCCAATCGTTTGGCCTTTTGAAAGATCTACTTCTTTTATAAATCACAACAAGATGGCTAATGTATTAGAAGTGCAAAAGAAAAAGGCAAAGAGCCATGGGCTGCAAATATCCGACACATTAAGCCTGGAAGATTTCCAGGGAAATCTTTCAATTACACAGAGTGAGTACCAGCGTGCTTCAAGGGAATGATGGATAACTTTTAGAATGAGCTGTCAATGAAGTAAACTACACTATAGATTTAATTAGAGTAACACATCTGGGAGCTTACAGCAGCTTGAAGAACGCTGCGTCGTAACAGACAGTTGGACGGCAAATCGATGTGTTGGCCAGAGGATTCATATAAAAGCTCTAAGAGATAAAGTAAGATGGAGTTACAAGGAGAAGCTTAGAGTCACATTTGTCAGTTTACTCAAAGGAAAGGTACTTTAAGAGGCAGTGCAAAATTACACATTTTTCTTAGTTGTGAAACTTTGTAGTCTATGTGAACCAGTGCGAATGAATGTCAGTGATCATCTGCCGCGACCAGTTGGGGTTAGAGAAGGAAGACAGGATAAAAGACATGCTGTGAAAGTTTAATAAAAACAACTTATGTCGTCAGATTTCAAAGCATCCTTTGATATCTGTCCCTGATATCCCTTTAGTTAATAGTGAGACAGGTCTGTCACTCCCAACTTGTCACATATGGCAGTCTTCAGTTACATATCTCTCAGTCATGTTACCAGGTAGGCTTGCGTACTAAATGCATGCCCTGGCCAGGATTTAGATCCCCAACCTTCTACTGAGAGAGAAGTGGCAGGAAATGCCAGTGAACACATCCACTATCTCATGGATATTGACCATATAAGCGACCAGCTCCAGTGTGTGGGACTGGGTTGTCAAAGTTGGTGATGTCCATTAAAAGACCTCCACATAGGCCTGGACTAGAGAGATAGTTATCTACTTCGAGCATGAGGACAGCTGCACAGTCCATGGCAATCCCCAGGCAGGGTCTTGATGTGCTGGACTACCTTAATGTCAAAACTGACAGAAATCTAACCAACACTGAGGCTTTATAAATAAAAATCAAATAAATAAAAAATGGTTGAGCAGTCTGGCTTTCCCAAGGAAGCTGAGATTCTTCTACATGTGCAACAAAATGTTGGAGATCAGTCATGTGTGGTGAGCGCAGTGTTTGTGGTCTGCTGGGGGACCAGAATCAGAGCTGGAGGTGCAGCACCAACAGACTGAATAAACTGATTAGGAAGTCTGGCTATGAGATTGGCTGCAAACTGCACACTTTTGAAGCTGTGGTGGAGAGGAGGTCACTGAACAATGTTATCCATTATAGATATTCATTACCACCCTTTGCACCACTTACTGGACAGGCAGCCGAGCACTTTCTCTAACAGACTGATTTAGCTCTGCTGCCAGAAGGTCAGATACAGGAAATCATTCATACCACATGCAATAAAGCTTTATAATACACTACATCTGTCTGACAGAGAGTCACCCACTCTTTAAGTCTAACATTTTATTGATATTTAAAGTTTTATTTTGCTTACACAATATACAGATACAGTGCAATAGCTGAGCACAAATAACAGCGGCAGTTTTTACTTTGCATGTTTGTTTTTAAATAAATTCTTTATTTAGTTCTTTGCTTCATAAATCTTTTTATATACCTTATTTTATTTGGCTCTATAGCTTGTTTTTTTATTTGTCATTTATTTTTTTTATTGCGTTTTTCTTGTTTTTCTCTGTGCATTGACTTTATGACAAATATAGGAATTTGAATCTTCACTGAGTCTGAGATATTTTATTTACGTATCTTATTGTTTGTCATGGTCTGGGTTGTCTGTCCCCCCCTCCCCCCCTTTTCTGACTCTTGCTCTCTTTCTCTTTTCAGGTGCAGTTGCGGGCGGCTGTTCTCCCCGGGCCCACCTGCTGGTGGAGCCTCTGTTTCCAGGTGTCAGCTGTCACACCTGTCTCTCATCTTCTCATCAGTGAGTAGTACTTAAGGACCAACTTGTGTTTTCATTCTCCCCTAGGTTTTTGCACATTGATGGAAGTGTTTTTGGCTCCCTCATACTCCGAGCTGTTTTTTGCTTTGTGCCCTGTTTAACTGTGCTCTCTTGATTGGCTCCTGTGAAAGGATGGTTGATGTTTTCCTTTGCTATTCCTGTATTGTTGTGGTGATTCAAGAGTCCAAAGCTGCTACTGCTTCAACCTGTTATTACAAGTCGGCTAGCAGCTACTTCAGGAATACTTGCAGTAAAAGTTGGAATTATCTGCCTGCCCATCCTCCACTGCTCTCTCCCAGTCTACTCTGGAGTCCTCTGGCCATTTAGTATGTTCTCCGCAGTCTGTTAATAAAGATAACCAAGTAACCCACCAACTCCACTTCCTTCTAAAATTAAGATCAATTCTGGAACTCTGGCTGAGTGTAACCTCTGTTTACCTCTTACCTGCACAATTTCCTGCTGTTATTTCGTATTGTTAGGGCCAGCTCTTGTGGTTGCTGTTGTTGTTGTTGTTATTTATTGCTGTAGCAAAATAATTTACCAAATCCAAATCTTATCTTCATCTCTCACACTTTTACTTCTCCAGTTTCAGGAATTATTGGGCTGGAGTCAGTAACTTGACCTGGTAGAGCTCACTGCATTCAGCATTTTAACAGCACGGAAGTCGTCCTTCTCAAAACAGCCCTTTATGGTATAGGTGCTTACTGTCATCCTCCATTTTCTCTGGCCTGGGGATGTCACTGAGGAACCCTTGACTAAAATGTTCATGTCCTGCTCCCCTCTCAGCACTTAACCCACGTTTTGGCATTTTACAAATCAATGAAATAGGTGGATACAAGTATGACAGAAATAGCTGTGTACAAGTATGTCACAGAGAGAAACGGGTAGCAGTGCATTGAGTATTATGAAGCTATTAGTTCTAACAGATCTGCAATGGAATCTATGAAGTCAGTGTCCCTCAATCAAGATTTATCAGTGTGAGGCTTATTAAATAATTTTATCTGATCTTCTAAGATGTGGTAAGATCCTTTCAAGATTGCATGCCTCTGTCTTTCAGGCAGTCCGCTTGTGTCTCTGCCAGGTCCTACAGCATCCACCCTGTGAAAGACCAGTCTGTCATTGCTCTCTCAAGCACTTTGTGCCAGACATGTGGTTCCTATTTTGCAGCCAGCGCAGCAGATTAACATAAAAGAGGGTGTGTAACAGTTCTTACATTGAAAACCCTGCCTGAGGCAAGAGGAGGAGAGGCCACAGCTGGATTACCTCATTTAGAATCCTTTAGAACACTGTTTACCTTGCAAAGTGTGCATCTCAATGAGGTATTGCAGTGGCAGCAAGCATAACAGGGTCAGTGGTATTAACAAACAATCTTCTTGAGCGAATGATTTTACTTGGCACCATGGAGACACGGATATAAGGCTGAGAGTCATGGGTAACTCGTGAAATGACACTATGACAACATTTAGTCCTCAATATAGGCCATACTGAAACAAACTGTATTGCAAAACAATTATGGTATTGCACTGCAACTTTAAGTGGAACGATACACAGAACCCTATAAAAAAGTTGGCTTTAGCAAGAAGTGAACTGGACATTTCATTTTATTTGAGAGTAGATCATTAATTAAAACATCCATCAGTCCATTCATTTCTTATCAACTTATCCGGGATTGCACAATCCAGGATTGCTGGAGGGCTGGGGCCTGTCCCAGCTGCTGAGGGGTGAGAGGTGGGTTATACCCTGGATAGGTCACCAGTCTGTTGAAGGGACAGCACACAAACATCCATTCATACATACAAGGAAAGTCAAACAAGCAAACGTTTCAATTATATCATTACACCGAAATGTTAGGGATTAAGTTAGCATGTAGTTATAAGTTTTGGTTATTATTAATATATTGGGTATTTGTAACTTTCATATTGTTTTTCACCCACAAAGCATAGACCAGGCTGGAGTTGATGGGAAAAGTAAAAATTTTTTTTTTTTTTGAGAAACAAATAACAACATCACATTAATAGAGGTATTGGTTAGTAATTATTATATTAACAGTGTAAAAGAAAATGGTAATGAAGTCTCATGTAATTAATCATCAAACTAAATTTTAGTTATCGTATAAAGCAACTAATTCTACTACCAAATGTGAACTATATTCACAGGTGAGTCCCATTTTCCTGCCATTTCCCTTTGTGTGCCCTGCTGACCTGTTCATGGAGCTACTGGGATGCTAGGTTCATGTTGTTCATGTCTATACATATCTAATGTAAGTCTGTGTGGCTGATTTAAAACAAAGTAGACATTGCTTATTCGATTTTGGCTTACAGCCAGGAGAACTTTGACCAGTACTGGATTTTGAAAGCACCAGTTGTGCCAGAAGGGTGTATTGTATTCTATTTTTATCTTATTGTATATTTATTTTATTTTATTCTACTGTATATAGTATTTTATTTTATTCTATTCTGTACAGTTGTGTACTGTATTTATTCTTATTGTATTCTAATTTTTGCCTCATAACTTTTGCACTGTCCACTTCCTGCTGTGACAAAACAAATTTCCCACGTGTGGGACTAATAAAGGTTATCTTATCTTATCTTATCTTATCTTTCTTACATGCTTGTGTAAGTCAGATCAAAAAGAAAGTGAAAGATTTAATATGCAAAACCCTATTTAATATTTTGACATTTATGTCTGTATTGTGATGGCCGGTGGGCTGGCCTTGTGTTTTGCTTTTTCTGTTACCTGTTTCTTGCAGGTAGGTGGAGCTGACCCAATTATAGATGGAGCACACCTGAGAAGCCCAGTCCCAGTGTATATAAAGACACCTTGACTGAACCAGCTGTCTTGTTCTGGCTCTGGCTCTCTCTGTCTGGCACCCATCATGTTCATTTGGAAGTTTCAGTTATGGCTGTTATGTCCTTTAAATTCTGTTTAAGTTGCCTTACCTTATTTTCATTAAATGTCTTACAGCCTTTAAAAGCCTGTGTGTGGTCTCCCTCTTACTTGTCACTTCCTATGAGCCGGGTTGTGACAAATGGGGGCTCGTCTGTGCAATTATCCTGGTTTGGTAAGCTTTCTAACATTTGATTGAGAGCTGGTCTGTTTGCAGCTGATTGCAACTAGTGCTGTTTGATGTCATCTGTTTAGGTGACTTTGTCTAGTTGTGTCTTGGCTAGGACTTGCCTTGTAGGCAATTGTTGAGTTGATTGCTGATGAGTTTGGTTATTTGTGGTGATTTGATATTCTGGGTTTGCTGTGTATTGTTTTTGGGAGGCCACATGGTTAGGAAGATTAAGTGGCGGCAGTCATGTTAATACTGTTGTTTTGCTATAGACTTAAGTTTACTGGCGCTACTATTGGTGTGCTGTCTTGTGTGAACTTTGTGTGAAATGCAGTATGAGCTGTATTGATTATTGAATATGCACAAGTTAAAATCAGTGCTTTCCCTGTTAGGTTGAAGGAGTGTTTCTCTCTTGAGAATCATTCATGAAATTTCTGTTGCGGTGAACACGGTTAGAGCAGTTGTCTCAGGAGCACGTCCCCAGAATTGAGGGGGTCGCTGTTTGTGCAGTTGCTTTTCTCTTTCTGGCAGTTTTTAGTGCATAAGTACCCACTGTAAGTAACTGCATGAAGACTAGGCTTTAGTTAAGTAGATTTTGGTTAGGCAGTTAGTGGGAAAGTGCTGTTTTCAATTGCATGTCAAGGATCAATACTTTGTTATGGCTACAGTTGATGCTTTTGTTCAGTCTCCATCGGAGGAACTCTTGAATAGTTGTACTAAAGAACAACTGTTGAAACTTGTTGAACATTATGATGCCGATGTTGGGGATAAACGGTTGAAAGATGAGGTTAAAGGAGTGTTAAAGGCTGCATTAGTAAAGAAAGGCGTGTTGCCAGGTAAAATGAAGACTTTAGTGGCTGATGTTGATCAGTCTGTGGTCTTGACTACAGTTGCTTTGTCTTTTGAGCAGCAAAAGGAGTTGTTACTCTTACAAATGGAAAGGGACAAGCTGAGCATTGAGAAAGAACGTGTGAGGCATTCTTTAGAAAAGGAAAAGATGGAGCTAGATGTAACCCAGTAGAGAAAACTACCTTTTGTTATTTTTTTCTTGTTTTCGTTTTGATTGTATAAATGTATTTTCATTATTTTATTTTGAAAAGAAACATTTATTTTGAAAAAAGGAAGTGTGATCCTCTAGCAAACTTTATTTTCTGTTGCTGGATCACAAGGGATAAATGCCTTTTTCATTGGTTGAAGGTGGTTTTAGCCCCGTCTTCCGAAACACCAGACCATCATTTCACATGAGCTAGATCTTTTCGCACGTGGAAATAGATGAGACAGGTCACGGATAGCTCGTGCGGAATTTTCTAACATTTTGGTGAGTTTAGCCCATGGGTTTGAAAAGTTAATAATGTGTTAGTCTGTTGCTAAAAGTTGTTTCTTCTGTTCATACCGATTCGCGAGTGGTAATTTGCTGTTTAAAAACGGTTGAAATGCTGTTGTGGTAGGATTTGTTTAGCATACTCGAAGGATGATTGGAAAAATGTATTATCTTGCTGGTTATACCTATTAATCATAATTTCATGGTTAAAAAGAGAACAAGAAATTCATTTGTTGTTTACATGGTTAAAATAATTTCATGTATAACACGAGATATATTCAAAGCATGCATGTAATGTATTACTGTGGTAATGTGAAAGAAATGTGAAAAGAGATAAAGAACTAAAGCTATAGCTGTGATACAAGAGAAGAAACGGAGCTGGCTGTGTACAATAATGTTAATATTGTTGTGCAGGCTAGGTTTTTTTCCCTTGTCCGTGTGGAAGGAACTAAGATTTTGGATTCCAATGGATTCTCTCCGGATGGAGATGGCGAGCCTGAGCCCAGACTGAACTTTGCAGAGGAACTTACTCTTCTTCCTCGACGGAGACTCCCAAGTGGTAACACACAAACCACAAACGAAAGAGAACAAGAACTAGACTAAGAATTTTTGACTTGACAAATGACCAAAGACAAAAAGACAATTGAATATTGAGCTCAAACGACTATTTTTGGGGTTATTTTTGTTTTGCCGGCTTCTTCTTCTTATTGTTATGGTTATTATCACTACTACTGTCAATGTGGAATTTGTGTCTTGTTTATTTCATTTTTGTGCAAAATAATAACTGTTGCTGCTCAAATTCCTGTCTCCAGCCATTTCATTCTGCATTCGCCTCGCTTTCTATTGTAGCCCTGCCGAACCTAGCAACTGGTCCGTAGTTTGGCTGTCCTAAACTATTTAAAATGAGTCAGTGGTTACAGTAAGTCTTGGCGAGCCAGCCAGGAGGCTTTTTCTCATGTGATTACAAGTATATAACGCACCCCAAATGGACCGTCTTGTTGAACGTGAATCTGTTAAAGTCCCAAATTCGGTGATCGTGAGCGAAATAGCTGGAGATGAGCAAATTGATGAGGTGACTGAATTCCTAAAACAGTATGGGTCAATCTCAAGAGTCTTAAAGGTAGATGATGGTAAATCTGAGTTTATCTCGAGTGTTGTTGTTGAGTACAATTCAGGTACTGCTGTTGATGCTCTTGAGCCGTTACCTTACAACCACATATCCGATAGCGGGGTTAAGTATAGAATACAGTCTCTTGCAAGCGTATACACGCGATGTGTGGGGAATGATACAACCAAGTCATATCTCACTGAGTTAAAAAACCTAGCCAAAATGAGCGGCCGAGGGTTTGCAGATGTTCTGAAAGACATGATGTCACAGATAGCTGAATCAATCAAAGAGCCTGAACATGATCAATCAGAGCAAATTGACTTACCTGAATCTCCCTTGGCTGAGTTTCAGCCTTCAGCTGTTGAACCCAGTGTTGATGGTGCACAGCAATCGAACCAGTCAAATCACACTGCAAGAAACCCAGCTCATAGTGTACCCACCATACCTGCACCTGATTTAAACCCTCCTGAGGTGCAGCGTGTAGTAGTTGAGCACATTGTGAGAAGAGATGATCATTCAGTGCAACATTTTTCACAAAAACTCAGAGCTTTTTCTGGCAAGGACCCCCGGCCAACCTATGAGCCAGATTATGATACTTGGCGTTCCAGTGCTGAACTAATCTTGAGTGACACTTCCATGTCGCAACTGCAACAATCGCGAAAGATTCTTGAGTCTCTCTTACCCCCGGCAGCTGACGTAGTTAAGCACTTGAACCCAGACAGCTCACCTGCAGACTACCTTCAAATGTTGGATTCTGCCTATGGGACAGTTCAAGATGGTGGAGAGCTTTACGCCAAATTTCTTGACACCTTCCAAAATCCAGGTGAGAAACCGTCGTCATACGTACAACGCCTTCAGGTAGCTTTAACTCACACTGTAAAACGGGGTGGTGCTTTAAGCAATGATGTTGACAGACTCCTTGTCACGCAGTTCTGTCGTGGTTGCTGGGATGATTCCCTTTTAAACGCACTTCAACTAAAACAAAAACGGATAAACCCCCCATCTTTTCCTGAGTTGCTTCTCTTATTACGCACAGAAGAAGACCAAAATGCTACCAAAACAATGCGAATGAAGCAACATTTGAACATCACGAAACAAAAAGCGACATACCACCTCCAAACAGTCAAAGGCTGCTTAGATGAAAATGAAGACACAACCACCTTAAGCTCAATTAAAGAACTCTCAAAGCAAGTTGCAGAGCTCCAGGCCCAACTGGTGCAGCTGACCGCGAAATCAAAAGCGCAGAATTCCAGATATGCCTCCCATACCAAGTCTAAAGAAAACCGAAAGCCAGACAAAGTGAGCAAGGAGCCCTCAGAACGAACAGTTAAAACTCAAAGTACCCCACCCAAACCGTGGTACTGTTTCCAATGTGGAGAAGATGGCCACATCAAGCCAAACTGCGAAAATGAACCAAACCCAGCCCTAGTTGCTGAAAAGCGCAAACTGTTTAAAGAGAAACAGAGGAAATGGGAGGTTGAGAACCCTCCAGCCACTAAGGAACAGTTAAACTGAAAACAGTCTCTATTGCGGGGCAAATGGAGACTGCAGCCAGGCGATCATGTCCCACTAAGTACATGCAACATGCTAACTGTAAGCAATCTGTCACTAAGCCACAGAAGTATAGTCTGCCAAAAGGGTTGGTTGGCTCTAAATGCACAGCAGTAGTTAGCATTTCTGGCGTTAATGTAAATTGTCTCCTGGACTCAGGGTCACAAGTGACCACAGTCGCTGAGTCGTTCTACAAACAGAACTTTCCAGATCAAAATCTTAACCCACTCTATGATCTTTTGGAAGTGGAGGGTGCTGCAGGTCAGCCCGTCCCCTATTTGGGTTATATAGAGACATGCATTACTTTTCCAAAAGACTTCTTAGATGCAGAGATGGACATACCAACCTTAGCTCTTGTTGTTCCAGACACTCATCCAAACAGTCAGACCCCAGTGTTGGTGGGAACAAACACGCTTGATGTCCTTTATGAAAAATTTTTGGACCTTAAGACTTCTGACTACTTACCTAGTCCTTGCGGGTTTAGAGCCCTGTTGAAAACTCTAGAACTAAGACATACACAGAACAAAGATGGGAGCATTGGGTTAGTTACCCTGTCAGGCAAGGCTACAGTTGTAGTTCCAGCAGGCCAAACAGTAGTTTTAGAGGGATCTGCTAACGTTCATTGTACTGCAGCAGACACGTGTGCCATAGTTGAACACCCCTCTCAGTCTTCCTTGCCTGGTGGCCTTTGTGTTAAAACTTGCTTGATAACACTTCCTTCCCGAGCTCCACACAAAGTGCCTGTTATGATTACAAATGAAACAGAACAAGATGTTACTATCCCGTCTACTTGTGTCATTGCAGAGCTGGGAGCTTTCCATTGTATCATGTCCCAGCATAATGTCACCAGTGTTAATGAGTCAGCCACAAGTAAGACACCGCTGAATTTCAATTTTGGTGACTCTCCGATTCCACATGAATGGAAAGAGAGGATAACCAAGCAACTCAATGACATTCCGGAAGTATTCGCTTTTCATGATCTTGACTTTGGGTGTACGAACAAGGTGAAACATTCCATCAAGCTTAATGATCCGACTCCCTTCAAGCACCGTGCACACCCTATACACCCTCAAGATCTTGAGGCTGTCCGGAAACACCTGCAGGAGCTGCTTGCTGCAGGTGTGATAAGAGAGTCTCAATCACCTTTCTCGTCTCCCATTGTTGTGGTGAGAAAGCGGAACAATGATGTGCGTCTATGTATAGACTTTCGCAAGCTGAACTTGCAAACAATAAAAGACTCTTACGCACTTCCAAATCTGGAAGAGACATTCTCTGCCCTTTCAGGATCCAGGTGGTTCACGGTCCTCGATCTGAAATCTGGGTATTACCAGATAGAAGTTGAGGAGGCAGACAAAGAAAAGACCGCGTTTGTGACACCGCTTGGGTTCTGGGAGTTTAACCGCATGCCGCAGGGCATAACCAACGCCCCAAGCACCTTCCAGCGGCTGATGGAGCGCTGTGTTGGTGATATGAACTTACATGAAGTGCTCGTCTTTTTAGGTGATCTCATCATCTTCTCAGATAGTTTGGAAGAACACGAACGCCGACTTATGCGGGTACTCCATCGCCTTAAAGAGTATGGCCTGAAGTTATCGCTGGAAAAATGTAAATTTTTCCAAACCACAGTTCGGTATCTTGGGCATGTAATCTCTGAAAGCGGAGTTGAGACGGATCCCGAAAAGATTCAGGCCCTAAAGACCTGGCCACGGCCCAAGAATCTCAAAGAACTAAGATCTTTCCTGGGGTTCTCGGGGTACTACAGACGTTTTGTAAAAGGGTACTCGTCCATAGTACGCCCACTCAATGACCTCACTCGTGGTTACCCACCACTACGTAAGAAATCAAAGTCCAAAGAACCCAACCAGACCTACTTTGATCCCAAACTGCCATTTGAGGACCGATGGACCGCAGAGTGTCAAAAAGCTTTTGACTCCATCATTGAAAAGCTAACGTCAGCCCCCGTCTTAGGCTTTGCAGACTCGAAGCTGCCTTATGTGCTCCATACCGATGCCAGTACTACTGGCTTAGGTGCAGCACTCTACCAGGAGCAGGAGGGTCAGCTCAGAGCCATAGCTTTTGCCAGTCGTGGGTTATCAAGAAGTGAAGCACGATATCCAGCCCACAAGTTGGAATTTTTAGCACTCAAATGGGCAGTGACTGAAAAGTTTCACGATTATTTGTATGGTGGTCAGTTCACTGTGGTTACAGATAGTAACCCACTCACATACATATTGACCTCTGCTAAGTTAGATGCCACTGGCTATAGGTGGCTTGCCGCTTTATCTAACTACAACTTTAAGTTACAGTATAGAGCGGGCAAGCACAACCTAGACGCAGATGGGTTGTCTAGACGTCCTCATGGAGAACTCGTAAATGATGTCCAGTCCAGGAAAGAGCAGGAGCGTGTAAGCCAATTTGTAGAGCGTCACCTAGCTGACACTGACACCACTGACACCATAAAGCTTGTAGATAGTGATGTTGTCCAAGCAATCTGTCAAAATCACCTTGTAAAAGTCAGTGATGATTGTCAGGATAGTGGTGTTACACTTGTAGAATCGCTTACCCTCTCAGCTGACGCGATTCCAGACATCTATGTTTCAGAAGAACATCATGGCTTACCAACCATCCCTGCCTTGTCCCAATCAGAAATTAAGGATAAGCAGAGAGCAGACTCGACAATCAGCCAAGTTATCAAACAAATCGAACATGGTCAGACACCTCCACCGACTGTTAGAAAAGAACTCCCAGATCTCCCTCTTTTGCTTAGGGAACTCAATCGGTTGGAAATGCACAATGAGGTGTTATACAGAAAAAGACAAGATGGAGACCAGGTGACCCACCAGCTTGTTCTTCCTGAGGAGCTCAGAGCTTCAGTGCTCCAAAGTTTGCATGATGACATGGGCCACTTAGGTATCGACAGAACCCTTGATCTGGTCAGAACCCGATTCTATTGGCCACGCATGGCGACACAGGTTGAGCAGAAAGTGAAAACATGTGATCGTTGTATACGGAGAAAGAGTCCCCCTGAAAAAGCAGCTAGACTGGTCAACATAACAACAACCAGACCTTTAGAACTCGTCTGTATGGATTTTCTCAGTCTAGAACCAGACAGTAGCAACACACGGGATATCCTTGTGATAACCGATCATTTCACTAAGTTTGCCCTCGCGTTGCCCACCTCTAATCAAAAGTCACGAACGGTCGCCAGGTGCCTGTGGGACCAGTTCATTGTCCACTACGGCATACCTGAGCGCCTGCACAGCGATCAGGGTCCTGATTTCGAGGCAAAACTGATAAAAGATCTGTGTGAGATCTCTGGGATAAAGAAAATAAGAACTACCCCGTACCACCCACGTGGTAACCCTACTGAACGATTTAATAGAACACTACTTAGTATGTTAGGAACACTGGAATCCAAACAAAAGTCTCACTGGAAAGACTATGTTATGCCATTAGTACATGCGTACAATTGCACCCGTAGTGATGCAACAGGGTTTACACCCTACGAGTTGATGTTTGGCAGAAAACCCAGATTAGCTGTTGATCTTGCATATGGACTTCCTCTCAGCAAAGATCAAAAAGTGACACATTCGCAATATGCTGAAAGTCTCAAGAAACGGCTAGAGGAAAGCTATAGGTTAGCTTCTCTAACCGCACAAAAAGTGGCAGACAAGAATAAGGCCAGATTTGATCGCAAAATAACTGTTTCAGAACTTGAACCTGGGGACCGGGTTTTAGTTAGAAACGTGCGGCTGCGTGGCAAGCATAAACTTGCTGATAAATGGGAGGCAGACATCCATGTGGTAGTCAAACGTGCAGGCGACCTACCCGTTTATACTGTTAAACCCGAGTCCAAGCAAGGTCCCTCCCGAACTTTACACAGAGACCTGTTGCTTCCCTGCAGTTTCCTCCCGGTTGCCACCGCAGACACATCTGAGCCACAGCAGGTTCACCGTCCTAAAACGCGTCAAACTGTTGTCACAGAAAGCAATGAGGATGAAGAATCAATGGAACTTGACAATGAACTTTTCATTCAATGGGTTGATGATTCCCCATGTGAAGAAATAACCAGATTTACTACTGTACATGAATATCCAAAACCTTCTCATGAACCAGACATTACAAACTTACCTGATTGTGACCTTTCTGAAATTGCTAGCAACAAGGAGCTGAATATGGATAAAGATGCAAGCAAAGACGAACTTACCAATCATGTGCTTGTTGAAAACTTACCAGATGGAGATGAGATTGGAATTGACGATCCTGTGGACAATGGAACGGGAACCGTATTGGATGAATCACCTGAGGATTTGGTTAAAGAACCAGGAAACCAGCCTGTTAACTCACCTGATGAGATGGACAGTTGTGATCCCATTACAACTCAACCAGTAAGACAGTCAACAAGAATCAGACATCCACCTAAAAGACTTGATTATCCTGATTTAGGAAACCCTCTAGTTACTGTTGTGAAATCACTTTTCCAGGGTTTGAGCATAGCCTTTTCTGAGTCCCTAAACAGTACAGAGGGACAGTACTGGCTACACATGCAACGAGACATGCATGACATTTAGCTGGGGAGAGTGTAACCCAGTAGAGAAAACTACCTTTTGTTATTTTTTTCTTGTTTTCGTTTTGATTGTATAAATGTATTTTCATTATTTTATTTTGAAAAGAAACATTTATTTTGAAAAAAGGAAGTGTGATCCTCTAGCAAACTTTATTTTCTGTTGCTGGATCACAAGGGATAAATGCCTTTTTCATTGGTTGAAGGTGGTTTTAGCCCCGTCTTCCGAAACACCAGACCATCATTTCACATGAGCTAGATCTTTTCGCACGTGGAAATAGATGAGACAGGTCACGGATAGCTCGTGCGGAATTTTCTAACATTTTGGTGAGTTTAGCCCATGGGTTTGAAAAGTTAATAATGTGTTAGTCTGTTGCTAAAAGTTGTTTCTTCTGTTCATACCGATTCGCGAGTGGTAATTTGCTGTTTAAAAACGGTTGAAATGCTGTTGTGGTAGGATTTGTTTAGCATACTCGAAGGATGATTGGAAAAATGTATTATCTTGCTGGTTATACCTATTAATCATAATTTCATGGTTAAAAAGAGAACAAGAAATTCATTTGTTGTTTACATGGTTAAAATAATTTCATGTATAACACGAGATATATTCAAAGCATGCATGTAATGTATTACTGTGGTAATGTGAAAGAAATGTGAAAAGAGATAAAGAACTAAAGCTATAGCTGTGATACAAGAGAAGAAACGGAGCTGGCTGTGTACAATAATGTTAATATTGTTGTGCAGGCTAGGTTTTTTTCCCTTGTCCGTGTGGAAGGAACTAAGATTTTGGATTCCAATGGATTCTCTCCGGATGGAGATGGCGAGCCTGAGCCCAGACTGAACTTTGCAGAGGAACTTACTCTTCTTCCTCGACGGAGACTCCCAAGTGGTAACACACAAACCACAAACGAAAGAGAACAAGAACTAGACTAAGAATTTTTGACTTGACAAATGACCAAAGACAAAAAGACAATTGAATATTGAGCTCAAACGACTATTTTTGGGGTTATTTTTGTTTTGCCGGCTTCTTCTTCTTATTGTTATGGTTATTATCACTACTACTGTCAATGTGGAATTTGTGTCTTGTTTATTTCATTTTTGTGCAAAATAATAACTGTTGCTGCTCAAATTCCTGTCTCCAGCCATTTCATTCTGCATTCGCCTCGCTTTCTATTGTAGCCCTGCCGAACCTAGCAACTGGTCCGTAGTTTGGCTGTCCTAAACTATTTAAAATGAGTCAGTGGTTACATAGAGCAGTATCGCCTAGACCTAATCAAGGCGGGCAAGTTATCAGGTGGTGTTGAGGCTGAAGAGTCTTCTCTACAAGGATTTGAAATTTTTGATATTGTGCGTAATTTGCGTTTGGTGCCAAAATTTGATGAAAGAGAGCCAGATGCCCTTTTCTCCCTTTTTGAACGCATTGCCGAATTAAGAGGATGGCCAGAAGCTGACTGTGTGATTATGTTAGAGTCTGTTTTGACTGGAAAGACTCAGGAAGCTTATTCAGCACTCAGTGCAGTTGATTGTCAGAGTTTTGCTACTGTTAAAGATGCAGTTCTGAAAGCGTATGAGTTGGTACCGGAAGCTTACCGTCAACGTTTCAGATCATGGAGGAAGTCTGATAAGCAGTCGCATGTAGAGTTTGCGAGGGATTTAACTAAGCACTTCAACAGATGGTGTTCTGCACTGGGAGTGATTACTTTTCAGGATTTATGTGAGTTAATGGTATTGGAGCAGTTTAAAGAGTGTGTTCCTCCTGTGGTTGCCACTTACATTGCTGAACAGGAAGTGACAACAGTTTCTGACGCTGCTAAATTGGCAGATGAATATATCTTGGCACATAAGGGGCAGGTTGGTAGAAACTGTTTTTCAGTTGGTGCTCCCGCTAGAGCTTTTGGTCAAACTAAATTTATGTCATCGGTTCCTGCGAAGGCCAATGGTGGTGTGAAGCTAGAGCTGGGCGATATGAGATTTTTTCATATCACGATATGTTTTTTTCATTTCAGGCGATAACGATATCTATCACGATATAAGCCAAATAACTATATTTGTAAGATTTAAATGTGCCGTTGCTCACAAGTAAAATGTGAAATAATCAGCAGCTTGTTTTTATTTAAATATTTATTTCCCATAATAAGTTCAACAGGGTAGATGTACTTAAGGAACATGAGACTTTTTCAGATAAATAAAGGCAAATATTGCAAACTACACAAAAGGCAGCCACTAAAGCGTTTAAGTTTCAAAATAGAACAAACAAAACAGACTAAATTGTCAATTCCACTTAGAAACAAAATATTAATTCTAAAAATAAATCTTAGTTTATTTTACAGAAGAACAGACAAAACTGACTAACTTTTGTCAATATCAAATAAACTGAGAACTAAAAGGAAATTCTCAATCTCTCCTTGTTGTATAGCTTAGCTTTTCAAACACTTTTAACAGTTACTTTAGTCTGACAAAAGCCGAATGACGAATTAGCGCTTCCAGTCAGAGACTGAGGCTACGTCCACGGGTACACGGGTATTTTTGAAAACGGAGATTTTCCGTTTTCGTTTTAAAAAATAATCCCGTCCACACATAAAGGCAGAAATGAAGGAAAACGCTGCTATGAACATGCCAAAGCAGCAGGTGGAGCTAGATTCCTAACCGTGCCGAAATGTTGGCCAATCAGAAGTCTAGAAGCCTCGGTGGGAAAAAGTAAACAAAGCTGGGGCATAGAAGCAGAACCGAGTCGTATGTGTGGAGGGACAGTAACTGTGTGTATATGTAAGCATTTAAACACTGCAGAGAGTAGAATTAATAGTAACAGTATTGTAGAAATTCATTTCACCGAAACAATAACGTGGCGCACAGTGTGACGCATGCACCAGTTTATTGTATTTCCAGACTTGCTTTCGGCACAATTTACAGTGCACGCTACTCTGCACGGGAAGTTTCGGTAGTCTCTCGGGAAACGCTAGTTTTGCCTAAGTCTGACTCAGAGAGTTATTCGGGGTTTTAAAGGATTTTGTGTCAGATGGATTTGTATCACTCCCAGGTGATGTTCATAAAGTTCCTGTAAAGATTTTGCGTGACACAGGAGCGAAGGATTCTTTTGTCTTAGCCTCCGTGTTGCCATTTTCACAGGTTACTGGTACTGGTGAGTGTGTACTTGTTCAAGGCATGGGTTTAACCACTATCTGTGCCCCATTGCATAAAGTCAGGCTGTCATGCAGTTTTGTGGATGATGATATCTGCCTTGGTGTTCGTCCTGCTTTGCTACTTGAGGGCGTGGGGAATGATTTGGCTGGAAATAGAGTCTGGGCTGACAGTTCTTTACCTTTTGAATCTAGAGTTCTGAATGAGTCCCCTGAGTGTGAACAGGGTTTTTCTGACTTTGCAGCTTGTGCTGTTACAACGGCTGCAGCTAAAAGGGATGCAGAGCCTGTAACTCAAGCAGAAGAGTGTCAGGTTGAACCAGATTTGATTGTTCCTGAACATTTGTCAGTTTCCCAGCAAGAGTTAATTCAAGCACAGCGTGCTGATGCTTCACTGACTGAGCTGTTTCACAAAGTGCAACCTAGTGTTGACGCTAGAAGTGCGGCCTCTGGTTATTTCCTGGAGAAGGATGTACTAGTCCGTAGCTGGATTCTGCAAGGGTTGGACTGTGTTGGAAGTCCAGTTGTCCAGATTGTGGTTCCGACTAAATCCGAGATGAGGTGTTGAAGTGTTCTCATGACAAATCTGGGCATTTGGGAGTGACGAAGACTTACAATTACATCTTGCGCTACTTCTTTTGGCCACTTCTTTTGGCTACGTCTTAAGCGTGATGTTTCAATCAGTCTATTAAACCTGCTCCACTTTGTCCCATCCCTGCTGTGAGTAACCCATTTGAACATTTGCTCATTGACTGTTTGTTCTCAAGCTGTTGAACATCACACATAATAAAGCCTCTCCTTATCATCCACAGAGCCAAGGTGCTTTAGAGCGCTCCCATCAAACACTGAAGTCCTTGTTACGTGCCTATTGCACCGAAATGAGGAGTGACTGGGAGGAAGGTTTACTGTGGCTTCTGTTGGCAGCGTGAGAAGTGTGCCAGGAGAGTACTGGGTTTAGCCCAAATGACTTGGTCTTTGGCCACAAAGTTCGGGGACCCTTGAAAGTGCTGTGTGATAAGTGGTTGTCAGGTGAACCACCAGTGAACTTGATAGATTATGTTAATGATTTTTGGCACAGACTGTATGTGGCAGGTCGATTGGCAAAACAGAACCTTGAAAAGGCTCAGGTCAAGATGAAATATTTTCATGACCGGCGTTCTGAAGAGCAGCAGTTTAGTGCGGGTGACCAGGTTTTGGCTTTACTGCCGATTGCAGGGTCACCATTCCAGGCACGATTTGCTGGGCCTTACACCGTGGTACAGAAACGGTCTGAACAGAATTATCTGATTGCTACCCCGGATCGCCAGACAAGAAATCTTTAAAAACCTGTGTGTGGTCTCCCTCTTGATTGTCACTTCCTATGAGCCGGGTTGTGACAATATGTAACAGTCAACAGATTTGAAGGGAAAGGAAACAAGGGCCATTGTTATAATGGCAACAAGGATCTCTGGGTCAGGAATCAAACTGTTGACGCTGCATTGTGGAATGTGCAGGGCTGGCTCTAGACAACACAGGACCCAAAGCAAGTTTTTCTTTGAGGCTCTCATCACTTTTCCTGGAGCCGAGAACTATGATTATATCGAAAGATGGATTGAGAGCAGGAAATACACAAAGATACAAACTCCTGATCTTTTTCACTGTAAATTCTCAAAACAGTTCTCAGAATAGAATGTTTTTCAACATTAATGTGTCCACCTCTTAAGCAGAAAAAGACAACTCCTTAAAAAATGTTGTTGTTTTTTCACCTAAAAATGAAAATGGATGTAATATTATAAATTTGGTCCTTGCATACAGCGTGTGTAAAATTTATGATCCACCCCTCGTTTCTTTATGCTTTGATCTGAAAGACCCAAGTGTTCTTGTGCATGAAAATAGATTAAGAGTATCTGAAAGTAATGTCCTTAAGAAATAGGAAAAAAAAATCTTGTTTAAAAATCTTGTTTAAAACTTTTACACTCATACAGGACACAAGAGACTCATCTGGTCCTTCAGTTGATCCATTTACTGTTCACTGAATGGAATGGTTGTGTACACACACACATACAGAAAAGGGTGGAGAATCCAATCCCAATCAGAGACAAATTTCTACCCTAAGTAGAGGTATTTAAGTGTCTGGGGGTCTTGGTCAGGAGTGAGGGGAGAAGCAGATCAACAGACAGATTGGGGCTGCTCTGTAGTGATGTTGATGCTGTACCGGTCCATCTTGGTGAAGAGAGAGCTGAGCATGAAAGCGAAAGTCTCGATTTACCGGTTGATCTATGTCTCTATCTCCACCTGTGGTCACGAGCTCTGGGTAGTGACTGAAAGATTGAGACTGTGGAAATAGGGGTTGAGGAGCTCAGCCAACCAGGAGGTGCTCAGAGTAGAGCCGCTACTCTTCCATGTCAAAAGGCGACAGTTGAGGTGGTTGGGGCATCTGACAAGGACGCCTCCTGGATTAGGTGTTCTGGGGATGTCACACGGGAGGATCTCGGGGGGTAGACCCAGGACATGCTAGAGAGATTATATCTCTCTGCTGGCCTGGAAACGCCTCAGTGTTCCCCTGGAAAAACTGGAGGTGGTGCCTAGGGAGAGGTAGGTGTGGGCTTCTGTGCTTAGGCTGCTGCTCCCACAACCTGGATACACATAGCAGAGGAAAATGGACTGAAAGATGCAGTGATGGATGAATGGAATGAAAAAAAAACAAAACAAACATTTTTACAAAGGGGAAACCAAAGGGATCCAAAAGATCTGGACTGGAAATCAGTGGAAACATTGTCAACAGCCATCTGTAAAATATGGTATCAACTTTGTTGTGGTTTGGGGCTACATTTCAGCCACGGTGTTGGGGATCTTGTCAGAAAAATAGGTGGAATTATGAATGGCTCAGATTTAGATCCACCATACAATACTGTCTGGAAATTTTTTAGCATTTACTAAAATAATACCTGGATAGAAAATCACACGGTGGAACACTGTCAGTCATGGATTCACCTCCCCAGACTGAGACCTTAACATTATTGAAGCATTGTGGGATTATCTTGACAGAGAACAGAACAAAAAGGAACCAACATTCAAAAATGAGCTTGTTGCAAGCCTATAGAACTGTTCCTGAAGACTACTTAAAGAAATTACAAGAATGCTTGTTTAAGAGAGTTCAGACTGTGTTGAAGAGAAGATCTGGTCATATAATATACTACATAAATATTGGCTTTCAAGCCTCATAACATTGTGCAGACTCTGTTTTTCTGCATATACTGTATTACCATGTGTGTTTGCACAAGTTTCAATAAATTGCTGCACATGTTTCCCATTGTCCTATCAAAATACAAAGAAATAAGGGATGGCTCAAGACTTCTGCAAAGCATTCGAATTTGTGTGATGGCAGTATAGTTTTTTTGAGGTATGCTTAGTTAAGTTAGGAGGTATGCTTTGCAGATGTATCTGATATCGCCATATTGAAGGTATTCAGAAAAAAGAAAACACACACACACATTCTTAATGTTCCTGGAGAAACATTGGAATTAATGAGTCACAATTCTGGAAAAACAACAACCATAGTCAGGGGAGTTTCCCTTTAGTGCATAATGGTAAATGGCCTTCCTTCCAGAAAGGCTTCCTATGGTGGGTCTTTACACACTTGCATATTCAGCCTACTGGTGATGTATGCGTTTCAACCATAGGACTGCACATTATTACAACACATTATTCAATTATTAATTAAATTCTGCAGATTCGGTTAATTAAAGGGACCATTTAATATATAAAACAGCAAGTATCTTAAAAATTCAATCCTTTTATTTTCCTTACTGCTTGTGAAATTAAAGGATTTTTCTTTTTCTCTGCTGCAGACCTTAAGCTATAGGCCCAAGATTTCTCCTGTAAAACCACCTTCCTAATGCATGCACACGGGGGAAAGGCCACATAAGAAGGAGCCCTTTGTGAGAGAAAAATGAATATAATTCTATGCAGTTTGATTAAATCATAATGTGGCAGGTAATGAATCTTCACCTTTGCAGTTCCATTACTCATTGGAGTCATGTTATCAGCCCCTAAATATAACCTCATTACATATTCCATTTCTACCAGTTTGATTCAGAAAGAGAAAAAAAGGACAAAAAAAAAAGCTCCTTTCTGAGCGTCAGGTGTATATTTCACTTTACTGTTCACACTCCTTTCCTTTTCTCATTCCTTTCACTCCATCTCCTTGAGTTATGGCCAGCAATCGCATATACCAGCCAGATAAAGGCGACTTTTGCAACATGAATTGGAAATAGATGAGAGAACCAGGGTGAAGCACTTCAATGGAAGGTTCAATTATTTTGATGGTTGGTCTCAGGACATTTTTTATGATGACACTCATTTATTCCCAGTAGTGCTCTATGGAGACTCACTTACATTATCCTTACTCACTCAGCATAATATATTCAAAATCAGCACCTAATTCTGGCCCATATAATCTAATTCCCAAATTTCCTGTTATATGATAAAGTTTAACTTCAACTCTTAATCCATCTTCAAATGACCCTGTGTTCCTCAGCCACAAACATCCAATTAAGCAAGGTAAATCTGTAATTAGGATGGTGCATAATGAACTTGACCCCTGAGGTGGGGCAGATGATGCCCTAACTAAAGATGATGAGCTAATCTGTTTCGACAGAAGAGTCAAAGGTCACCGATGAAGCTCAGATACGAGACAGGCCTAATGAATAACAATTGCTGGATTAACTGGAAGCCAATCCTTGATGGGGGGAGATTTGGCCAGTAATGACCCCTCAGATTTGCACATTGAAAATGGTGGTAATGATGTCATACAGACTGGAAGATGGCTTTATTTTTGAGTTTTTAACCAAACTGATTCTCTGGACTGATATCTCACACCTAAAAGTAATTTTGCAAAACAAAAAGAAGTATTGTTGGGACAATGGAATACACACTTTCTTGCTCTGTAACATAGCCACACACACAAATGGTCACATATAGTAGGGTAAGTCCATAATTACATCCTTTCTCTACCACAAGTTTAATTAAAATTTAATGCAGTTATGCACATCTGAGAAATGTTCAGTTGTGGGAGACTGAGACTGCACTATAATTTCTAACAAGGAAATCTCAAGTCTTATGTTTCACTGCTGAATAGAATGAACCATTAACTAGATGTCCAAGTAACCAAGCAATAATAAACTGACTTATTTCTGAACATCAGCACATAACTTGGTGATACACATAAGAGAATGATGCAGTTTGATCCTGTTCAGCTAAGAAGGGATGTGTTGGTTCAAAAATGATAGCTTGCAAGTGTCTCAGCATAAAAATATTTATTATGCTTCTTTATTGTACTTTCTTTCTTCTTCTGTCCCAACCAGTCCATATGACAGGAACTTTACGACTATGGTTATCCTGTTATATATTTTTTATATCTTTATTTCACAGTATGAAGCGTGTGGGAAGTGTGTGTGCGTCTGTGTGCACGTGTGCATGTGTCCTTGCTGCAGAGCATCCCTGGGGGTCTCCTCAGCAAATCTCAACAAAGGTCATTGATTGTGGGGGAGGACACACACCCTGCTTTGACCCCTGAGGTCACAGGAGGCCTGTATGATGGAGATACCCAAGAGGGTCAGATAATAGAATAACAATATATATTATGTCTTGTGTTTTATATGCCCTTGTGCACAGCCTGCACACATGCATGAATTCTCCCATTCACTATGTTTGCCCATTTAAAGCATGCATGCAAGTAATTAGTGTAAGCTTACGTTTGCTTTGTCTGTTTGCTTGCATGAATCTTGCATTTAAAACTGAGCAGTTCTCCTGCGGCTGGATGGATGTGTCACAGATAATTGTGTTTGCATCCCTGATTCTGCACATAAGAGAGGAAATCCTTGTGTCCACAACCCAAATATTACTTTCTGTTTATCCTATGGATTATAAACTGCAGATAATTAGAGATAACAAGCTTGCTTATAGAGTCTGTCAGTGTTGCTTCTATCACCGGGCAATGGTGCCATTAACCTTTCCATTTCAAATGTGAATATTTGTTTTTGTCTTAGACAAAAATGGGAAACTCAAGAAAAATATTATATATATATATATTTTACTTAAGTGCTTACACCAGTTCCATTCATTTTAAACAATATATTCTTTCGAATTCTCTTTGGTTTGCCTGCTAATTAAAAGTCTCGGCGGTGTCTCTAAAGAATAAAGAAAGACAAGTGGACACACATACTTACTCACATGTGCAATCTCCTGTTAAAGAAATAGTTAGACAGGCGTAAAGTAACAACAATAATAATAAAATATGAAATTAAACTGCAATATCCAGCATGGATATAAAGACCGTTTACATGAACTTTAAGGGTTTGCACAAACTGCTTTTAAAAGTTAGAGAAGTACTTGGAAACTGGCAAAAAATAAAGCTAATTTATCTGTAATTTTCACTCTAAAAAAATGAGATTTATCACTTAAATCAAGTTTAGGTTGTATTTTGTTTAGATTTGAAAATAGCAAACAACATGTTATTTACCATATTCAGTAGTATATGTTTGAACTGTCAAAAATACATGTAATTTCAACAAAATTCAGCCAACACAGGTTCTCATATTTGCAGCTGCATCAGACACAAGAGATGCTTTTATGTGTTAAACACTGAGCAGTGTTCTTCTCTCATGCTTCCCACTTGCCCCTCAGCAACAGATCCACATGCAGGCACGAAAGCTGGACTAATGTAGGTCTAATTGCAGCACTGGAGCCCTGAATCATCTCTTAGAATGTTTTTCAGAAAACCTAATCGTGTGGACAGGCAGAGTGAACTAATTATCTGCATGCTGTTTTCCCAGCCAAAGCTTGTAATTTAGCAGCAATTGACCTCCTGCAGTCTGCCAGCAAATGAAAACATGTAGGCCAGTCTGCTAACGAAGGGCCCGAAGACCCCAGGGTTTCTCCGGACCCTGCTCTGCACCGTGGACACAGAACCCCTCACTTCAGTTCCAATTTACTTCTTCACCACCTCCAGGGGAGACTTCATCGTCCTCACGCTGTGTAATGACTTAACGTGTCTGGAGCAGAGGAAAGGCCTGTTGGGAGAACAACTCAATACTGTGATTGTCTGGAAAACAGGATGTACTCCTTTCCAAGGTGGTTCACTGATGGCATGTGGCCTTAATGACTTTAGCTGAAGCGAAGACTAGCCGGTTAGGTTTTAAAGTTTTACAAATATTGATCCTTTTAGAGTAGATTTGACTGGCTGTGTGAGAAGGTAAATTGTAAAATACAACCTAAGGTCAAGAAATCACAGCACTGCTTTTGATTTTTTGAAAAGTGATCAAAGAAAAATAAAGAAAAATAAATATAAACACCTCAGTCATTGTTTATCCACTACTTTATATCTGCAGAAAATGTTTGTCCATATGATTCTTATTGTGATATTTATCGAGTCTAAGAGGTTTTAGCTTTTCAGTTAATTATTTCTTGAAATAAGTACAAAGACAATAACATAAAAATCTGCAATAATGAAGTTGCACCGGGCATATGCCTTTGATGCACACACCAAAGTCTGCTTAAAACATGGCCCAAGGCTGTTACTGGGTGACATGAGTCATTGTTTCTTTCCTCACACAGCATTGTTGCTGTGCTTTGGCCATGTTGTGTAGACAACGTTGCACGATCCGTGTACTAACAACTGCCAAATTATGTAGAGTCAGCTAACTGGATACAGTACCAGCATTATAATATAGTGGGTGCTCTTCCAGCATAAAATCTAATGGGCTATTGAGAGGGGTAAGCAACAAGAATACTAATGAGCACAAACAGGACATCACAACACAAAAGTAGGAATGAGGCCTACGAAACTTGGCTTATACAAGCAAATACTCTCACTACTTATAATTTCACTTTAGAATACAATTTAGAGAATAAAATATAGGTTGGGACGGATTTTATAAGGCTTTAAAATGTATAATAGGTAATCGAATTCTTGTAATATATAGGAACAAGAAACATTTTTCGCCTCTTTGGTTTGAGATCACATGATTTACTCAACCAGATTCCAACTCATCAGTCTGAAAAGTACTTTGATTGCATTGCAGGTATTTTTTTTACTGATGTACAGTGCTAAAGAAAGTTATAAGATCACCTGTCATTAAAACAAGAAGACAATTTTCTTTCAAAACTTTAAATTATTGAATTCACTAAACAGAAATCACATTTTTCACGATTTGAGCCAGCACACTGGAAATGTCAGAAATTAATCAAGCACACCATTTAATAAGTTTGTGTTATTTTAGGCTTGCACCCCTTACATTGGGCGGTGGTCTAATAATTTTTTTTAAGCACTGTATGCCTTTGAACTGCTGCCTGGTGAAATGTCTACAGCACAAATATGTTTTGATGCATTTATCTGCATTTGAGCACATAGACTATTCATGTAAATAGCCATAAATGCCAGTTACAGTTCCACTGCCAGCAGTAAATGTCTAAGCCATAACAGAATCCAAACATGTTTGATTGATAAGGTTATGCTTTGGTTGAGTTGCTGACTTTTTTTTTTTGGTTTTACTATTTCTTCAAACATCTAAAGCTATGAGCCATGTGTTCCCATCTTGGAAATTTGAACAATTTGGGGTAAAACAAAATGCAATTTAAAGGTTTACATTTCATGTTAATATTTTCATTATTTTAATATAAATGTAATAGTAATAATAATTTAATATTTAATTAAATTTAATATTAAATATGTTTTTTGTATGTTTGGAAGTAGAGTGAGCAGAACAAAACACTGTAACTCTACTAATATTTAAGACATAAGACAGCTGAATAGCTGATATTGTCTGAAAACTCAGGTGAGTTGATGGGTTACTCCTCATTTAAACTTGCATGCGGCAGTAAGACGTGGCTTTCTTCCAAATTTTTTCCTCCTGAGGTCCAAGATAAAGCCATAATAATTGTAAACCCTCCCCAAAAATAGCATCTCGTCGTAAAAGTCATGTTTGTGTCTCCCTTGAAGTGATTTGTGCTTTTTCGTGCACTTTATGCCTTATATGTAGAGTTTAACTTCATTACTTGTAGCGGTTGCTTAAGTAAACAAGGTTCTTTTTATTAAGAATGAATAACTGCACCACCGTTATGTGCTAATGTGTTTATATATCTGTGTTTGCTGTGAGGGGTGAGTAAGTTCACCACAGACACGTGGTCAATGGTACAGTTACTGTTACTACATTTTATTACAGGCAGTTTGCAATGCCAGTAACTGGGTGACACGAGATACATCTGTCATCAACATGCAGAACAATAATAACAATGAAGGATTCATGAATAACCTTCAGACTGGAGAAAGTCATTCAAAGTCAAAGTCATTAATATGGCTCCAATCCCCTGTTTCTAATTAAAATCAAAGGATTTCTGCAGTTTTGTGACTGTAATTCTGGCAACACTCAATTACTGTATTCTGTTCATTTCTTTGGAACCATTAAAAGATACCCACCCTGTTTTATTGAAAATTTCTTTCTCGTCGTTTATCCATTATTTGTTGATTTCATACATTTCTGAGCTTTGAAGCCAATATACAGCCCCCCAGATGTTCCTTTTTGTGCACCAATAAAGTGGCTAAAACCCCTTCCTGACCAAAAGTAGGAAATTCTTTCTTTTTAAGTGATGGAGTCATACATACACTTTTAACCATCTGCCTATTATTTTATCATGTTGAATTAAATGTAAGCAGGTTACAGATAAAGTAAGGGTCAAGCCTTGTGTCACTTTACATATTGGTGTAACTTCACACAAAATATGTAATGCAATGCGATAACATGCAAAGTGATTTTCCGATGTATGAATGCTTTCCATATGTTATTTCATGTTGCGTACAGTGAAAACAATATCAGGTATCTTTTAATACCTTTTATGTTTTTGAAATTAATTTCATGAATCCCTATATCCCAACAGCATCAGTGAATGCACGAGTTATAAAACTAAATAGCTGTTTTTTTGTTATTCAAAAAAAATATATATATGGTAAGCCAGTTTAGGGATAGTTGTGAAATTGATTTAACATCTGCTTACAAAGCACCTGTGGAATAATGTTTTCATTTATGTTAGTATATGCTATGGTTTATGGGAGCAGTTTATTTTATTTTATTTTTCAACAGGTGCTTGTTTTATCTATAAAGGACACTCTAAAAGAAGTGAAAAACCAAAACGGTGAAGTTGTGCAGGACAGCATAACACTGAGTTAGAGAAGGCCTCTACACGATTCAAGTAACAATTCTAAATATATTGTAAAAATAGTGCTCATAACTGTAAGACTTTCAAGGATATTAGCATACATCGACAGTGCTGTACTGCAACCATTATCATACTACTTCCTTTTTAATTGCTTATCCCAAGGTCTTATCATAATAAACAATATGATGTACAGACCATCGTTCACATTTATAATTTAACAGTCTGGAGTTAAAAGCATCAAATGGCAGTTCACATTCTACAGTTTTAATCTGCCTCCCTATAGCTTTGCAATGTGAGGACGAATGTGGATCGGTCTGTTTACTTCTGCACCGTCTCTGACCAAAACACCTCTTGAATGTTGCAAGTAACTGTCAGTAAAACAATGTTTATTTGCAGCATTTCCCACGAAAGTCATTGTTCATCATCCGCTGCTCAAAGTAAACATTTGTACACTGAAGTGAGACTCACGCTGAAGCAAACTGTACAAAGTACGGCACGCTGGTATTGTAATCAGAGGATGTAGCTGCATCCTTGTCAACCTGCGGACATATTCCTTATGTTTGCTCAGCTTCCGCTGTATAGAGCTGCCAGTCCTGATTAGTTCTGATTGGTTTCATTTGTTCCTCGGTGTTTAGACATCAATCACAGCACTTCCTTTCCTGAGATTCAGTAATCTCGGCTGCCTCCCAGCAGCAGAGATTCTGGTTATATTTCGTGTGTGAATCTGTCTGTGCATGTCTGTGTATATGCTTGGTTTGTAACCGTGCTGGTGGTCTGGTGTAAATCTATAGGTGATCAGAGAGAAACAAACAGAACATAAATGGCTATGAGGGGTGAAGGTGGGAGTCTGCGTGTTCTTAGTGGAAAGATGTCTAAATTTTGGCCCACTGTTCTGGCAGTATGCCTGCATATGTTTGAGCTTGCAAGATTTCAGCCAGCATGTCAGTTTTTCCATATGTTAAGCTAAATACCAGCCAGCTATATCCAAGAGGCTGTCATTGATTGGTATTACAGTGACTGTCATCTGATGAGCTAAACAGGAATTGATTAAAAAATGTGTCTATAAACTTGTTAGACATTTACTAATATAATTGTTACTATAGTGGTGATGTGGAGTTGTAAATTGAGTGTCAGATTTCTACTCTAACATCAATATAAGCACTGAAAATTACTCCTGCTGAAACTAAAAAATCTAACTAACATATTCAAGCATATTTTTTTCAGAACTTCAAGTTTACTTGGATTGATCCAATATTTGTGTGAAACCCAAAGAAGATATCAGAGTAACTCTGTGGCTGTTTATCCTTGAACAGGCAACACTCTGGCTGCCCTGATTGCTGTTATTTTGGAATGGGAAAAATGGCAATGCCCTTCCTTGGATGGCCCACAGTATGATTTATTACTTTGTTAAGAAGCAAAATAATCCTTCTTGAAGTTCTCGGCTCCCACTCAATACCTTGAAAGAAGGAGGGATGGGGTGTTAGGATGCAACTTTTGGCAAAACAAAGGGCGTGATTTTCCATGAAAGCCTGAGGAATGGTGAGGTGGGAGGCTGGCAGAAAAATAAAATAAAATGCAGCAGTAGTGTATTAAAGTGAGATCTCTGACGTGCAGCTGAATTCTTCAACTTGGCAAGGCTTGGAATGGCCTTGACTTTGAAGGATAGGAGGCAGTGAGGGAAGGAAGTGAAGAAAGACAGGACAAACCATGTGTGGAAAAAGGGGATGGTATTACCCTTCTTCGTTTAACCAAACAGGTCAACTGAGGACTTTTTTTTTTTTTTTCGCTCAGTGCAATTACAATGCTGTTCTCTGTGAAACTGCCCGTGTGGTTCTGGCCCTGGCATACTCTCCAATGGATGGGAGGAAATAAAGGATGGGAGGACAGTGGAAGTATAACACTGGGTTGGCAAATTGAGCAGAATCTAAGTGGTGCCTGAGTACTCTGGCAGACAGCATGGCACCTCTAATCACATTGAATCAATCCTCTGTAGAAAGCCCAAGCCAACATCACTACCAAACTCCACCAGTCTCTCACCAGTGTTGTGCATGAGAGGGCTAGTTGAAGCTAAATTTGAAGATAGCTGTGCTCTGACCCAAGACTATTTAGCAGAAACATCTTGACTCAGAGTGATGCTGAAAACCTAGCTCAAACATTTGTTACTTTTAGGCTAGACAATTGTAATTCTGTATTAACACGCAATTCTAAAATCTTCCTGAAAAGACATGGTGAAAGTAGTAGAGGGAACTGGAAGGAGAAATTATATTTCTCTCATACTGGGAATTCTTCAATCACTCCTTATTAATTCAAGAATTTAAATTTAAATTCTTCTTCCAACATTAAAAGTGCTGCTCCCAGTTTGGACAGACATCCTCTCGACTTTTAAGATTAGGTTTATAACAGCGCTAGCACTCAATCAGTTGACCTTGAATCATCCCTGGGTTCTGTTGCTATAGCTTCAGGCTGCTGTGGGACTTCCCATGATACAGTAAGGACCGCCCCATTTTTCACTCGCCATGCATTTATGTGCCACTATTGCATGCCATTACTGCATTTTCTTCTCTCTCCCATAGTGTGCATCTAGTCTTTTTCTCTTTATGTCCTTCTTTTCTCTCTTCTCTTACTGCAGGCCCATCTAAAGTTGTGATCATCACAGCCTCCAAAGCTCAAAACTGGTTACTAATGTTTTGATTATGCTATAATGGTATTCAAATCTTTTGACTTTGTTAGAATAAGCACACTGTGTTCCATGTACAACAATGTTTTCAGTTGTTGTAGCGTTCACATTTTATAACGGATTTTATATTATATTTATATAGTAAGTAACACATTTTTGAATAGCAGACCTACTTTTATGGTTTCCTTTTATTGTGTGAATCCTATTTCTTTTTGCCAAAAATCAAGGTGTTTGGATTGTAAACCTTTCAGTTATAAACAAACCCTGGTAAGTGCCTCTCACACATGACATCTCCCTGTAAGAATGTATCTCATACACTATTAGTCTATTAGTCCAGCTGATAGCAATCAGAGGACTATCTTAAGTTTAAAAAAAAAATCTTGTCAGAGTAGTTGTAACTTTGTAAAACAACATCTTTGTTGGCATGTCAACTCATTTGAAATTAGCGAAACATTGTTTTATGTGTTAATGCCATCCCTTGTTAGGCACTCCACTGACCTGAGATAATGACTAAAGAAAGGCACCAATAGTCGTGTGCATTGTTGCACAGATTGCGAAAGAAAAGAGCACATTTGGCTTAAGGCCAGCCCCAATTAATGACAGCAGGTCTGCTGAGAAGTTACAAGAAAATAGTCATTTGGAAGCAAAGTAATGGATGCCATGATGCTAAGCTTGTGTGTCAGAGAAATTGTGCCACTGGGCCTGTGTCACAACGCTTAAGTCTGTCTAACATGCATGTGTGTGTATATTAGCTTGTGTATACACGCAAGCCAGAGACATCATGCAAATTCAGTGCACTGTGTCCTGACACTGACACGAGATACATTCAGCATTCTGCATGTTTTTGTTTTAGTGCTTGCCCTTCTCTGTTGTTACCCTCTGAACCAACAGTGATGCAATGTTGCCCTTTGGGATTATAACAGGATTTTTACAGTATGTTCACTTAAGCAAACTAGGTATGCTATACACAAGGAAGGTGCTTGCACAATTTTCACATGGGAAAAGTGTGCAAATAATTTGTGTGATGGGAATAGTGCTATGATTATTGGGCCAAGTCCATAAAGACTTGCTGCTTGTCAAGCAAAATTGGAAGCAAAAGTTGGAAGTACAATTACTTAAATTACTTTGACAAAGTAGATTTATGTGTGTGTACTGAGCACATAAGACTTAAACACAGGCCTTAATAAATCTGATTTGAATCATTTAATGCTGAGGCTGAATTTTTATCCATATTTAAGTAAAGTTTATTTACCCACTAATGTTTATATAACCTCTTACCAAATCTAAACATCTAACCTGTGCACTGATTTGGAGGTAAGCTAATTAACTGTAGCCACTGAATTTCAAGCCTACAACAAGCCTAACAAACATTACCTCACTAGTTCTGAATGTGGCCTCAGTCACACAGGCCTAGTGACCTATCTGCAACCAACTGACAACCAGGAATGTCTGTGCACTTTTGAGAGGTTGCTGGCAGTCACTATGAAATCAACTACTAAAGCCCCATTCACACAGGCATAGTGACCAATGGCAATCATTAGCACCTAGGGAAAAGCGTCTAGCCCGTGAAAAGTTGGTGAGTGCTAGGAGTCATTAGCATGAAACTAGTTGCAAAGAGATGCATTTGGTCACAAATAAAGCAATCATGAGAAGGTTTTTGATGTAGCGCCTCTTTGCAACTGATTCCATCATTCTTTATAAGGTGACAGCAGTAAAGTAAAGTAACAGTTCTGTAACTGTAACTTCGGTCGTTGCTGTGCTTTTTTTTGGAAGTCGAATTTCCCAGAGGAACCCACCCGAGGGATTAATAAAGTTCTATCTTATCTTATCTTATCTTATCTTATCTTATCTTATCTTATCTTAGCAACCTCCAGCAACCACACACAAATGGTCAGCGTTGTCACGTTTTAATGGCACAAATAGTTCTTTATATTATTTTTGTGTTGCATAAAAAAAAAACATCAAGATTTTAGTCACCATATTGAAATCTGTGGAAAGCTGTCAGAGTGTTTTTTATATATTCATGATTGATTATTTTTTACTGGGCAAATACTGGGCAGTTGTGGCTCAGGAGGTTGCCTAGTCCACTTGCTAAAGTGTCCTTGGGCAAGATACTGAATCCAAAGTTGCCCCTAATGTATCCATCGGAGTTTGAATGTGTAAGTGTTGAGTTAAAAAAATGGCTTGGGCATAGAAAGGTGGGTGTATGAATGTGTGTGTAAATGAGGCTTGTGCTAAAAAAGTGCTTAGACTTCTTAAAGCGCTACATCAGTAGAAGTTTATTGATCATAGGCGTACGCAGCAAAGATCCAAATACCTTTTACACTGAAGTTGTTCTTAATTTTATGTAATTTAATTTACTGTGGACACCAGTAGTGCTTGGTTTTGACCATCACAAAAAGGGATCAAATTCTAAAATTTTAAGTCACTAAACTAATCACTTGTGATATTTTTTCAAAGAAGAAGAGGAGTGGAAAGCTGTCTTCCAACGGAAACCACCTTTTGTCATGGTCCTGGGCCATGTGGGCCCAGTATTCTTAGTTTTCATGTATTTTTGTATTTTGTTCTTTATTTAGGCCATGCTTCCTGGGTTGATCTGTTACGTTGTTCCTTATGTGTTTTCCCTTCGTGACTCTTACCCCCTGTGTGCCCCTCTGTGTATTTATGAGCCCTCGTCTCTCTTTGTGCTTTATTCTATGTTTTCCCCAGCCCGTTATGTCTGCGTTCTCCCCGTGCTCTCTCTCCTCCTGTTTGAACCTCTGTGTACTTCCTGCTTTACTTTGCCCATCTCCCATCAGTGTTACGTTCACTCCTGCCGTGTCTTGTTATGATTATCAGTGTCACCTGTGTTCCCCGTGTGCATCCACTTCCCCTGATCATCCCTCATGTGTATTTAGTCTCTGTGTTTCGTACAGTCTGTGTCGCGTCGTCTGTGTTCTCACCTCCATGTTTTCACGGTCAGTCCTTGCAGTGATCATCATAGTCTGAGTTTTCTTAGTTTGTCGCAGTATTAGTTTTCCCAGTTTAGTTATAGTCTAGTCACGCCATCCCTGCTTTGTTTGTGCACTTTGTCTTCAGCCATAATAAAGGCTCGCTTTCTGTTAAGTCCACTCCCGTCTACTCACTTGTGTATGCACCTGGGTCCATCACACACACCACCGCACGGCCTGTCTCTGCAGACCGTGACAGTACGACGCGACCATGTCGGACCCAGCGACACAAGAGAGGGAGATCCTCCAGACGGTGGAGTCACTTTGTGGTAAATGGCTGCGGTGCTCCGGAGAGGAGGAACGGGAGGAGTTAGCCCGCCAAGCGGGAGTATGCGTGTCTGTGTTTCCCTGGCTATGGGAGGCACTACACCCGCTGATCACTGACTTTCTCATCACCGCTCTCCAACTCTGTCCGCAGCCACGGCTGCCTAGTGTGCGGGCGGTGCCGCCAGAGCCCTGCTGTTGTCCCGTTTCCCCGCTGCTTCGCGAGCCAGAAGCAGTTGTGGTTGGAACGGTGAGGCTCGCCACCGACACACCCTCCGCTCGCGCCCCGTCGGCTTCCGCGTCTTCACCGCGGTCTGGCCGCACGGCGTGGCACACGGAGACGATGGAGGCCATAGACTTTGGCGAGGAAGAGCGGCAGCAGGTGTTACGGGCTTATCGGGAGGACGAGCTCCGGTGGAAGCCCTGGCTCATCCCGGAGGAGGACCTCTCACCTGCTGCACAGCCTACCAGCCGCTCGCCGTCTCCAATCCGCTTAGACTTTACTTCGCCTGCCTCATTTCTGGCAAGGATGTGGGCGGACGACCGGGAGATCGCCGCTACATCACCCCCTGCATTGGTGCCATCAGCGCCCATCGCGTCAGCTACCAGAAGGGGGCGGCGCCGGCGCCGCCGTGGCACCGCATTAACTCCGGTGAGTGACTGCGTTTTCGTGCCTCACGTCCCCTCTATGAAGCAGAGTGAGATGAGCATTGATTTGCCGGGGCCGGACACTATGACTGAATCGTGTTCGGAGACTGACAGTACAGTGTTTAGTTGTTTAGAAAGACCTACTAAGGAAATCATGGAGTCCGGTCTCTGTGAGCAGCAGCAAGCAGCTTGCACCCACGTAGAGGAGGAGCTCCGGGGAAAGCCGTGGCCTACCCCCGATAGTCAGCACATCTTTCGGGGAACACGCCTGGCTCTCGGGGGCCCTCGGAGCCACCAGGGTCTGCAGCCTCTCACAGCTCAGTTAGCTCCCTCGCAGCCACCCTCAGTTCAGTTAGCTCCCTCGCAGCCACCCTCAGTTCAGTTAGCCCCCTCGCAGCCACCCTCAGCTCAGTTAGCTCCCTCGCAGCCACCCTCAGTTCAGTTAGCTCCCTCGCAGCCACCCTCAGTTCAGTTAGCTCCCTCGCAGTCACCCTCAGTTCAGTTAGCTCCCTCGCAGTCACCCTCAGTTCAGTTAGCTCCCTCGCAGCCACCCTCAGTTCAGTTAGCTCCCTCGCAGCCACCCTCAGTTCAGTCTCCAGTGCCGCCTGTAGCCCAGTCCCCGATAGCAGTACGGTCCGCTGGTCAGCTTAACATTCAGCCAGGGGTCTCAAATCTCTCTGGCTCTGCATCAGCTCCTGCTGGGAGCTCGGATGAGCTCATCCAGGACTCCGCGGCTCCCACGCCGCCACCTACCTCGTCAGCTGGAGGGTCCGAGGGGCCCGTTCAGCCTTCTGTCTCCGCTGGAGGGTCCGAGGGGCCCGTTCAGCCTCCTGTCTCCGCTGGAGGGTCCGAGGGGCCCGTTCAGCAACCTTCCTCGTCAGCTGGGGGTTCTGGAGAACCGCACCAGCCTCATGCCACGTCAGCTGGAGGGTCCGAGGGGCCCGTTCAGCCTTCTGTCTCCGCTGGAGGGTCCGAGGGGCCCGTTCAGCCTCCTGTCTCAGCTGGAGGGCCCGAGGAGCCCGTCCGGCCTCACGCCTCGTCTGCTGGAGGGCCCGAGGAGCCCATCCAGCCACCTTCTGCTACGCCTGGTCCAGCCTGTGCTTCGTCTGCTGCAGCTCCGGCCTGTGCTTCGTCTGCTGCAGCTCCGGCCTGTGCTTCGTCTGCTGCAGCTCCAGCCTGCGCTTCGTCAGCTGCAGCCTCAGAGCCGTCATCCTCGCCCGGTCCGGCCTCTGCATCAGCTGCTCCTGCTCCGCCTGGTCCGGCTCCGGCTTCAGCCTCAGAGTCTTCGTCTTCGTCTGCCGCAGCCTCAGAGTCTTCGTCTGCCGCAGCCTCAGAGTCTTCGTCTGCCTCAGAGTCTTCGTCTGCCTCAGAGTCTTCGTCTGCCTCAGAGTCTTCGTCCGCCGCAGCCTCAGCCTGTGCTTCGTCCGCCGCAGCCTCAGCCTGTGCTTCGTCCGCCGCAGCCTGTGCTTCGTCTGGTCCCGCCTCGACTGGTCCCGTGCCCACCGGGCCTCGGCCAGTACGCCTGACACTGGAGAGCCGCCGCTGCCTTGCGCACTGCCGGCCCCCTGAACTGCTTCGCCGCCGCCTTGCGCACTGCCGGCCCCCTTAACTGCTTCGCCGCCGCCTTGCGCACTGCCGGCCCCCTGAACTGCTTCGCCGCCGCCGCTGCCTTGCGCACTGCCGGCCCCCTGAACTGCTTCGCCGCCGCCGCTGCCTTGCGCACTGCTGGCCCCCTGAACTGCTTCGCCGCCGCCGCTGCCTTCCGCGCGGCCGGCCCCCTGAACTGCTCCGCCTTCGCCGCCGCCGCTGCCTTCCGCGCGGTCGGCCTCCGGATCTGTTCTGTCACCGTGGCCACCTTTCCCGTGGCCGGCCTCCGGAACGGTTGGACTGGACTTTTGTGTTGTCGCCTCTCGGGTTGGCCTTCGGGCCTCTTTGGACATTCGCCTTCCTGTTCTGGACTCTTTTGTGTATTTGTGGACTCAGTTTTGTTCTCGTGCTCCTTGTTTTTGGTTCGTTTTGTTCCCTCCGTCCTGGTCCCCCGCCTCCCGCCCTGGGTGGGGTGTTTTCTGTTTCGCTTGTGTTTTGTTTCTCGGGTTTGGGCTGTCGGGAGCCAGCCCTTTAGGGGGGGGGTGGTGTCATGGTCCTGGGCCATGTGGGCCCAGTATTCTTAGTTTTCATGTATTTTTGTATTTTGTTCTTTATTTAGGCCATGCTTCCTGGGTTGATCTGTTACGTTGTTCCTTATGTGTTTTCCCTTCGTGACTCTTACCCCCTGTGTGCCCCTCTGTGTATTTATGAGCCCTCGTCTCTCTTTGTGCTTTATTCTATGTTTTCCCCAGCCCGTTATGTCTGCGTTCTCCCCGTGCTCTCTCTCCTCCTGTTTGAACCTCTGTGTACTTCCTGCTTTACTTTGCCCATCTCCCATCAGTGTTACGTTCACTCCTGCCGTGTCTTGTTATGATTATCAGTGTCACCTGTGTTCCCCGTGTGCATCCACTTCCCCTGATCATCCCTCATGTGTATTTAGTCTCTGTGTTTCGTACAGTCTGTGTCGCGTCGTCTGTGTTCTCACCTCCATGTTTTCACGGTCAGTCCTTGCAGTGATCATCATAGTCTGAGTTTTCTTAGTTTGTCGCAGTATTAGTTTTCCCAGTTTAGTTATAGTCTAGTCACGCCATCCCTGCTTTGTTTGTGCACTTTGTCTTCAGCCATAATAAAGGCTCGCTTTCTGTTAAGTCCACTCCCGTCTACTCACTTGTGTATGCACCTGGGTCCATCACACACACCACCGCACGGCCTGTCTCTGCAGACCGTGACACCTTTAGTCATTGTCGGTTTCCTATCCCTGTGCATGTTCAGTAAGACATTTGGACAAGTGAAAACAAGTATGTTACAACACAATTAACTCCTCACATTTCAATTAACAATTGAGCATAATTAACATGCCAAGAATACATCATGGTATAGCACAACTCCAAATTTTGGATCCTCACTTCTGACCTGACTATTCGCATTTCAAAAGCACTCCTTTCTAACTGCTTACCTATACAGGCATCTAATCATCCATAGAACCATAGAATGCAAAGCAAAAAATATCTCCTAATTGGGCACAGTTGCTTCATTTTTCATGTTTGTTTTTGCTTTGCAATTAGGAGCATTTCAGCTGCCAGTTGGACTGTATACTGTGTTTTTGAGGATGAGTACATGCTTCATAATTTGAATCACAGTGTATTGCAATCATCCATATATTAGAATGGATCAAACACCCTCTCCTCCCTAGAATTTCAGATATGCGAGAATAATTCATTTATGCATTCATCCGAATGAAATGAAAAACTCAAAATACCCATGATAAGCAGCTAGCTCTCAAGAAAGAGAGAGAAAGTTGTATGATTATTCTTTTCACAGAAATATTTGTAGCACCGTAGGAGGTTGGAGCCAGAAATATGCGTGTTGATAAATTTCTATGATGAGATTCAGAAACAGCTGGCTGCGCAGGGTAATTTTCTGGTTTGTTGTCTTCTCAATACTTCCCGCACTCTCTCACATGAGGTGAACGCGCACACGCTCACTCTTACACACACACATAGATATGATGCAGAAGAGAGGCGAACAAGACAAGAGAGGCACGTTGAAGTTCTCCAAAGTCCATACATGGATTCCTTCAGTGGTTTAGCTTGAAGCTATCTTGAAGCAATGTCCTGCAAAATACTCTAATCCAGGCAAATTGATGTAATCTTGGTTTTTTCTTTGTAGAGGAAAAGATGAGCCGGAGACACTTAGTCAGAGAAGCGGTGTAGGCTAAAGACAGTCAGGCCACACCTCAAGCCAGGCCAGAAACCAGACGCTAAATCACAAAGATTTGCTCAAACTCGTATTCAGCCACTGAGTGTGCTTGTTAGCAAAAGCTTGCGAATCCTTCCCCAGAATCATTTCAAAACGACTTAAACAAGACAGGAAGAGCATCAGACACGTTTTACATGAAAGAGTCACGACTGATGACTGATGAAGGTTTTCCCACTCAGTTCTCTCGTTAAATGTGCTACAAATACATTGCGCTGTTTCGTGTGTGTCATAAAGCAAAGGAGCATAATGACACAGAGTCCATTACACACGGTATTTAGAGATTAGACTAACACTGTGGTTTTGTGGCTTGAGTTGTGCTGATGGTAACCATGTGTTTCCAGAGGACATACATACTTTGACTGTGCTGACAAATAATACACTAATGCTTGCCAGCATACCTGTTCCATGATGAAGTGCCATGTGGGTTTTACGGGAACAGGCTCGGTTATGATCAGCAAAGCTAAGAGCCTTTGCCTATACTTTACTGTAGCTTTCAATAATGCCTAAATGCTTTCATGTGTCAGAACCTTTGGCAGATCATTTATTTCTTCAAAACACAAATCTGGCAAACAAATTGGTTCAAATCTCGAGAAAAGAAAATACACTGATTAGGCTTTGTTTTCAAGAGCTTAAGCTTAGAAATTCTTAGTGCAGGCACATTGAACTGGTTGTACTTAATATCTTAGAAGTGTTATTGTATAGCTAGAAAAGCATGAAAACATTCAACTCACTTGCTGTGGGAAAGCAATACGATGTGTTAATAATCATACATGGCTGTTTTTATCTGAGTGTGCAACTTAATTTGATGAGTCAGCAATGTGTAATCATGGATGTGACAACCTCTTATTATGAGTTGAGGTGATTATTTTCAACCGAACAAACACAATCACCCCCAGTCCGAGAAGCACACCAATTATTCACTTGCTCACATCAGCAGCTCAGCATCACTTTCCCTCAAACGTTTTACTTTTGAGTTCTGTGGCAGAGTTTTGCTTGCTTACGCATGAACAACTGCAGTTTCTATAAAGCTTTTAATGATCCATAACTGCCCTGTAAATGTGTGTTTATAGCTGCATTCAAAGCCCCATCCAGTATGTAAAAGGTGGAGGTTTTGCACTTTTTCGGTCAACAGCGTAGCCAAAGGCAGTATTAAATCTCATAGCTTGTTAAAGTTGTTAGATGATAAGAAAAGTTTATCTTTGCTTCTGTGAAATACCATACATACTGATTCACTGTTAAAGTGAAATATATTGTGGTTAAGAAGTTTGACTAATGAATAACTATATTGTACGAAATGTCTAGCTGGGTTTCCAGTGGGCTTGTAATTTGCATTTTATGCATAGTAGCACACTCAAGAGTGTTGCCACAAACAAAACAACATTCCCGTGAGACCTCGAGTAAGAACTTAGCCCGGACATTCATAATGTTTCAACACAGGGTCTTAGTAACGCAGTTGGGATTAAATTTGTAGCTGTGCACCACACCCATAGGCTTGGTTTTCACCAGGCGTGCCAAATTGTTACAGCTCCACAGGCAAGACTAGAAGCAGATGACAGAAACTAGGGTAGTTTAGGTCTACGGCCTTGGAAAAAGGTGTTATTATTAGGATTTTCACTTTACATTCGGTTCTGTTTTAGCTTTGGCTAGGACTTGTTTTTCATCATCTGTCAAAGGGCACATTAATTTTGATGCCATTCTGTATCTGCAGCACTTTCTTCTGTGTCAGACCCCTGTTCATTTTCTTTACACGCCTAAATCAACCTTCAGTGTAAATGTTCAGTCTGCAAGAGTGTAATTTGATGAATAAGTGCTGAAATAATCATATTAATGTGATGTAATTAGGACTCACGTGACACTGTTCAGTGTCACTCAGTGCTCCAGCTGTCTTGCTTTTTGGCTCAACAGCTTGAACTGTTGTTCAGGTAACCTTATAAGCAGCCATGATTAATTAGAAAGGAACACCTCATTTTGTAGCTTTGGCAGGATTCAAGCAACACGTGTGTGTGTGTGTGTGTGTGTGTGTGTGTGTGTGTGTGTGTGTGTGTGTGTGTGTGTGTGTGTGTGTGTGTGTGTGTGTGTGTGTGTGTGTGTGTGTGCGCATCTGTGTATCTTCACAAGACTTAAAACCAATAGACTTGCACGATTCACCCATCTTTGTTTTTACTGATGTGAAATGTTTACTTTAACTGTGGATCGCTGTGTCTTTTACATGTTTATGGTGTGCAAATATTCAGAGACACTTTGTGCCTTTGCATTTATATATACATACACGCATGTTTGAGTATTAAAAATAAAAAGTGCAGCAACATTCTAGACCAGACCTTCCCAAAGTGTGGGGCCCGCTCCCCCTAGCCATTGCAGGGGGCGCGGCTTGGACACTGCTAGCACGGGGCGCTCACACAAACGCAAAGCAGGAGATGAAGCATAGTTGAATATGTTTCCAAACCAACTTCATTCTAAGCCAAAGACTAGAAAATATGGTGAAGCATATTTTCCCTTTGGTTTCACCTGCACAAGTGCCAAGGTAGGTCTCTTCTGCATAATTGGTTTTCCCTTGGTCGGGAGCACACGCTGGGCTCTCCAAATCACGGGCAAAAAGTATCCCACATTCTTGATTTTTAGTTCACAAACACTTGTAATGACTAACTACTCCTGACATTTTGGAGATGTTAGTTCTTTATACAGTAAAGTTACAGCGGGATACAAATAATATCAGGCTGACCCTGCCATGATTTGTTCCTCCGGTTCAAATCACAGACAAACAGTATCCCACAGCTGTTTATGTTTTTAAACCCATTTTGCACAGAGAGGCATTTTTTGAAAAATGTATTGATAGCAATGTTGAATATTATTACACAGGAAAAAAAACAATTGCACCTAAAGTAATTACATCGTGATGCCTCAGCCTTTCTAAATGGAGGGACAGTAACTGCCCATGTTTATGTAAGCATGTAAAACCTGAAGATAGAGACAAAATACTGTTAATCTGACTATCTGCCATTCTGCAGTTCATCTCATGTAAACAATAACGCGGCGCACAGCGTGACGTGAAAAAGGCACATACCTTTGACGTTGCGTGACGAACTCTGTATTCCTCGTCCACACCTAAAGGCAAAAAAGGAGTTTTAAAAAATCTCAGTTTTTGGTGATTTGAAATGCCGTTTACGTGTGAACGAAACAGCTGCATTTTCAAAAATACCCGTGTAGGTGCGGACGTAGCGTAAAAGAGTTAGTAGTTTGTTTTCTTACTACCTGTAATTTATTGCAGATTACTTGTATTTGCTTAATTGTTTACTGTTTGAGGTGTGAAATAAACCGCAATGGAGCAAAATATGGGTGTGTGTGGTTGGAGGATGTGTTTGTACGTGCGCTGGGGGGGGATTTTTCTTGTAAAACAAAGGGGGGCCTAGCAAAAAAAGTTTGGGAACCACTGGTCTAGACAACAACAGCAACAAAGATGCACCAATGAAAGTGACAAGTCTGTAGAGCCATTAGCCAATTAGCAGCTATTATGGAAGCTGTGCAATGTTGATACACACTCACGCGCACAACTTCAGGGCCTGTACTCTATCATCTGTATAATTAAGGTGCTTTTCTCCTGAATATTTTAGTTAAGTGTCTCTGCAACAGTGCAGCAACAAGCCTTCTTTGAGCTGTCTTCTCACTGAAGTATGCTGCTCTCAGAGTGAAACCATTAGAAATCACACAGACTACACAGGCGTGATTACAATTATTCATTCGATAACATTATGTTGGTTAGACCTTCACATTGAACATTTTTACACTGAGATTTAAAATGCAATCTAACTACACTCTGAAAGAATAATCAGTGGAAATACAGACTTTTATTACTGATTCCTTCTAAATAGTTATTGTTTATTAAAACTAAATACCAGAGATGCAAAATGCTAAACTTTTCAAGTAAAGAATTTTAAAAAGAGTGGATTTGTTTAGGAAGTGGAGTGCACTGCCGTCCAGGTCTCATTTGGCATAGTTATAAAACCTGTCTTGGGGGGGTGGGAGGCATGTGTGTTGGGGTGTGCAGAAGTTTAATCCTAGCAGATGGAGGAGGATTGGTATCCAAGACAATACTGGCAGAAGGAACGCTATAGGGAGTGAGATGGGAGTAAGGACGCTGTCCTTCAAAGGTTGAATAAAACTGGTTCTAATATGAACACATTGTTGTATCAGGACAGAGCCGTCTCCGCGTAGCCCACAAAACACAACCCTTTCATTCACTTGAGCTAATTATCTCAAGCAGTATTTGGCCTGAACTCTTATGTTGCAACACCATGAAATGAGTTTATTATTACAGTAAAATTAGTGATCAAGTGCTTCACTGGAGGGTTTTCTTTTTTTTTTTTCGCCTGTGGAAACAATAGATTTTTCACATATGAAGCCAAAACAGCTTTTCAGTTTGAGTTGAGTTGGAGATAGCATGCATATGATCATTATTTTACATATTTATTTATTTTGCGTATTATAAAATCATAAAGGAGTGCAGAAGTAAATATAATTGGATTAGTTATGGATTCATATTCATTAAATTTCAAGTACATGTATCATCGGGGCAGTTTTAAACATTTACAGCCAACTCCTTGAATGTCTCCAAAACACAGTCGAGGCCGTGCGTGTGTGTGCATATGCATGTGTGTGTGAGAGAGGGAGCAGAAAGAAAAAAGTAAAAGGAGAGAGAGGAAACTTTCTTTCTGAGTTTCAGAAAGAAAGTTTCTGTCAGCATGTTTGGATTTTTGTGTCTCCTCGTGACAAAACCTCAATGCCATCAAGGAGACCATGTTGTTTCCTCGCTCTCTAATTACCGGCTCTTATGGTCTAGCCTTGTTTAGTTGTCCTACAGTAAATAAACCCTTATGTCAGACTGTTTAGTTTCGAGCAATTCTTTAGCTAAATATGCTGCCAGGTGGGACTGAGTTTTTGTGTACATTCTTTTAGAGGAAAAAAGTATCCACATGTATGTCACTGTGTTCCTTGTTGCTAACGTATACGGTAGACATACATGAGTAAAGCTGTTAGCTGTAGCAAATTCATGACGGATTTGCTTTCCCAAGGGAGAATCCTCAGGCATGTGGGAAGTTATGTGTTTGTCATTTTGCTAGTTAATTAGTTTGAAATGGTCTGTACGCAACAGCAACACAAGCCGCTCTCTGACAGTTTACGTCTGTATAAAACTTAATTGCATCAGCAAATTATTTTGAGGAAAACCAATTACTTTTTTAATGAATCTAATAACAAAATTCCTTTAACTAACATTTTCATAAAGCCACACATATGCATCAGTAATATATTCATTGACAATATCTCTTTTTACATTTGTAGAAACTTAAGAAAAACGGAATATATTTGAAATCTTTTGTCATCTTTCGGCTTGGTTAAGCTGTGAGAAAGATGTTTATATTGGCCCAAGGCATGTCTTATTTATTTGATATTTAAGATTACATTTATTTTCTTAAACATGAAGTGTTTTTGTCTCGCAAATCTAACCACTGAGGGAACTCCCAGGTTTCCTTGTTTGGTGAGAGTTGTGCAACTTGTGCACACCTGACATCCACTCCTTATCACCCCCTGCTGACAACATAACATGCCAATGCATTCATTCACATAACAAGGTTAACCAGCCAGCAATTATGTTGCAACCAAATGTAATCATAAGTGAAAAAAAAAGAAAACAAAAAGTAGGGAACAGGTTTGACCAACAATACCCACTTTGGCTATGTAGTCAGAGAAAAGAGGTGAGAAAGAAGAGGAAAGACAGAGAGAGGCGGGAAATAAAAATAAACCATTTCCACACGGTTTCATTTACAAGTAACTGTTTTTTTTTTATTAAAAAAGTTAAAAACTAGCAGAAATTCCTTGTCTCAATAAAAGGTAATTGAAATGTCATGTCTCAAAATACCGAAGGAAAGACAGAAAGGAAGGAAACTTTTGCACATGTTTACTTTATATGGGATTAAAAAATGCATAAGTGCTTCAGGGGGTTAAACACACCAGTTCTTTCTGTCTTCTTTCTGATTTTTTTTTTTTTTGGCATCATTCTGTAACTGATCTCAAACCAGGAACATCCCCTGGACAGTCCAAAGCATTCGCTTGCAGCAATTTTACAAGATTGGGCTGGAAATTGTTTATATGTCTTAAGCAATACTTTGAATAGAGCAACATAGCGTTGCACTGCAGTATTGGTCCTTTGATTTTAGTTAAAGACTTTTTGTCTAACACTGGTTTTGTGCGGCATGAGTGGACACAGATTTAACCGATACTTGCACCAAAGCAGAAACAAGCCAGTCAAGAGTCATGCAGGAAAACATAGGAAATTAATGATAAACTGAAGAGCATGCCGATTTCTGCAAGAGCTCCATATAGTTTGAGGTTTTGTTGATGGGAACTGTTTATTGACAGTGTTAACAGAGAACAATAGTCACATTTAACAACCAGTCTTTTTCCTATTTATATCAAAACAAACTCACGAAACAACTGAAAAATCTGCCCCAACATGATTTATAAATTTGGCCTTGTCACCCCCACCCACTAAAGTGTGACAGTAGAGGACATGATCATGAGTGGATGTGGAAAGACGCCTTGCTCTGCTTCACTCTGTCATGGCTGGTCATTCAGACTTATCAGAGCCATCTCTCTCTAAGGGTAAGAGTGGGGGGATTTACCACATGAACCATAACCCAATTATTCATTGGTGCAAATCCAGGAAATGGAGGGGCAGTTGGGTTTTTGTTTAGTTGTGTAGTTAGACACACTCAACTGAACACATTCTTCATACGATAAGAGTGAATGCTCCATGTGTGATGCTGTAATTAACGTCTTTTCCCAGCATAAAGATTTCCTTTCCTTGATCTTAGATCACAGACATTCACGGGGAATTGGTTGCATCTGTGAAAAACACGAAGGTTTTTGTAATCAGATGCTTCGACTCCCTTTAATCAACTTTTAATAAATTTGACACCATCAGCAAATTCAAGACGGGGAATAATCCTGTCTATACTACGTTGTTTTCAGTACATTCAAAGAAATATTGCACCTCCATTCAATTTCTGATAGCAAGCTGACACATGGTACTGTCGAACAAATGTTACTTTAAAAACAAATATTAGTATTTCTCTTTAATGGATGCATAAAATTTTTTAGTTGTGTTCTTCTAGTCCACATGAGTATAATATTGTAAATAATCCTTCTAAGAAAATAAAAGGATGGGGGGGAAAGGGTGAAAAGTTGTGGTGCTGGCAATGGTAAGAAAGCCTCCGTGGTATGATGTTTGGTGTGGGGGGGATAGTGTTACATGCCAGCAGCCTGCTGGCTTCTCCTCCTGCTGTACGCTGTGCGTATGGAGGAATGTGCCGTCTGAGAACCACAGGGAGGAAGAGAGTACTGACAGCAAGCAATAATCACAGTCAGCTTTTCTGTTTGTTTGTTTGTTTGCATGTATGTTACTGCATAAGAAGGCCAAGTCTTGGAGGCTTCAAAGCTGCTTCTAAAAAACATCTGTTCTATGAGTTTGGAACGCTAAAACAGCCTTGTCAGAGCACATGATGACTTACAATTGCGGCTTTAAATCAATATTTTCCTCCATCTCATACTGGATTGTTCCACTGGCAAGAGTTCAAGATGGACAAGCGCTCATTGAGAAGGGGGGGGGGGATGCTGGAGTGGATAGATGGGAGGCACCCATTGCATTCTTTCAATTCACCACAATCAGAAACAGATTTCCAGCAATTAGTCTGAACTAACTTGCAGGTTTATTGACTAAAAACATAGTGACAGTGCCTCTCAGACGACCAAATGAAAACGATAACTACTAATTGTGTTTGACTGTCAGAATGAAGATCCTTTAAATGCCAAGTTATAATCTTAGTCACTTAGAACTTGAATTTGTTCACATTCTTTTCATTCTAATGGGAGTTTGCCATTTTTAATTGTGCTCTTTTGTGGCAGCAATGACTTTGGTGTCTAAAAGAAATAAAATCCTTTCCAGATTTGAGTATAATTCATCTAATATTCTACAAACATGCAGAATGAAAAAAATAAAAGGAGATTCTGCTGTGAAGCTAAAGCCTGTAAACTGTGAGCCCAGAATGACCATCCTTTGAATTGATTGCTAGCTGTGGGGCCTCTTGTATTAATCTCGTTCAGTGTGTAATAAGTGAATTAGTGGGATGTAGAAGATGATGTATGACAAAGGCTGGCCTGTCTAAAACCTGCTGTAAATCCACATGCCACAGTCACTTAATAATGCAGTCAGAGACCTCCTGGCATCATTCTTCACTGTATCCATTGACAACCTGAAGCTCATAAATTTCTCTGGTGGTTTTTTAAGCTGACTGCTAAGTTATTATTGTTTCTAATATTTAGGTTAAATATACTGCAAACTAACAACTGATTTACCGAAGGATGGTTTAACATCCTACAAGCTACATAACTCACTGAGCTCGACAGATGGCGAAATTAAAACTGCTGTCCTTGATTTGCAGGATTGTGTTATATATGCAATAATTTAATGGCGCAAATGTTATTCTAAAGCTGTGAAATCTGTAGGTTTGTTGACATCACATTTAGCTGTGTGTTCAGTGGTTTGTTTTAAAGTTTAGTTTAATTCAGTGACTCCATATTATTATCATTACTTCAACTGGGTACTATATTCCTTAGCAGCCTTATTTGTAAATTAAACCTTCAATAGAGGCTAAAACAATATTTATTTTTATTTGATTTAAGATGAATGTATGACAGGATAAAAGATATTTCATCAGTAAACTGATAAAATGATTTATATTCACAAGCAGATATTTCAAATCCAAGTGAAGCGGCATAGTTTCTCTGTGTGTGCTATGTCCTTTAACTTTTCCCATACATCACAAGCCTTCAACCCCCCACCACAACAGCTGGCGTCTCAGCAAGTGCCATGACGTTACACTGCCACCCCAGCCTTTCAGTATACGTCAAGTATTGTGGTGTCAGGGGCCCCTAATGGCCTTCAAAGTAAAATGCAGACAGTAGAACGAAATACACATACGACATATGTCCTTCAGCACAAAGATAAATAAAATTTCATCCTACTGTGGGTGAGTATTACAACATGGAAAACAGTATAAACAAATAGGTATTTTGGTTCTTCAGAATTATATGTTTATATAGTATGAATTATAGGTTAAACATAGCTAGAAGCTTAAATATAATATAAATTTGTCAATGTTATATTACAAAACAGCCGCATAATATGACAAAACAATTGTGTTTGTACCCTTATTTAATAATCCTGTGTGACTCACTGTTCTTTTGCACTTTTGCAGTGCTTTACAGTTTTTGCCAAAGCAGGATTGACACCATAACATCATACTGTTGTCTGCCCCAGTTTCCAGTTTAAAAACAAGAGGTCACTAAAAGTCAAAGCTTAAACCAAAACGAACAAATAAATTAAAGTATGGCCTTTAACCACAGACTTTATGTTATTTATATATTTAATAAATAAATAAAGTTTCTCATGGTGCTTATGTTGCTTTGTTTAAACACGGGCTCACACTGCATTTTCATTCATAATAGTAACTGAGCCAAATGTAATCCATTATGATCAGATATTTTGGGAGAGAATAAACACTCTTTAAGTGTAAGGAAAGATTTGGTAAAAGAAAACATAGTGCAGACTGTTGTTTCTAGATAAACCCATTACGTTTATCTCAGCCCCTGCTCTCCATTCGAATTGATTCATGTTACAGATTTCGGTGAAATAGACGATAAAATACGCTGAACTGCTGAATTCGTCATTCTTTTTTTTTCTTTCTTTTTCTTTTTTAAAGACGCCTGTGGTAGAAATTCTAAAATGACCTGTGATGAACTTGAACGCTGTTTTGATGTATGTATGTAAGACTCTGTAGGACCCAGCGGAAAACTCCTCCAACCGGAGGGAGACGGAGCAAGAGAGAGTGAGAAAGCTGAGTGGGGAGAAGACGTTCCCAGATTAGTCAGTGGCTTCATGGAGTTATGTGTCTCTGATCCGCCGCCATGGATTGCAATCCGCGATCACTCCTTTTCGTTTTACTTCTTTTGTTGTCCTGCGTTATCCCCGCGTTTCCCGTCTTCTATCCCCCCAATGAAGGTAAGGGAACTCAGGCTGCGGACATGTGTGTTTGTGTGTATGTGCGCACTTGTGTTTATGTATGAATGGTGCGCTACGGCACGTATCGCGGTCAGAGCTGTGCGCTCGTCGAGGGCTTACTGTCTAAATTATAGTCTCAAAAATCAAAGGACTATCCAGAGCGAATTACGGTGACACCGGACATCACCGATAAAACTGGATCAGATCGCCAGCAGATAGTAATAATCAGAGAGTAAACTTGAATCCAAATCCGAACAAGCCAGACAAGGTAGCGCGATTTCCGATAATTTGGCTAAGATGACTTAATAGTTTTCAAATAGAGATGAATAAACTAAGTGATGTCGAGACAGCTCCCAAAGACGCGTGATTGTGGGACGAATGGACGTAAAGAAACTCCGATATTTGTGTTTATATGAGATGTGCGTGTCTGTCTGTTTTACCCAAGAATCCATTTGGGGTAGACGCCCCAGTTACTGGGTAACTGTGAGCTTAACTCAGTTTTAAGGCAATAAATAGAATATGAGAATATTCGCATAGTGCGTAAAAACGTGGAGGCTTTTTTAATGGGTTCGACTCGAATAAAGATTAAGTCTATCTTTGTGATCATGTAAATCTGCAGTTTCACGACTTTTTTAAAAGTTGCATTTAAAGCCGATTTCATGATAAATGAGCGACAAAGACGTTGCACTTTATCTCTCTTTAGGTCTTGGTCGCTTTCTAGGCGAATATAAGCTTGTGGCAGTATTTTGAAGCCGGGGCAGAAAAAGGCTACGGTAGACACGTCCACTAGCAGCACAGTCATTTATTCAAACATATGAAACTAAACTACAAACAATAAAGAAAGGGAAAAAAAACCTTTACACAACAGAGGGAGATTTGGTTTGAACTTTGTAAATTATTGGTTTACATCCTGACATCTTTAAAACTTTAACATGTTCGGGTCAAAGTGTGTGTATGTGTGTGTGTTAAGCAGGGGCAGTAAATGCAAATGCACTCTGAGGATGAGCTCCAACCCTTAGCACTCCACAAGAGACAGAAAAAAAATGTAATTGAGTTTATTTTTAATGTCCAGTTCTCTGTGGTTTATGTCACATCAAGTAAGGGATAATGTTTAAAGTTATTCTGGGTAAAAGTCCGAAAGAAAAAATGAAAAATGAGTCTGTAAATGTGAATAGAACCTATTAACACGATAGCCATCTAAATGGTGCTTTATGTGAATTATCAGCACAAAGGTCTCAGTTTAGGATACCCAACAGTTTAAACCTTAATGGCGAGAAAGTAATGGAATCCGTCCGTATACTGTAGATGTTTCAGTTTACACCACAGTAATTGAATGTTCAGAGACAAACCCACCCCGTGTAAACTTCCAGATCAAGGCTGATGTTGTTGGAGAAGTTTGGAAAGTTTTGGACGTTAGTTTGTAGGTCACGCCAAAGGATCTGTTTTATAATCCAACGATTATCAAACTAAAAGTTTCACTTGTCGCGCACTTAATAAATGAATTAATTCATCAGGCCAGTCACATTTCAGTGGATAAGTTTTGTGATTTCTTTTAAGCCATCAAGCCTAAAATCAATGTTTTCTTAACGAAAAATGTTTGTGGAATGTAAACCATTCATTTGATGCAAAAAAAAAAAAAAAAAAAAAAGACTGTCCCCTTTTTTATGCACAGCATTTGGTGTCTGGGAAATATATCTCCTTAGTTGTTAACGCAATGCAAGAGAGCATACGATTTAATTTATGGTGTTTGACACGAAGGCATGGGTCGGGAAAATGTGCAGTTCTGTTGGTGAAGCAAAAAAAAAAAAAAAATAGAAAAGAGTCAAAGCCACCCAGGCCTAATGCAAATCCACATATAAGCATTTGATTGAAAAATAAGACTGGTGAAGTTTTAGTTTGGCTCACGATGGTAAAAAAATAAGCAAATACACATTGACCCTAAAAAAATACACACAATTCCACTGGTAGGAGTGTGTTAGTATTTTATTGTGCGTTTGGAGGAAAGGGAGAAAGTGAGACGATACAGAACGCGGAGTGAGTGGGGCGGGGGATAATTTAAGAGTTTAGGATAAACGTGTAATTTATACGAGTGAATATCAGAGAGAAAAGAAACGATGAGAAGACACACACACACACACACACACACACACACACACACACACACAAACAGATAAACTAACTAAACAGTTTGCATGTTAGCTGGAACAGGGAAAGTGTCAATACGATGAAGAAATCAGGCAATTACGTTCGCCCTCCAGAGTCATAAATCAGCCAGAGAGTGTCAGTATCGAGCTGCCTCGTCTATACAGCACATTGTATAGAAATTCATATAGACTTGTACACCACAAATATGAAGACGACAAAGACGTTTTGAATCACTTAAGCGCTGTTTCTCCGGTTCGGGTTAAAAGTTAAACAGATGGAAACACACGTCTGTTTTGGTCAACTTTGACAGTCCTCACGATGAAAGAGAACTCATATCGATCATTAATTTCTACAAGTAACAAAGTAGAAAAACATAGTAATTTACTACAAACCTTAGAATGAGCTCCACACACATTTTTTTCCGTGACACAAAAGAAAATCAGAGGTATAATCACAGAGTATATATGCACTTAAAGGGCTTTCTTGGATCTTTCTTAATCTTTATTTAGATCATAAACTTTTGCTTTAAAAATAAAGCAGACAATAAACACGCTGGAAAGCTGTACCAATTTTGAAAATACTGATTTTCATAAACATAATGTGACGAATTCGAAGACACTCTTTTTTCATGATCTTTTACGTTGAACTGTAGGTCACTGTTTACACGACCGAAACATAACGTCACTTTTACAGGCTTTATTTTTTATTTCACGCCAATAAGTTGAAGGTGATAAAATCTACCCTGGCGCAGAGATTATAAAACAGTCCACTTGACCATGGGGGGCTGTTTGTACGTTTAAAACTCGATGGCCATAAAAACATCTTCTGTGACTTCGCTGACGTCTTACTGTAGTTTATATAAGCTATCAGTAAATTAGGAAATGAATCAAGTGCGTTATAACAAGTAAAGGAAAAAAAAAGCATCAGTATAGAAAAGAAACCTCAAGTTTAAAAGGATGACGACAAACTTATGATGTTTTCCTCGCGTCTGTACTTCGTTGAATTTTCCGTCTCCGCACCGCACCTCAGCAAGCATTTTTATTTAATTTTACTGTGTGGTTTTCATTAGGTCTTAATGATCCCGTAAAACTTTAGGGAAAGTTTAAGGAAATACAGAGAAACGCCTCAGTAATAGATTTCAGCGGAGAGGATTCATTTTCACTTTGAGAAGCCTTTTAGGAGACTTTGTGCTGACATTAGCTATCCGATATCGTTTAAATTCCACATAATTAGAAGAAAAAAATATCTAAAGTTTCGAAAGTCATTAGTTTCTATGATGTGGTGCAGCATGTCCTTCTAGGTGGTGTAATGCTGGCTCGCTGCGGGACGTCCGGAGGCCTCTGGTATTTTTAGTCGGCGTTAGGGAGGCTTGGCCCGGAGAGCCCGGCTCAGCAGTCCCGCTGGGGCTGATGTGCGTCTCAGAGCGATGGTACTTTTCAGAGGGGATGGAAATGTGCGCAGACGCAAAATACCCCTCACTCCCGTCCCCATGTATTCTAAATGCCTATATTTATATGTGTATGCTGACCGAAGGGTGTCATCCTCATTTTAACGTTTCATCTTCAGAGTTAGGCGAAAAAAATCCGTATTTAGGGAGACTACATGTGTAGATATACAGTACGTGGTCATGGTGTGCAGGAGTGCTCTATGCCTTTATGTCTGTGTAAATTATATGAGAAAGAAAGAAAGAAAGAAAGAAAGAAAGAAAGAAAGAAAGAAAGAAAGAAAGAAAGAAAGAGAAATGGGAGCAGAGGGGCTGGGCAAGCAGCAGCAACATCAGACAGAGCGACTCTGCTCTTGAATAATTCATAATGGGAGGTGAACACTTCACCCTTTAACACAGACACAAGTCGCTTGCTTTGCCTGCACTGCGGCCTGCCAACCTTCAGATGCATGGAACCAGGCTGCAAAGCATCATCCACTCTTTCAAATAGCAGATATTGATAGATAAGGACATGTGTTCTATGCTATTCTATTATGGAGGAAGCTGATTCTTTGGTCATGCCCCTCTCCTTAGTCTCTGACTGACTGACTCTTCTTTCTCCCCTCTAACATCAGCTGTGAAATATGTGGCTGCAGTGGAGAACTATTTCATGAGATTTTGTATTGTACAGTTATTATTTTCATCTGAGCCGTTACTCATGGTAACACTGGCATCAGAAAAAGTACCCTTTCTTGCTTTGTTTGCTACAGTGTTCAACACATAATATGCCAAGCGATATAGGTCACCAGCAAGTGAAAAAAGGATGTCTTCCATTCCTCGGGGCTAGGGTTATGAGTGTGGGCGTTTGATGGTGACCTTAGTTTGCTTTATATATTGATTCACCTGTTTCTACCTCTGTGATGTTTTGCTCCCTCCCAGACAGGCTGGCTGAGTTTGCTATTAATACTCGTAGTTCCCGTTTAGAGGCACTCCCTGTTGGGGCAGGGGCTATATGCTTGGCTGACGCTAGCTTGCTAACTGACTGTGTGTGTGTGTGTGTGTGTGTGTGTGAGAGAGAGAGAGAGAGAGAGAGAGAGAGAGAGAGATTGAGCGAGAGAGTAAAAAGACTGTCAGCAAATGTTGATGTGTGCACTTGTGTTTGCTTGAATGCGCATGTGTGAGAAAAACTGCACGTTTTGGTCAGGTTCTACAAAAAATGAATGCATACAGTAGATGTGCGTGTCCATGTCCAACTACATCATGTGCTTGCAAACGCTTTCCTTTGGAGGATTTCATGTGTTGGCATCATTTGACTACCTCTCAGTATATAGCGTTTTTTGTGTTTCAGAGTATCTCAGTTCTTCTTGCTTCTTAGTTGAGGATGCGTCCTTTGTGTTTGTTGTGCTTTGCATGTATTTGTGAACGTACATGCATTTGTGCGCATGTGTGGGTACTGATTTCTTCAGCCAAGTGCAGCTGGAGGGGGCTTTTTACTCCTGCGATATGAGAGCTGTCTAATTTTCTGCTCTCAAATTCCCTCACTCGGCTCAATTTGAGTGTTGGGCTCGGCTCGTTGAGAAATGTAAATTGGAAGCAATGGCCCTGGATGCTGAGCTGCTATTATCTGACATGAACAGATAGCTTCATTAAACTCTAATATGAATGTGTCCACTGCCACTCAACTGGCTCAGCGGTTTAGCATGACTGCAGCTCAGGTGAACATCTATTGTGTTTTGAGTCCAGAATAATAAATCTAGGTGTTTGTGTCTGCCTTTCTATTCTTCATTTTAAGGTCCTTTTATGCCACATTGGCTGATGTTTACCTGATAAGTCTGAAACAAAGAATCACTTCCTTCTCCAACTTTTTCTGTAGTACAAAACAACAACCCATTCACAGAGAAGTGAGATCGCTTCTTCTTGCAAATTTAGATCCCGGTGCTTGACAGGGGTAGATTGTGTTTGACTTAAAAGGCTTCCCTGTGAGCCAGCGGTCCATCATGACTTGATAAACACTTGATATGTGGACATTCTTGCTTACTGAAGCCTTGCACAGGAGAATGAAGGAAGAATGCATTCTTCATATTCTCACAGTGAATAGAGTTACAGCTGCAGGGCCTCTACTGCACTGCTGCTTCACTTTGCTGTATGTGTCCACTTGCGTTGCTAAGTGTTTGCTACTTGTTTGAGTGTTCAGAGCTGTCGACTGCTTTGCTTTCAACGGGATAAGTAAAAAGAGGCTGAGTCAGTGTTGCTGGAACTGATGAAGTGTATTGCTCTTTTTTTCTTTATAATAAATGGTTGTCTGTCCTTTACTTTTTTACCAAATTCACATAATCCTAAGCTACATTTTCTATTGCACAGTAACATATTAAAAGTATAATGTGTCCCAATTTAGCCCACTGTAGGTTTATGTGCTTTTTTTCTCCACCATACCATTGCTTGTCAGAAACATTATATTTAAGCATCCTATTTTTCCTCAGTACTGTTTGAAAAACAGGACTAAAAGGGATTAACTGTAAATAATTTACGTCATGAACACCACCAAAATCTTTTTGTGTATTTTATTCTAACTACATAAATTGTTGTTTGAGGTGAGAGCACTAAGCTTTATTAGTCTGAGCTTTGTGTCGCTAGACAGAATCTATTGCCAAATTGCTCGTGACAGTTTGGTTGCTGAAGTGGGGCATCCTTTGAGCATAAAGCTGCCTTCACATTCCTCACTCCATGTGTCATGACCCATGCTGACAGTTGTATTCAATGACAATTATTCACTCCACAGCCAAGTGTATACACTAAGAATAGAAAATGCTTCAGCTCCTTTTAAGATACTCTGTGTCAGAGTCAATTTGGCCATCACATCTACTATTCACAAGTGTACTTCTAATTATGTTCTGTGGAGGTAGGCAATAAAAGCGCTTTCACAAGTAATTTGTGACTTCAAAACTTCTGCACAACAGACATAGTTATTCGTTCGGTCCCTTAAATTCCATAATTTGAATCCTGTTTTGCTAAGCCAGAGCCTGCACTTGCATGATTTAACCACTGAAGCTCCTTGTCTTATTTGTCCTCAGTCATATTTCCTCTATTAGACATGGATCCCCTTCTGCTGCTTGATGTGTGTTTGAAAAGAACGAATTTCTGGCAGGAGACACACTTAAAACTGTTTTTTTCCATTCATTCTGGATTGGATTTATATTTTGATTTCAGTGTGGCCAATTGAATTTCGGACCACCTCTGAAACCGGTGATTGCATTTGAATTTAGATCCAATAGAGTTTTGCTTCACCTGGTTACACTCTATTTTCCATGGATATGTGTGTGGGTCGGTAGAATGGGGGTCAGATGGGTCAAAAGAAAAGTCTTTAAAAAAAGAAAGAAAAAAAAGGAAAAAAGACATCTGGTGGTTTTTGAAAAACTGACTGTACTTTAGTTCAGTACCTTTTCAGGATATTTTCATTGTTTGCCCAGTGAAGTTTTGATTTGATGCCTTACAAAGCAAGGATACAAAGCCTACTTTATTCACTTACCTTCAGAACAAGGATGTGTTGGAGAAGTGAGGACAATTTGACCAGTCTTAACTTTCTTCTCTCTTCCAAGAGCCCCTTAAGTGTTAACACTTAGTTTTAGAGTTAAATCGGTTTAGGGACGGGTAGGCTAAGGGTCTAGGGAATGGGTTATATCAATGAATCTCCTCACAAAGACATCAGTACAAGTGCTTGTGGTTGTGTGTATGTGCATATGTCTGTGTGTGCGTGGGGGGCAGCTGAGTAAATAGAGTCATGATCAGTGCTTGAGGTTGGTGAATCCTCCTGTGGGATTAGATAAAGGCTAATTGGGGCTAACAAGGGCTAGACACTCATATGTTTTCTTTGTTTTTCCTCTCTCTCTTCCTCACCACAGTCAACCTGTTAGACTCAAAAGCAAGCCAAGGGGAGTTAGGATGGATTTCCTACCCATTACATGGGGTGAGTATCTTCCATCTCTATATTTACCCACATCATGCCTGAATATGTTTGCATTTAGGAGACAGATCCAATAACATGAATTGAATGTCAGCTTCAACCGTGAAATCAGCTTTTTCAGATTTTTGTCGTTCTCACTATGCCGTGTTGAAACAATCATCCAATGACGATTAACCCACTTTTTTAGGCATTTTGTTCATTTTTTTATCTAGCAGGGTAAAGTATTCAGAGCTTACCATACAATCATACTGCCTGTATATGTGTTTGTGTTTTTGAATACATGTATGTATAAATAAAGATTAAACATGAAAAAGCATACATTTTGGACTTTTGGTCCAAAAACATCTGCAAAAGAATTCCAGATTTACTTCCAGCCTCCCATTAACAACTCAGATAGCGTTTAACAGGAAATTCCATCAAAAGCTGACTTGTTGCACAATGTGATATTGCCATGTTAGTATTGTTCCTACAGTATCTTAAATAATGGTGTTAAATGGCCATCACTGACTAGACACACTGTTCTCATGTCATACTTTTAATACCTTTGTTCCAGAAATCATGGGTTTATATAATCATCCTCAAATGGGTTTATATTAACCCAAATCATATTTTTGTTTTCTTAACATCAAGTAGTTTTGGTGATTAAACCAAACAAATTACATCTCAGTTATGCAGGCCTAAACACTGGTCAATGACCCCATGATAACTAGCGGTCACTTGGAAAAAATGTTCATTCCCTGACTGACTGGCGAATGGTTGTGAGATGTAGCTTTGTGTTGTTTTGTGAAATTGGTCATGAACAGTGATGCACTGAAAAGGTTCTTGTGATTGCTTTGATCGCTACCACATTGGCGCGGATGCCAGTAATTTCTTTGGAAGATGATGAGTTGTCTGCAAAAAATGCACCAATTGCTTACGGAGAGGTTATGGAATTGTGAACAGTGCAATCGGAAATGGAGATGGTGTTCTCTGTTTCCAGTTTGTGTTGCACTTTTTTATGTCTCACTATCACTCCGTGGTTACTTAGTGAGTGTTTGTGGACAAGTTTCAAGTTTCGTTGCAAACGATGGGCAGTTGTGTCATACTGCTAGTCACTAAAGCAATCGCAAGGAAGTTTTTAGAGCACCCTTTTTGCGACCGATTTCAATCAGTCAGCAACTGCTTGCCATCCGGTTGGGGAATATATATTTATCCCTAGTGACCTGCAGGTTGACAAAGGGGTCATGTATCAACCTCTAGGCCTGTGTTGCTGAAGCCTACACAAGTATTGTGTAAAATTAACAGAATGTGACTGAAAACAAGCAAAAACATTAACTTCATCTAAAAATATTAACTCAACTTTGACTTTCATAAACACATGTGTTTTAATCTATTCATTTACCACAATGTCAACTCTATGTATTTTCTTCTATTGATAATACTTCTGCCCCACAGGGCTAATGGTGCTAGTGTTTTATGGCCTTATTCTCAGAGTAGCACAGCTAGGACATCACAGCAATCTGATAGGTCAGTTCAATCAGTCGCCATGGACCAACATTAATTTATAGTAGTATAAACAACACCCACCCACATGGCAATATCAAGTAAACCTTTGATTTGCTAATCCATAATATGCAACACTTCATTTTGTCTGTCTTTCATTATATTACAGAAACTACTGTAACCTTTTATCAAGCATTTTTCCAAGTTTGTTTTATCCATTAATGCAATTGAAATGAACAGGAGCACAAGGAGGAATCACATTAATATTGTTTTTAGTATTAGCATTATTTCATTGGATGTAAAAAAAAAAAGGTCATATATCAGTCTCTGCTTCTAAAATCCTCCAATGGGCTCTCGTTCAGTGTTTATTTCTCCAACTAGTTAGACTTCTGTGCCTCTGAGCAAGCCCACTGTCTCTCTCTCACACACAAACACACACACTCATTCACACACGCACACACACACTTCCTTCTTTCTCCTTTATTAAGTGTTAGAATTACTCCTTGGCAGTGGCTTAAGGTAATCCAGTCATTTGTTCCATTGAGCTGCCAAACCTTGTTTCTCTCGGCCATATACAGAGCTGGCACCAACAGAGCACTCGGTTTTTTCATGAGGTTCAACCACAATGAAAAAATTACCCAAAGGAAAAACTTCAGGTCCTTAAAATGTATTTAGTCAAAAGACAATTGCAACCTACACAACAACTGCATGACCAGCTGACAGGCCAGATTGATGTTGTGTTGATAGACATTATTCACATGTAAGCAGCTAGGGAAATACTCATTGATACGGCTATTTGATCCAGCGCTGGACACCAGACTTTTTTGACAGAGGTTAGGCAATTTGTGCAACCATGTCTGTTTTACTTCAAGTTTTTTGCTTTGACCAAGTTCAGATGAAGAGCGTGTGGTTATATAATTCATAAAAATGCTGCAGGAATGTGAGTCAATGTCATTGTTAAATGAGAATAACTCCAGAGAGATAGAGAAGGGAATGGGGGGAGGATCAAAAAGAAGGAGACTGATAGAGGCAAAAGGGATGAAGAGAGAGGGGTGGGGAGAGGGAGACAGAAGCAGGGAGAGGAAAGGACAGGAAGGAATGAGGGAGAGAGAGTCACACACACAGAGATATTGCTGATGATCAAGTCCTCAAGGTGAATCATCTGTAATTACTCACGTCATCCACTGACTGCGCTCCGATAAGCAGAGTGCCCTGAGAGACTCCTGCTCACAAATGATTTCTCATAATGTGGCAGTGGCACTGAGCCCTCACTCCCTCCCTTTCTCACGCACACATACATACACAGACAAACACTCATTCACATTGATGGAGAGGCCGTGGCTATTGGCCTACCGAGACACAACGTGCTCCGGTCAGAACAAATTAAGAGCTTAGCCTCCCCAGGATGTTCACTCCAGAGCCACCGACTGGACTGATGAGTGCATGAGTGTGTGTGCGTGTGTGTCTGTGTGCGTGTGATCCAGATATACAGTTATCTGTCTTGGAAGCTGGCTGATTGCTTAGCAGTGTCCAGGGGGCTTAGCCCATCACTAAAGAGTATTAAAGATTACATTCTTGCATGCTTTGAAAGCATTCTTCAGCAACAAACCAACACCCTAGACACTGGCTGTGCATACAAAATAGAATTAATGGATAATTACAAACTAAAGTCCATTCTTCATAAGAAGGGAGAATACAATGTCCTTTCTGGTTGTACTTGGAACTTAGATTCATTGTTTTTCAAATAAATAAAGTCGCTGCAGCATTTAGACCCAAAGTGTTTACCACAAGTTATAGCTTAACTCTAGTTTGATTTTCTGATTAAATACCAAGTTTATGTCAGTTATTTGCTACATGCTAATCAGCAAAAATAAAAAAGTTTAAAACTATTTATACAGTAAAAACATTGCCTTGTAATTGTTTTTACATGGGTTCAACAGTCTACATTACTGTGTCAGACTTTAGTAAAAGCGCAGTAACATTTGTATTGTTGATGATAAAGAAGCTTGACATCTGTAGAATAAAAAGCCAGTGCTCACAGTATGTGAACTTTGCTTATAGTGTCTGGACTCGCACAAAAATTGAACCAAAACACATTCACACCTCACATTCCAATTCTCAGGTCTGGAATGAGAGGGTGAGGTGACAGGCAAATAATAGCAGGGCTGATTATGCTTTGGGATCAGGCCCACCAGTCAGCCTACTCTTTCTCTTTCTCTATCTGTCTTCTTTCATTTTGACAACTGCTGTTTCAGCTTCTTTAATCATCCAAGTGCTTAAAAGCCCCCGCGAACTGCGTCTACTTCATGTGCAAAATCAGCCTGACCAGATAAACTGCTTTAAAGGGAGAAAGAGAGCAAACCTATCCTTAAACAAGGATTAGTTTGGTAATGCAAGAGACCAGAGGTAAGGAGGAAGGGGGAGGGTAAAATGATTTATTGTTACTTTCGTGTTCCTGAGATAAGTTGGCACAAATCCTGAGGAGTTTATTTTATTACATCCTATTAAAAGTTGTATGCATTATACAACTGTACTGATAAGCACAGTCAGATTTTGTACTAAACCTCCCTAAACTATGAAAATCTTACACCTCGGTGTTACAAAGAAGCATTAGTAACGAGTAAACATATATTTTACCAGTGCAGTGAAGATCATGGCATTTTTGAGGCAAGCGTGTCTTAAAAAATGAAAAAAGTAAAGAAAAAGAACATTAAGAACTTTGACAATTACAGTACTCACATTTTTCTTTCTTGAGTACTGTTTAAATATAAATGAACAGCATTTGTGATTCCAGCATCCCCAAACAATTGCCATCAGCTAGTCTGTCCTTGAACAAAACACAAACAATGATTCGTCAGGCAAAGCTCAGGGTCGCACATAAACAAGAGATGGGATGAATACAAGGAGGGATCACATAAACATTCAGGTTTTCCTTTGGCCGGACAGAGTGATGAAATATCCTCTATTTGATATGTTGCAGTTGTTGAGCCTGTAACCCCAAAGACCTCTGTGCTCTAAGCTTCTCGACCAGCATTTGTTGCAGACACTCCGGCTTTTAGGATCACCATCTCCAGCTGTAGAGATTTAACAGAACGTTTTAATTATAATTGTTTTCTTTTTCCGTTCAGTAATCTGATATCCCAAAATCACAAATAGCCAATTTTGGCAAATGAGTAAATAAAGAGCTTATTTTAAAAGTAAAAACCAAAATGTGAACCATTATGGTTTTGATTTTAACAGCAAGTAATTGTTTTTCTCCCGCAAATTAAGTTGAAATAATTATCAAAATCTTTAAATAAAAAAATATATTTTACATAACTTGATTAAACTGAATTATGCACTATGTTATAAATTATCTAAACTATAACATAATGAAACATTTGTTATGTTAAGCTCTTGTTGAGCAAGTTAGACTTGTGATAAGAGCATGATTGAGCTTGTTTTCTTACACTTAACAAGACTTGCTTTTAATGTATTGCTGCCCTTTACAAGTCCATATACTGGCCCATTAACTACCATTGACCTGAGTGTCTTTGAAGTGGATAAACTGGTGTGCTGACTCTGTGACTCAGAGATGTGCCTGTTGCTCTAGGTATGTCCAGAGCAGATCAAGTTACCACACTTCATTTTACTGTCCCTTTAGCTACTTTACCTACAGCACAGATCAGAGAAACCAGGGGCAAGATTACACTGAACTTTGTCCCAGCTGTGACCATCAGGGGTCAGGGTCAAAGGTCACGTGGACTGCTGTAGGGTCCTAGTGTTGTTATATATCAATTAGAGGGCAGGGGGATGGGAGTTACACCCTCAACCCCTTGAAGAGAAACAAGGGAATAGCTGCTGACTAGATCTTTTTTTCATCCTGACTGACATTCAGCGTTTCTTGTGTAGGTGGAAGAGCTTTCATGTATTGCAATGAGTGAGTAATAGCAATATTAATGGAAATGTTGGGTCTAGAAACTCATGGGTACTGTGGTACACCTCCACTGACCCACACATAATGTAACAATCAACTAAATACGGATAATGATGTTAACATATTCTCTATTTCTTCTTATTTCTTTTTTACTTCTGGTCTAAAGGACAGAGAGTTGCAACTTAGAAATAAAGTGAAGTGATTCAAGGTTAGACAAGTTAACTCCCATGATGTAATATTTAGGGACAGTGATGGGGAGACATTTATATCCCTCTCATTTACTTTGGCAGAAAGTTGCTGAAGCTGAGTCATATTCTCATATAGCGTACTTAATGCACACATGCGCAGGCACATACAGACATATACTGGATTTGATTTGAAAACCTTTCTGTGTTTGTGTTTGGCAAGCTTCTCCATAAGACAGCTTACAGACTGCCATCAGTCATAGTTGCTTTAGATTAAGCCCAGTTTGGAGCATACTGGACGAGTATAAAAAGGAATGACACAAAGCTAGTAGCTCACACTGAGATCTGCACTACTGAGAATAAACAGGATTCACACAAAGGCTGTCTCACTCCAAACTCATTACACAAAGAACTGATGGTTGAACAGGGCAGTCTGTTACCTCATTGTAAAGTACAGTAGGTAGTACCCCTACCTGAAGGGGTACTCTATGAGCCTAACTTGAAGAAGAAGTACACTGTCTCACTGGACTTGTCACCTGTTAAAAAAAAAAAAGGAAAATGGAGGAGAAGGCTGTTTGCAGAATGGTAGAAGTTCATAAACTGCTATATTTCATTCCTGTTAAGTTCAATTTAATTTATAATAATGCCAAACCACAACAACAGTCACCCCAAGGGACTTTATATTGTAGGGTAAAGACCCTCCTTTAATAGAAAGGAAACCCCAACAATTAGACGACCCCCTATGAGCAAGAAGTTGACGACAATGGGAAGGCAAAACTCCCTTTTAACAGAAACCTCTGGCAGAACCAGACTCAGGGAGGCACTGCCATCTGCTGCGACCTGTTAGCGGCAATGGGAGGGAGGACAAAAGACCCACTGAGAAAGAAATCCAGAGATTAATAGTAACCAATCTGGTATATTAAGTGGTGATAAAGACATTGTGAGTGAAAATAGGTGAGTAAAGAACAAACACTAGGCCTATTGCAGCGTAACATAGAACATTCAGGGTCACCTGATACAGCCTTTGTCCACAGTATCATCCTTTGTTAATCCTAAAAAATGTATAAAAAGTGAATAAACAGCAACTGAAAAAATGTTGATGTTTTACATGACAAAACCGTAGTTTTTCATCCAATTTTTGTAAAATAACTGTTCTTCCACTGTAATATTGAATGATATATGCTGTATTATGGGATTGATATGCTACAATTTACTCATATGCAGTATGGTTCTATCCTCAGCTTTAATCTTTTTTGTTGCCGTTCTTAGCACCTTCACTGGCACAAGTCACCCAATTTCATGTATTTTTAGACAGAACGCAAACATCTGTCACTTCTCTTTTAAGCAGGTCACCACAAAAAAAAGTTAAATTACTGGTTGAACTCTCCTGGCAGAAACACATTGCTTTAACCATGACAAAAAGCACACATCTATATAAAGGACAAGCATAATAGGATATATTATTATTCTCATGTTCACGGAAGTCTATTATCTTGTAAAATTTAATGTCAGCAAAATCATTAATCAAAGTGGGAGTCCTTGCCTTCACTTTCCTTTTTGTTATGTCAAAGTCTTTCAACATAGCTTTTTGCATGTCATCACATCATTTTTATGCTTCTGTTTAAAGTCGTGCTCTTACACCTTTGAGTAAAGCAAGGTGAAATGTTAAGTTTAGCTTTACCTCTCTATATTTAGTCCCACTCACTCCTGCAGACATTCCCTGTTATTGTTAGACCTCCAAAGAGCTAGGACTACTGGCTGATGAATGACGTGATACCAAAGAGGGTGATGGGGGAGACTAAACACCAAAGAAGTATCGGCCCTCAGTTTTCATTTCACTTTATCTCTTGCTTTCTTCTTTTTCCTTTTTTTTTTTAGCGCTTTCCTTTATTTCCTCTTGTTTTCTCTCCCCTGTCCTCCTCATTCTCTCGCTCTCTCAGGGGTGTTTCATTAACTTTGCCGTGAGATGAAAAGTGAGTGGCTATCCCTCAGCCTGAGAGCCTCTTGAACATCAGACATTCATACATATGCTTTACACCCGCACACCCCCACACACAGGCAGACAAAAACATGTAACAGAGAACCAACTCCTTCTTAGCTCGTCATTAATTTCTGAGTTCAGCTGAAGGCACCTGCTGTGTTTGCCTGCTATGAGACTTTAAACACTTCACATGAGCTTTATGTGAGTGCGTGTGTGGGTTTATGTTACCATTAATGCTTGTGGGTGAAAGGAGCAATAATTTAGGTTCCAGTTACCACGAAATTCTTTCTCTGTATATCTCTCCGTCTCTGAAGAAAGTGCTGCTCATTTAGACACACATGCATTCTGGATTTCACCATGAGAAAATATACACAAAAGCATCCATTTACGCATTTACGCCCATTTGTTCTAATGACTGCCATTTCAGCCACTATGAGCCCGCTATTTCAGGTGTTTGTCCATTCATCATCACTCCGATTCAGCGTTGATTTGCCGGGACAGCAAAGCCAAAGCACATGATCAATGAGTCTACCCGCTGTGTTGAATTCAAAAGGAATGACCCCACTTTCTTTTTCTCCTCTCCTCTCTCTTTGCTTTCTCCCAGTGGAGGGAAAATGTAAGATAGACACAAACGTTCCTGGTATACACTCTCATCTGTCTATACGTCGTAGCTCCTTTTGTTTCATAGTGGATTCAGCACGTTTCCTTTAGTAGAAGTAGTAGTGTGATGCAAATAACCAAGACTGCAGCTTGAAAGTCCTCACTTTTAGAGAAAAACATTTTAGTATAAGGGTGGAAAAAAGAAACACTATGAGATTTTGTTAATATTTAAAATTAATTAAGCTGCCTCACACAAATTTAAAAAAAATTGAAGATCACGTTTTCTAGCTTTTTTTCTTGGCGATATTTTCAGAGCCTTCTAATGTAGAAAATTTGGCTAAGCCAGCAAGTTTGCTTTTAATTAATTTCAACAATTTACAAGAGATCTGGTAGTGTGATTTTTCACCCTTAAGTGTTTATTAGATGCTTAGTATTCAGCAAGAATGTTTCTGGATCTAAATAATTCATCCCTAAATGCTTACAGGGTGGAGATAACTTTATTTTTTCTCTGCTATCTTCCCCTCCTTTCCTCTTATTCCTCCTTCTTTGACTGCAAATTCTCACTTTCCTCATTTGTTCTATCTTTAACTCACCCCATTCCCTTTACTCCCTTTGCTTCTCTTTTGACCCCAAACTTCCCAATCCCCTTGCTTTCCTTTTTTAAATCTAATATATTTTCACTTGATCCTTTTCATTACTCATAAAAAAATCTGTCTTTCCTGTATCTATGCTTCTTCTACTTTTCCTTCTGTTGCATCCATTCCTTGTTATCTATCGCTCTCAATCTTTAAATCTACCTTCTCCCCTTTTTTCTGTATTTGGTCTCTCTTGTCTATTATTCTTCCTTGTCTTCCTCTGTTTCTCCCTTCGACCTTTCCTTGTCTCTATTTTTTCCAGTGGGAGGAGATCAGTGGGGTGGATGAGCACTACACTCCCATCAGGACCTTTCAGGTCTGCAATGTGATGGACTACAGCCAGAACAACTGGCTTCGGACCAACTGGATCCCTCGCCAATCTGCTCAGAAGATCTATGTAGAGCTGAAGTTCACTCTGAGGGACTGCAACTCAATCCCGTTGGTACTGGGCACCTGCAAGGAGACATTCAACCTCCTCTACCTAGAGGCAGATGATGACCAGGGCAGCCACTTCCAAGAGCATCAGTTCTCCAAGATTGATACCATTGCTGCTGATGAGAGTTTTACTCAAACTGACCTTGGAGATCGCATTCTCAAGCTCAATACTGAGGTACGCGAGGTGGGTCCCATGACCAAGAAGGGTTTCTACCTCGCATTCCAGGACGTGGGCGCCTGTGTAGCTTTAGTGTCAGTAAGGGTTTACTTCAAGAAGTGCCCACACACTGTGAGGAATCTTGCCTCTTTCCCTGATACTGTGCCCATGGACTCCCAGTCACTGGTGGAAGTCAAAGGCTCATGCGTCAATCACTCCAAAGAGGAAGAGCCTCCTCGAATGTACTGTAGCACAGAAGGGGAGTGGCTTGTGCCTATTGGGAAGTGTCTGTGTAACCCAGGATATGAGGAGAGAAGCAGCACCTGCCAAAGTAAGAAACATATTTTTTTTGCAACTATTTCTCAACAGTGCTCTCACACATGCCTTGCCATGCATTGATTCTGCATGTATAAATGCACGTGTCACTTCTCTTCTACACATTTCCCTTATTTGAACCTTTGGCCTAAACAAGCAGATTTTTTTAAAGCTGTAAAAGTAAACAGTGTGATATCAGGACTCTCACGCTTCATATCTGTCAGTCCAGAAGGTTTAATGTCAAATACACTCTCTGTGTGCATGTGTGTATATGTTTGTGTGTGTATGCATTGTTTATGTGAGCTCTTCAAACTAACCCCAAATTCCCAAGGTGCTAGGTGATTGGTCGGTAGTTATACGTGCATATTCCCATACATGTGAGTAGAGTGTTGTCCAGGTCCAGGGTGCAGCATATAGAGGTTCAATAGTAATTTTCTCTGTGACACATCATTAGCTATGGGAAGATTTTAAGCAGAGCAGAAAGATGGGACTGATAACACAGAAGAAAGGAGTGGGCTGGAGTGGATGGTGAATGATGGGATAGCTGCGGTGATTGTTGTGGGTGTTGGTGAAGGTAGCAATGAGTAGTCATTTGATGTGCTTTCAAAAGTAAGCAAATCTGCATGCCTAAAATTGCCTTTCATGTCCCGACCAACAGGACTGGTCTTCCGTACTATCGTCACACATGTTATGCAGGGGACTATTTTTTGTTGCTGCTGGATGGTTTTTAAAGTGAGCTTGTCAGAATGATTGCAGTGATACTTTGGCTGCTAGAGTTAAAGAGTTGTGCTTGGCCAGTGGGGTGACACCTTGCTCTGCAACACATCTCTACATGAGAGTTTAAAGTATAGTAGAAAACATGTAAAATGCCTCTGATTGTTGTTGTTCCTCCTCACATCATTTTGCCTTAACAACTTTGTCAAAAGAAGTAAAGTTATCCATTTTGAGATAAAAAAAAAAAAAGGGATTAGCATAAAAAAATGAAAATTACAAAGTCTTCAATATCCATGGTGTAATGCATCATAAACTTCCCAAACATATATATTTGGATCTGGGTTTTAAATCTTGTAGACATGTACACAGATAGGACATCATTACACCACTTTACACAAAATTAAATTTCCTCTGTTTTGCTTCTGTGGCTGCTATAACAGCTTTCATCAATTACAGTTACAGTACTTCATCAGTGTTTCCATGCATAAAAAAAAGAAGAAGTAGAAAGTGGTCCCTGGTGTGAACAATACAATGCAGATGTGTTCAGTTCATATAAATGTAAATGCCACTATAGATATGATTACATTATATTACATTTATACATTTTTGTTTGATTATACAAAATATAAAATAGTGGCAAACAAGACCAAAGTTAGCTGAAGGCTTCCATGATGCTCTATATCTGCTCCTCTTTACTTATTTTCTGTGAGATCTTCTCTGCTTAAGAAGCCAGACACAGCATCCATCTGAAAGCAGCCACCCCTGCACTGCGGCTGTCCCAGAATGACTTTAAAATTAAAACGGTGTTGAAGTTTCTGAAAAGGAAATCCATCTTTAGCATTCTAGGTTATTATAGTGGGTCCCAAATGGTCCCTTGTTCATCAGTTCTCTCTTTTCCAGAGCCATGCCCAGTGTTAATTAAAGATCAAAGATGGTCTCCCAGGTCAAGCTCCTGCTGTCAGGGCCAGGGGGAAGTGTTTTTTTTTTTTTTCTGTTGCTGTGAACTCCAGGCCAACCTGTCTAACTGTACAGATAGGAGGGAAAACTTTTTCCACACTTGTCAGTATATTTTTCTGAATTTACTCATTAAAAGCCAAAGGTATCTACTGCTGAACCCCTTTGTCCCCGGTGATTAACATCTTCAGAGTAATTAGAATTTCTCCCAAGTGTCACCTGTGATTTTCATTTTTGGATTGCATTTATTTTGGTTTTGTTTTTCCAAATTACACAGAAAAAGTGTAATTTTTCATTTATATCTTTCTTATTTTTCTGCTTTTTGTCCCTATATTTGAAAGAGTACGACATGTCATTTCAAGAATGGGACATTGTACAGACAAATGGCTCACCCCTGTCCCCCCCTGCTCCCCCCCCCCCTCCTCTTACTTCCTGCCTCTGTGAATTGTGTGAATGTTTAGATGTATTTGACAATCTCTTATTAGTTTCAGAGTGGTCTAATGGACTCTAATAAGGTCTTATGTTACCATGGAGTGGGACAGCTGCACCAACAGGCCCCCACAATCCCTGCATGCAGCCGTTGGGGGCCCCATCATGCAGCTTGCTCTCCAGGCCTTCTGTGTTAACAGATAGATGGCTGAATGGGGTTAGGTCATCCCAAACTGATAGCAAAAAGAAAAAAAAGACATATTTACAGTGCTACGAACAACAAGCCACAACATTTTCTGGGAAAAAGAAAATGGAGAAGTGGAGAATAAATAGCACTGTATATTGTAGAGAGATACTTCAGTGATATTAATTATAGACAAAGAAAACTCTTCTGTTGGTAAACTCTTCCGAGGCACCCCGGTGTCCTGAGAAATTTCTGTTGGTATTTGACAAAAATAAACAAATATGTTATTAAGATGCTTAAAAACACAGACAAACATTGAACTGATGAAACATTTATTTTTTCTGGCAGGAATAACAAGGTGGATTTAAAGACAAAAATGCTTGGACTAAGTATTGTTGACAGTGAAGATTAAGCACCTTTACTGAATATTTTATGCTTTGTTTTCTTTGATAAGATGCCTTGTTGCAGCACCTCCTCTCCTCCTTCTCTACTTTGTGAGTCTGTCTGTCTGTTTTTGATCGAGTGAAGGGGGAAGAGAAAGAGTTCGCAAGCAGTTGCTTTTGTTTACACAGACTCCAAAGTGTGTTTAAGGGCTTTAATAAAGTCGACTCTAGCATTAAACCATCATTATCTTTCTGGACTGTGTATGTGTGTATGTGCGTGTTTGTGTCCATAGTCAGCAATGTTTGTCAAAGCAAGGATGTTGTTTCAGTGGCGCCTTCAAAGGACCATGTGAATTCTGTCTGGCTTAGGCAAAGGGACACGGCAGTTATACGAGCATGTGCATGCTCTTTTGTGCATCTGAGTCAGACTGTGTGTCAATATAAACTTTACAATATTCCGCTATGTCTATATATATATATATATATATATATATATATATATATATATATATATATATATATATATATATATATATATATATATATATATATATATATATATATATATATATATGTGTGTGTGTGTGTGGTTTGAATCCATGTCAGAGCCGCGACTTTTATCCAATTTTTGTTGCGATGAAACTCTGTGAAAAGATAAGATGAAGATTATAATACAGTACAATGCGAATGGACGTGTCGCTGATCGCCTGGATTACTGTATGTTTTGTGAGCAGCCTTCAGCCTTTCCACACAGAGAATGTGAGGCCAGATTTAATCTCGCTAAGGCACTCTTTCATCTGTCAGAACAGACTGGAGCAGGTGAACCAACTCCTATCTACCATCAGTGTGAAATTCCTGCAACCCTAATTTGATCCTAAAACAGCAAACGCATGCCAGTTTGTGTACGCGTGTGCGACTGTGTGTTTGCGCATGCACGTTGCAAATGCAAGCAGCTGTTCGCTCATACGTTGACGAGAGACCTAAGTTTACATTCTTGCTGGATTTATCAAGACACACAATCCTGAAACCTTCCAGTAACGTAAAGCTTATTACAATTACACAGACAAAGTATCACACATAAGCCTCAGTTGTTACTCGCCAGCATTGCTTACCGTATGCTTTCACGATAAGAGGAGGAAGGCGAGCTGTTTTAAAAGTGGTTTTAACTTCTCTTTTTAAAATCATTTGCCACTGGCGACTGGACCAACACCAAATAAAAGTTCATTTTCCCTTTCTGTTTCCTTCCTCTCCATTCATCCCAGTGCCCGATCGACTTGGCTGCCGGATCAAAGCCCATCGTCCATCTCATGTCAAATGTTTTATTTCACTCTCCACTCTTTCACTTAAGTGATTTAGCTGCTGCCCTCGTGCACTGAACTGCATGGCTTTCAAGCAGACATTCTGGACTCACATTATACATCTTTCACTGACACTGTCACGCAAACCTGCAACAGCTTGGTCAAAGAAATACTCAAGCTTAGCCTGAAGATATTCAACACCAACTTTAGCATCTTATAAGACGATTATGTATAGAAAGACAAGAAAATAACTTCTTCCCTGAAACACTTATTTGTTGTTTATTCCCAATCTACTGACTCGCTATCATGCAATTTGGATGGCCCATATATTATCACCATAACAGGAAAATATATGGCCAATCCAATTTGCATGAAGCTGGTTGTAAGAGCTAAATGCCAGCATGGATTCACTGTTGTTCTTTTTGTGACAAATGTCCATCTATTTTTGTTTTGGACTCTCCCTGCCCCCTAGTGATCAGCAATCCTTTAATGCAACTACATGTTTCATATAAAAACCCTGGATTTATAAAAAAAAAATATTACATTGTCAATGGCCCATGTATTTTATGCACACACATGTGAGAAAAATACTCTTAATATCCCTGCAGAGCTCCTACAGTTATGCTTAATATTTTTCGTGTGTGTGTGTTTTTTCCATGCTGTTGCTGTAGTGTCTTTGTTGTATACTTTTCTGTCAGACTGTTGAAGTTGAGTGCTGTGAATTCATGGAGCTGCTGGCTCTCCTCTGGTGCTTTGGAAGGACTCTGTTTGTTTGTGTTGGCCATTATATAACTGCCCAGCTCTCACAAAACATGTCACTTGTACCCGCAAATTTACACAAACCCACAAACCAATTGAAATGCACATATACGTAGCACTGCCTTCTAAACTGCATTTATTATTTCTAACCCACGACAAAACTAAAATTTGTCATGCCTTCTTTTCTGCATTCAGGTACATTTTTACACATCTGTCTGTTGTAGCACTTATGTGTCCAGTTCACTGAGTGGTGTGGTGGGACATTATTCAGTTTTCCAGCAGAATCCTCCTGCACTTCATATACCGTCCTTCCCACATTCATGATGAAGAAAGCAGCCTAGCTCAGTATAGCAATAGCCTGTACTATTCGGTATTTGGTTCTTTAATGAAGGGCACCTTTGCTCTTTGTGGTTGAGAATGGAGGTCTTTTTTAGACTATTGCCACACACACATTTAAAAATCGAATCCAGGCAATCACATCAGTTAAATCTGTCCCATGTGTCACTGTGTGTGTTTGCGTGTGTGTGTTTGGATGGGTGAATTGAGCATTATACAGTACACGGCTCTGTTCTAACACTGGTGTTCCATTGCATCGGTCTCCTCATCTCTTGTCAGTTTAGCTTAGTGGGGATGCTTTTTCTGCTGCAGCGTTTTGGCTGTGTGCTGCCTGGCATGTAGCCACTTTGGAGCTGAAAAGAAGAAAAGAGGCTAGAGAAAAAAGACAAGGGGTGGATTGAGTGCTTCGGAGAGAAAGGTTCAAGATCATGATGCTAACTCTACATTATATGTAGTTACACAAAATTTACACCCCACCCTGATGTAGATCAAAATTAATTTTACACAGTCTTTGTTAAAAATAGGTTAAAAAAATATCGGGGGGGATTCATATCAATCGCCCTGCCACCCTTATACTAACTCTCATTTCACAGCAGCTAGGAGACTATACTGTATGTGTGAATTATGTGTGTGTTTGTGTGTTCAAGCAGGTAAAAAGGACAAGAAGTGTCACAAAAACAGACATAATTACAGATTTTATTGAGCTGTAGTGTAAGTGGATGAAAAACCTCAGCAATGATCTTGAATATGCTTATTTACTATAGGGCGTATATGAGACAAAGAGAGAGAGACCACATTCATCCACTGATTCATTTGCAGCCTGAAATATAGCATCAAAGTCTCAGTTCATCTTTAAATCACTGTGTACTTCCTTATCTCTTTGTGTAGTCTTATAGTATTTTTTTTTTTTTTTTTTTTTTTTTTTGGCCTGTCCCGTTTGGCTCTTTTGCCATCAGAATTGTTGTCTAAAGGCAAAGAAAGATGCCCAACGGATTTACTTTACCAAACTGACCATCCCAGCCTTGCCGTAATGGTCCATTTGATTCACCTTTTATTGTTTATTTTATTTTCACTTACTGAATACGGGACAGACTTGACTGGGGGAAAGAAGGGGAGAAAGAAAGAGGGAAAGAGAAACAGCTGAGAAGAGGGACGGGGGAGAAGGGCAAAAGACAAAAACCAACAGAACGGGCAGAGAAAAAAAAAATGCATATATCAATCACCTGGATCACCTGCTGAGAAAGAAAAAAGAAAGCAAGCAGAAGAGAACAAGAGTAATAGAATAAACAACATCACAATGATATATGGGAATATGACAGTAAATACTAAATGTTAAACATTATTGTGCAGCACATAAGATCAACAGAACACAGTGTGCTTTGAGGTAGGAGCCAAAAAGGGTGTAGTTTGTGGGTGTGATCACCCGTGTGTACACCTGTGAGCATGGACGCGCTTGTTTTTTGTTTTTTTAAAAGGTTCCTTCATGTAATAATCTGCTAGAGGGTGTGGGGGGGAGTCTTATAGTATATTGATGCATCGTTTGTGTGTGTAGGTGTGTGTGTGTGCATATGTGGCTGGCATTCAGGAAGCGGTAGCCAAGGAAGCAGGAAAGGTTTGCTCATTCTTGGTATTATTGCCTGTTTACTTTTCTCTTTATGAGCCTTCCAGTGCAGGCTGGGGGTAGCGGGTAAGCCTGTCAACCCAGAGCACTGGTGCTGTTGGGGCTTCAAAGCTTTTGGTAACCACAGGCTCAGGAATTCAAGTTAACACACAGTCACAGACAAATATACACAAATGCACACACAAAACCGTGCCTGTAGCAGAAACAAGAGGGATAGATAGATGGGGTGTTTATTTGTTGGAGAGGCCCCTGCCAGTTGACCGAACCTCTTCACAGCGACCAGTCTTTGTGTATGTGTGTGATGCATGTGGGTGTTTGTGCCTGATCTGTTCACAGAGATAGAGTGTACAGGCAGTATGTGTGTCCAGACAGAAAACAAATACACAAAAAAAAAGAACAGCATATGTATAGATGGACATGCATAGCTTTGATTTTGGTGTTACGGCCATATCCACAGATGCAGCCCATGGGTGTAGCTTAATACTGATGGATGATAACTGTGGATTTAGCAATACATTTTAATCTCAGGGCATCTAGTACTCCCATTTTGCCAAAAGCAGCTCTATCACAGACATATGCGCAAAGTGTCTGTTTGGCTTCAGTGCCGTGATACATCAGCCAAAGTTGATCACTTTGTGAAAGTTTGGAAGTTTTGTGTTTGTACTTTGCTTTGTTTGACAATAAATTTCATCTTCATTTGCTTTCAGTGCTTGTACAAGTATGTGGTTAAGTTTAGGAAAATAAGCTTTGGTGAAAAAAAAAAGTTTTAGGCTACTTAAGCATAGACAAAACATTTAAATAAGAAGCCGAGGGGGCCTAAACAACAGTTATATGTTGATTCATAATTAGGATCTTCCTTACCATTACCAAAAAAAACCCCCATCATAATATTGTCACCAAATCCGCAACTGCAACAGGTTTGGCATCAGTATTTGACCACTCCAAGAATGCATGTGAGCATATGTGTCATTGTTTCAGTGGAAAGTCAAGGACTGAAGGATGGACACCAGAGTAAATGTTTAGTATACATGTAATGTAACACAGGAGGGAAACGGTGCAGTACAATACGGCAGTCACTCCATCATTTCTGATAGATGAGAAGCAAGTAGTTGGAAAGAGCTGGAGGAGGAGATGGGGAGGTGAAGGCAAGGAAGAAAGAAAGCAGCTGTCATTGGGATGTAGACCCCCGCTGTTAACTGGTGCTGAATGTCGGTTTTATGATTTATGATGTCACCGGCATTAATTTGACATCTGCGTCATTCTTTCTGCTTTGCTCCTCAAATTGTTTTCCACTTGTGCTATTTTAAAACATTTCTGCATATTAACCCATGCAGTGATTATCCACGATAGTTTAAAACAGGCAGGTGTGTCACAAGATGAAATGACTATGTGTGACATTCACAAAAGTCAGTGCATATTTAGTTTTTCTTTGGAACTGCTTAACTTATTGTAATTTAACCTATCACCTTAACATATTCTACTCAGTTGTATGTTCACTTTTTATTTAAAAAAGACGAATCAAAGGAAAACACAATATTATTACAAAAGGAATTCTAGAAACACCATTAGTAAGCAAGCCTTATCTATCTATCTATATATATCTATATATCTATATATCTATATATATATATATAGATATATATATATTTGTGTGTGTGTGTGTGTGTGTGTGTGTGTGTGTGTGTGTGTGTGTGTGTGTGTGTGTGTGTGTGTGTGTGTGTGTGTGTGTGTGTGTGTGATTCTTTCTTGGGAAACTGGATGCAGCATAATCAGAAGCTCTTTTGTATTTCAAATTATTTCTCCACTTTCTGCAATGACTTTTTTTTGTATATCTGTGCAACCATAGCCAAGCTCCATTACCACTTTCAGTTGGTAATGGAGCTGACTGACTGCACAAAAGACATATTAGAGGACCATATACTGTCAGAAAATACTGTAATGAAACATTCATTAGAATGCTACTACTACCAATAATATGCCTACTTATACTAGAAATTGATATTCAGCCTACACTTATATCACATTCTTAATTAAAGTTATGAATAAAAGAGGCCTAATAATGTAAATCTATTTTGTGTGATCTCTGCTGTCCTTGGTGCTGAAGCTGCAACCTCAGACACTTCTAGGCTGCGACTGTCAAGTGTCTCACTTATCTAAGCCCGCACTGCAGGCATGTATAGTGACACTGAGTAGTTGTCAGAAGCATCATCTTATTGTATAGATGAGATGCGTTCAGTGGAGAGAGCCCTCTCAGTGTCATTTCAGTTGAAAAACCCTAGCGTCACCACATAAATGTCTGTCTTCGAGCAGCTGTCTGATCTTGCTGTGCTGCTGCATCACAGACGTCAGCATAACAACCTTTCCGTTTTAACAAACGCTACATTCTTTAATGTCAGCCAAGCAAAAAGAAAAAAAGGAAAAATGAAAACAAAAGGCAGTGTCTGTTTTAAAACTTCTGAAGGTTAGGGCACAGCATGGAAGTCTGGTGGTAATTCTGCAGTGAGGCCTGAGTCAGTTAATGTAGAGACAGTTACCGTTGATGTGGTGGCACATTAGAACTGATGTACTTATTTGTCAGATACCTCTGTTGCTACAGAAGCCTCCTAGACATTCAGATGTTTTATGATATCTGATATTTTTTTCTTTTCTGCATTCATATGCTGCTCTAATGCTAAGTTATGTGACACATATCAATACATCATAATCAGTATTATCTAAAACCTTGTCAGACTGACTTTGTTGTGGAAGGTTGTTGTGTAAGATAACAGTATTTTAGACTTGGCTATAGCCAGTTTAAGTCAATTATTTGTACTGCGCAATATACAAACAGGGAATCTCTATATGCTATATATGGTAAAGCAGGTAAACATCAGAGGTAAGACTTAATTAGCATACTATAATGCAATTGACAGCTAATTTGACACAGCAGCCTACAGTCTGCAAAAGCAACCACAAATGATCTGCAAGGGCAACAAGGACGGCACAATGTCCACCTAACCCAATTCCTTGTTACACAAAGTCAAATCAAGTTTAATTGTTTTATTTAGCCCAGTTTTGATTTAACCCCGTATATCCCATAGCACCTGAGGGCAGCTCTTCTAAATTCATACAATTCATTGTTTTTCTGTTGCGTAGTTTCTATGATTGTCTATGTATGAAAACATTGTTATACAGACTGTTTTTTATTCTATGTGAATAATATCAATTCTCGTATGTCAATTACATATTTTCGCAGTATTTTTCAGTTTTTCCTCCTGAGTCACCTCAAATGCCTTGATGGCATTCGTCTGTAATAAGAATAGCCTGTCAGTGTGGCATGTCTATTAACTCTTCAAGAAGCTGAAAATCTTTGTGAAAGGAGTCCAAGGAAAGGCAATGAGTCAATGGAGCATCAATTCTGTTTAGTGACAGTGATACTGAGGTGATACTTTACTGCCTTAGGTGCTTTTTTTTTGTTAGTGTTAGCTAATGACTGCCAGTGGTGTTAGGAATTGTTAGCCTCTGTTAGGTGGTGTTACTGAAGTGTTATTTGAAGTAAAGCTAATCCTCTCAGCAGCTGGTTTCTATGAAATTAAACTGTTCAGTGCAGGGAAAGTATGCTCTTTTTTTAGGATACTTGAGTCCAAATTATGGTCCTGGTATAATTTTAGCTTATAAACTGGTGTTGTTGTTGTTGCTATAGTTGCTAATGGTCAGCTGTCCGGAGACGATTTACTTTCCTCTGCAGGAGAGTTTCACATCTCATCTGCTAACAATAACTTAGCTAAATGCAACAATGCTGTTTATGTATGGGTTTTTTGTATGCTAAAGTATTGATTGTAGTTCAGGACATGAGGCTTTAAATAAGGAGGATGGAATGAGATTGAGATGAGGGAGGAGAGTGCCTACATAGAGGAAGGAGGAAAAGATGACAGAGTGAGCAGGGACTATTCATCCCAGGGTCCAGTTGCCTAGGTAACCCTCTAATTTATTTACTACTCTGCCATTAGTCAGTCACCAATAGCTGCGCTGGATACTTAAATCACTCACCTCAAAGTTGAGAAAAGTTTAGTGGGACGTGCTCACAGTTTTTTAAAATTATATATTATTTATTTTTTTCACATTTAGTCCTCGAATGTCTATGGTCTCTGGTCCCTGTATATCTAAGAGTGGGGTTTTTATTCCTTCTTTACCCTCTTTTGTATATTTGAATGCTCTTGTTTCCTTCTATGTGTGTTTGCTTGTGAGTCATTGACCTTACTACCGTGACCTTGGTGCTAATATTGTTTGCGTCTTCCATCTTAATCACTTCTGAAAGATGTGGGGCTTCACAGTTCCTCTGGGATCTATATGTGCTTATGTGTATAAGAGTGAGAATTAGTACGTGACGTACAGTAAGCCTTTTAATGTTACAGCGATCATTAGAGAGAAGGTGCTTACTATGACAGCAACCACTGACACATGTCGACACACACACACACACACACACACACCAAATCTGAGTCTGTTTTTACTGGTGGAGTATTATTTAATTTTTTTGTGTCTATTCATTCTTTTATTACATTTTTTTTTAAATAGATGCCATAAATGACTTTCCCGCTTTATGTTTTAAATAAACCCCAGCAGAAGTTGTTTGTTTCAATACAGCACTTCTAGCCTTTAAAAAGATTTTGTTTTTGAGTTTCCAGATCCAATTTCTGTATTTCTATGCCTAAGGCGCAGTTAGTTGTATGTAATAACAGAATATGTTGCCTTTGAGAGTAGGATTAAGGCTTTGATAAAGAAGTGCCTTACTTTTCTGTATATTGAGCTGTGCTTTTAGTTAAAGAGGCCATGATTGGATCGGTTTCCATGTTGAAGCTGTACAGGAAATGGACTGAACCAGTGCCTGCTGCCCTGAATTTAGGTGTACTTTGATTTTGTTTACAAGTGTGCATGAAAAACATGTTGGGAATATGTCTGTGGTTTTATATGTATATATATTGTGCCTCTGTGGTTAAGAGAAAAAATGACTTACATGTGTTTTTGTTTTGACCCGCAAACTTAAGTTTGCTCCTGGAAAATTATAGAATTATGACGACAAGCACTGTGGAGACAGCAGTTGAAGTTGAACTTTAGGCTCCTTTAGTTGGTGCAAGAGCTCAATGAAGGTGGCAAACCTGGTAATAATATCAGGTATGTCACAACCGGGAGGTCGAACGCTGGAAAGTGGACTCAAATGCAGATAGCATATGGAGACTCGGAGGTATAGTGGAAAAAATAAAAAATAAAAAAAGATTTGTGAAGATTTATTTTGGCACATGAAAATGGAACACGCAAACAGAAGTACTAAGCATGAACTAAGGGCGAGAGGGAAAACACTAAACCTCTGAGTTTGCTCAATTACAATACTAACGTAAAGCTTCACACCAGGGGACTAAGAACCTGTAACAGACACTGTGACTGGCAAGAACTTCAAAATCACTAAATATTACACAAAAGTACTCTATGAGATGCTGTGACGCAAGCAAAACTATGAAGCACTATTCTTGGCTAGAGCAATCTCAATGATAATCAAACATGTAAACAAGAATCACACCGCGAGTACAGCAGCAGAGTCCAAAAGAAAAGGTCGCTCTTAATGAACTGGGGAAAAACAGCCTGGGCTCGATACTGGGTATTTTCCGGAGCAGGCACACTTAGGTGGAAGATTACAGGGCAACACTCACTGAGTCACTGAAACAAAGGAGAGTGAAGTCAGAGCGAGCCCAAGCAGCAGTCTGGGGAGTGAGGGCTAAAATGCATTAGTCTTACTTTTCTAGGTGGAGGTGAGGCTTGGGGGGAAGAAAGTCCAGGTGAGGCTAAAACAGTTCACGTCACTCACGACGAGGTCTTGGGCAGGGAGGCAGGCAGGTGACTACGCCGAGAAAAGAAAACAAACCAGCAACTGAGAGTTGAGCAGGTTTATGACGGCGAGATCCAAATTTCCCTGAAGCTGCAGAGGGCGAGAAGACAAGTTTAGCTCCAGAAGACACACTAAAACAGGATTTACATGTCTGTGACTTTCACTGACGAGAGTTAGCTGACGTTCCAGCAACGAAAGTTTGAGAACGCTGGTCTTAAGAGCCTGCCAGCTGATTGCACACAGGTGCAACAAACGAGGAGGTGTGGCAAACCCCTGCCCAGTGATGGATTCATTGGCATGCTGGAAAATCCCGCACTCACCCAGACCATGACAAAATAGGCCGAAATGAGTGGTACTTCAAGGTAGATCTGATATTTACCTGAAAAGGTTTATTTTATCTCTTTATTTTTGGTTTTTGTTTAGTTTTTTTGACAGGCCATTTTGCTGAAAAAAATGAAAAATCAGCGAATGGCACAGACAAATAAGTGTACTCTACTTACTCATTCCTCCTTGCATTGCCTTCTTCTTTATGTGAAGAAACACAAAATAAAGTAAGCAGAGGATAATATATATCTGTTTTGGTGCCCCTGCAGAAGTTTCTGATGTCCCAGACAGTGCTGTCTTCCTGAAATGATCCATAGACTCAGACGCCACGCATCCTTGATTCTTCCTCCTCCAACAGTTGATAGAGATAAAGTAAAAGGTCTCTGCACTCATTTAATGCATACTCTAGCCATCCCCATCCTTTCGCACGAAGAAGAGTGGTGACATTTTACCTTCATCAGTGGCGGTTAACTTAAAAATGGTGTCAAATGGAACGACATGCCCGGCGGTGTAAATGTGCATGCATCTGTGTGTGTGGGAAAGTGTTCATCTGTGAGAGAGGAATGGGTCATTTGTGTGTGAGAAATATGCTGCTGCTGTGTATGCATGTGAGTGCATGCACAGTTTTTGGTGCTGATTAAAGGCAGTCAGGCCTCAGTGATCAGGCCTTCTGCTTGCACTTCGAATGCCAAACACAACCGAGGATTCCCAGTGCAGCCAAGCATAGAGTCTGCAATGCTAGACCACACTGGACAACCTTAAAGGACTGCAGCTGTGTGCATGTTTTTCATCTTTTTATTCTCCTTTATGCTCTTCACAGACAACATAAAGTTATATAGATGGGGAAAAAAAGTTTTCAAAAAGCCACTTTTTCTCCATCTTCCAATTTTCGGCATCTAAACAAAGCACTACTGAGTGTGCGAGTCTTAGTCTTTATGTATTCCTTCCTAAGCTTTAACTCTGATTTGTCAAGCAAACTTTTAAGCCATTCATGCTGTACTAGCAAAAGTTAGACTATGGGAGTTTCGACGCCACAATTCATCACCCTGACATTTAAAGGAAACGTCTGTTCCAAGAACTTGGTCAATATTAATGTTTTTGTGTTGCAAGTTCTTGCAGACTTATTGAGCCATCACAATAATATCATGATAAGATGCATGATGCAACACCTATTTCAAAATCATTCGTGCAGCCCTTTCTTTTTTTTTTCAGCATAGCCCCATAATGCTGTCTTTTATTAATCCCAGATTTGTGTGCCAGGAAGTGTTTGCACTGCCAAAAATGTTAAACGCCACTTCCCTCAAAACAGAGGTGTCTCTGTGTGCCTTTCTCTCAGCCTCTCCTCTTCTAGAGGCTTGAGTGAAGTGCCACTTATACCAGGACAAAGAATCCAACCTTTAAAGGTTGAGGGATATTGCAGAGATGACCTTTCTTACAATTACACACACTCACTACACACACACACACACACACACACACGCACAAATATGCATGGAAGGTTGGGGGTGCAGTGTGAAGATGAGCAAAGTAAAATGGCAGACAGCAATGTCCAACAAGATTACTGTACTCATCATCCACAGATTTCCAACCTCCACCAATTCATTTCCTTCCGCCTCTGTCTGTTCAAATGGATGGCACCAGACATTTGTCAAGGTGAAGGTAGAGCGCCCCATGCCTCGCAATACAACCAACCAATTTTTCCATTCTTCCGCTCTGCTAGTCTTTTGCTATTAAGTGTTCAATTTCAGCACCTGGAGGTGATGCCAAAGAGCAAAGCCTCCAGGAATGTTAGAGAAATCTCACTGATTAATGCAACACCCCTGCACTCACTCCTGCCTGTTTCTAGTGGCTTTGTACTGCTGTTGATGCAAATGCCTACAGTGATGTGCACTGTGCTGATACTTGTGTTGCACAAAAATCTGTTTTGTTTTGTCCTGTCCATCTGATACATTAATTTCATCAACACGTAAACAGGAAAGCTGATTCCCTAAATTGAGTTAGAAATTAATTATGCAGTGTGACGCTGCAATATTTTTCTTGTGTATGTGTGTGTGTGGATTTAGTATTATCAGATGTCAATACAATATGGCAGAAAAGCTCTCCAGTGAGCATGTGATAAATATGAATTAATAGAATAATAGCAGCATTCAGACAATAGAACAATAATGATAATAATAAGAAGAAGATATTAAAGAAATTTCCACTTTTCAGACTATTTATTTTCATTCTTGGTGAATTGCAATTTCCTGGTCAAAGAGCCTCACTCGTTGCTATGCATGTGTGTGTCAGTGGGGGTGGGCTGAGGATGACAGCTCAGTGCCAGAGGTAATTTAGGTGTATTGTATTGATGAGACCTCAAATCTAATGAGCTTTAGCCAATTAATCCATCGATTTACATGTAAATGGCTCCTGAAAGGTTACTGGCTGTGGCTGCCATCTGCATGTACTTACCATGCTAATGTTGTGCTGAGTGACACTTAACACGAATGCAGAAATTTAGGAGCTGAGAGACTAAAAGTGTCTCAGGGAGAGAGAGAGACATGACTGCTTGATCTTTGATAGATTGCGCCACATCCCATTATCTGCAAAATAGGGTGTTAATTGCAATGCCATACATCAACTGTGGGTGCACACACCTTTTAATTATGAAACAAACATCTTTGATCTGTCAATCTCCCACTAGACCCCTGCACATGAGGAGTTTTTTTAATGTAGGTTCAATATTTTTTTTACTTCATTGATATTCATAATTTGGTAAAAAAAAAAAAAAAAAAGGTAGTTATTTGAGTTTTTGTGTTTCATTACTGTCTCAAAAGCTAGAAATAGTCATAAAATTTATAATGATAAGAAATAATCTTACCTTTCTGTACTCTGTAATATCTGTGATCATGAAAGTGTCATTTGGGTGTGACATGATAAACAATTATTCTGCATTCCTCTCTTGCAAACCTATTCTAGTTTTACAGTAATTGATATTCCAAGTATCAGTTTTAAGTTTCCTTTAAGTGTGAAGAATAGCTCATCCTAGCTGTGCTCTTCCCGAGTCTTGCTATCAACTAGCATACTGGCTGAGGTTCAGCGTTAATTACGAATGTGCTCAGCTTAACTGAGATACTCAGTAAATTGTCCCCAGGTGGGGAAAGAATAGGCTCTATCGTCATTTCTCATAACTGCAGTTGAGCTAATTATGATGGTGAGTGTGTGCAAGCGGCTTGTGCTGGCAAAGCCTTTTCTGTCATCTGTGTATGTTTAGGGCCACTTGAGAGTGGAAGCTTCTACGTGCATTTGTATGTGTATGCTTTGGTGTACACTGTGTGTGTGTATGTCTGTGTATATGTTTATGTATATCTGTTTGGAGTTGTGTGTGCGAGTGGATATGATGCTTTGAAGCACTTTTTCTGTGTGTGTGTGTGTGTGTGTGTGTGTGTGTGGGTGGGTGGGTGTGTTTGTACATTCAAGCATGGCGAGACTACAATTGGCACATGCTAAAACACGAAACTTCCAAAGCCAACAGTTCTGTTAAGTGAGATGTGCTGTGTTATAATGATGCCATCTATCATTCCTTTCATCTCTCCATTCCTTTATCCCCTCACTCCTCCATCACTGTCTCTGTGGCCTCATTAATTTAGCCCGGACTATTTATGGGCCTATAAAAACAATAAGGAAAGAGAGTAAGGGTTTTACTGGCAAAAAAAGATACTTCCAAAGCATGGGAAAGATGAGGAAGCCTGTCAAATTAGATGGAGCATACCACATAATTTTCAGTTAATTGCACTTGACCCTTAACATCTGGTTAACATTGGACAATGGTTACAAATACCCAGTATTCATTTGAAAAATTAAAAGTACTTAAGTCAATATTTCATACAAAAACTAAAATAAATAAATGGGAATTTACTCTGGCTATGCAGACAGATTTTTAGAAAACCAAACACAGGCTACAATGCAATAATTTGAGGTTAGAATTCATTAATATTGAAGGTAGCATTGTAGGACAATTAGAGCACATTCTTAAACTTTCACAAACTGTTGAACTGTAAACTTCATATCAATTTTAATATGAGCAGCCATGCCTCAGGTGGTAGAGCAGGTTTTCCTGACATTAGTGGTTTGATCCATGACACTCCACTCAAATGTCTTTGGTCAAAACCCTCTACCCCAAATAGCTCATGATGGCAGGAAAGCTCAATCATCTTTAGCATGTCCGTGAAACAAAGTAATTGAGAAGCTATTTTTTTACTGTTTGTAAAAAGCACATATTTAAATTGTGTTATTGTGGTAATTTTTGTATGTTTACCCTTACATATACAAGTTTGTACTGGGTGCACTTACTTCACCTCTGTCACAAGTATGGTGTAAGTTTAACATGCTATAATTTGTCTTTAGAAGCTGATGCCTCACTTTGTATATTTGCAGCACCCATAACCATATCTACCCAATAGGCCTCTATTGTTTCTTCATGCCTCAAGTTGAATAAACTTCAGCAGTGAGATGTAGAACATCTACAGCAGCCTTATCTCTGTTATCCAGCTGAAAAAATAAAGCATTGTTCCAAGAGAACTGTCAACAACAACAGATAGACAAAAGTCTGGTACTGTGCTTCTTGATGATGCCAATCTGGAATTGTGTGATCAAAATAAAAGACATTAGTGTGCGAGTAAGACAGTGTTTAAAATACATGTGGGTTTTTGATTACATGAACATGACTGTTGCTTATTTTTATTTGTAATCTGTCAGTGGAAAGCTGATTGACAGCTGAATTAAATTTGTATTATAACTCACTGTTAAAAACACAGTATGATCAGAATTAGATTTGTGGGGACAAAAATAAGGTCATAGTTAGCCTGGCTGACAACTGTGCAGTTATTCCTTACCCATACCCTGTAGTCCTGGGAATGTTCTCCCTACCATTTGAGGTCCAGTGACTTTAAACTGCAAGACTTTCTGTCAGCCAGTGAACCTGGGTAACCTGTAGTGACTAACAATGAAGTGTAAAATGCACTAAAGATTAGTCTGTGAGGGGTTGTAACATGCTTGCTGGGTCTTTTAAAGCTTAAAAAAATGGGCTTACATGAGAATACATAGAACTCAAGGTAACCCGCTCACATGTACTGTTGTCAGATACACTGGAAGGATGATTTTATGTTTGCTTAAGCAGTAGAGTACTCTGAAGGTTTGAAAGAAGATCTGAGAATATCATCATAACTCGGAAAATCTCTTGTCGGTGCAACTAATCAGTTATCTAAAAAGAAATAAAGAGTGTGATGAGTTCAGGAGATAACGTGTAAAGATCCTGAAGTTGTTTTCACGTTTCTATGCATTCTGCATCTGCCTGAGATGACAATCGTTCACCAAGTTTCTTTTTAATGATGGACTACCGTGAGTAGCTGTTATTGGGAAGAGTGGGGTTATCACCCTGCTGTAGAGTGAAATACCATGTGCTCGCCCAGCAGGATAACATTCCTGCTGGCCCCATGATTTCCTCAGGTCATTCATGCAGTTCTCATCCCCACTGTAATGGCATTGTACTGGGGCTCAGCTGCCCCACTAGGCCCCCCACGTTTCCCCCTTTGGCCTCCCTGACAGCACTGCCCTTCAGCTGCCTGTCAGCCACACCAAGTCCACGATGGTTGATGGGAGCTCAATGGGAGAATGGAGTCAAGGATGGGGTTAATATAGCTTTTAGTTAGCTTGAATTATTTTTTATTCATTTTTTTTTCACCACAAGTATGACTTTCATAAGTTTCTGGCAAAATTTGAATTGCTTATCACAAGTGCATATTTTAGATTTCCTCATATGAGGCGTGAAGTATAATTCATAAACTAAAAATTGAGGGGAAAAGTTAGTGGCAAAGAAGAAAATCAATTGCCTTAAACTACACTTCGCTCTCGATTTGTCTCTTGATTTCATCTCTGTCTCAGCTTAACATGAAATATATGTATTAAAGTGGCAGGCACATAACAAAGGAAATCCAAACCGCCTGCTATTTTCTGAGTTAAATGCTATTTGATCCCTTTACATACAAAAGATAATTTCATGACGTTGCCTGAGCAAAGCAGAAGAATTCACAGCATCTGCTGCATTGACAAAGTGGATGTGTGGAGTGAAAGCAGAGCAAGAAGAACAACATCTGCCACTACTTATAAATTCAACGAGTATGCGTCACACATCTTTTCTCAAAGATTCTCCCTTTTTTCCGGCATTGTGTGTGTGCAAAGATGGCTGTTCATCATTATTCAAGGACAGAGCTGATTAAAGGTGATTAAGCCCTTCCCATCCATCACTCTCGCCTTTCAGCCTGTCACTAGCCCCAGTATTAAGGGGGGACACCAGCGTATGTATGCATGATTGTCTCTGTGTGTGTGAAACGGGGGAAACAGACAATGTCCATCCAGCTATGTGTTTTCCTAAATATTCGCCATTACCCTAATTGCAGACCATTTCTCAAGTAGAAAGAAACAATATACATGGTTCCTTAATAATGTTGCTTAATGCTAAAATAATACACAAAAGGATTCAAATTGTGGTTTCAGCTTAAATGGCCCATGGAAGCACATTCTTTACAAGACTCTTTAGCAACCCTATGATGAATGTCCTCTTTCTCCCTTGATGAATGATGCCAGTGAGAACCTTTCTGGCTCCTGCCATTCCTCATAATAACAACTTTAAGTAATGCTAACTAATATCTTTAAGAAGGGAAATTTTCAGGAGGAAGGATTAATTAATTGATTTACTGTTGTGGTTTCTGGTTCCTATGGAAAATACAAGAGAATTAGTAATGCCGTCAATTAAATGTTCCACAAACAGTATAGACTGTGGGAAAAGAGGAGCTTAACTAAGTTGATGCTGTCCTTGGCAGATTGTCATTGTATTCATTAATTTCACATAAGGCACTTGGGATAAGACCTTAAAACTGGATTTCTTTGTGTCTGCAACATGTAACTGTTCCCATGGCAGGTAAAGCTTCTGAAACGGTTTTTAGACTATCATGACGTACTATAAGTCTTGAGCTTTTTGAGATAGAGTGAGGGACGTTTTACACAGTGTGAAGTTCATTGTTGATTGTGTATATGCATTCATGTACAATATGTTTGTGTCACTAGATTGTATTTGTAGGGATGCAAAAATGACATAAGTGGTGTCTGGAAATGTTGTATTTCTTGTCTCAGTTGCCAGTTCCATCAGCGTGACTAACTGGCGACACAATATACATGATTGAGTTTATCAGTTAGTGTGCAAGGTTTGTATGAGTGCCTGTAAGAATGTAGGATCCAGAGCAGAGCATATTTTGTAATTGTCATTTAACATTTGTGTCCCACTGCAATGTGCTGGAGCTTCACAATCTCCCACTAACATTAGCTCTGCAGGGCGCCACACTAGAAATACACTTTTGCTGAACCTGCACTTCTCCAAGTATCTCAGCCTCACTATCACCAAACATCATCTTCTCTGCATCCCAAGGGCACAGAAAGTCACCGAAACAAAAGTTTGGGAAGGCATGATTGTGTCAGTTCTGAATAAATGAAGGTGAAAAGCATTTCAGATTTTTGATTTATTAGCATTGTTTAGGATAACTCTTTAGTCATGGATACTTTTATAACCATATAAAGCACACATTAATTACATTTAATATAATAATGCTCTATGATACAGCTTACAGTTTTTTCAGTAATCTATGGCTCCGCCTTGGTAATTAAGTCCACATTCCCCATGAACCTACCAGGTATTGCAGCTATATGACAATGATATCAGTTAAAATATGCTAGTGTAGCTCTTCTTTCATATTTATAAACTGCATATATTGTTCCTCATCCTAAACAGTCTTTGCATGTTTAATAATTAAGGTTTTGCCATTATTTCAATTTATCTTAATTTGTTTCCAGTGCATTGTTTCACAGGGCTTTTATTCATTCCCACAGCAACTGTGGTGGTGTGCGGTTTATCTGTGTGCGTGTTCAAGGAGTTTGTTTTAAATGGACTCATGTGAATTCTATCTATGAGTCAGTGCTGACTCATTATCCCAAACCCACTTTCCACACAACATCTTGTTTACACACTCAGCAGGATTTTGTGCCTGTCTTTGTATGTTTGGGCATGTGCCTTTAATTTGATTAAAGCGGGTGTGCGCTCATCTGAATACACATGCGCTCATAGGTATTAAATGTCACACACAGTAACACATAGGATGGTGTGTAATCACATGTGAAAATAATTACAAATGTATAAAAATAAGCATTACTCGCTGACATTAACTCACCTTACATGTCTGTACGCTGCGCCAGCCGAGGGTGATGGGAGACTGAGAGTAGGGGCAGAGAGAAGAGCTGGGAAGAAGAGGGTAAGACGAGAGTCCTGATGTGTATTTTGATCGTGCCAGGATGTCTGGCCCTGTCTGTGGTTCACCTGCGCTGGTCTGTCACTCACACAAGCCCACACACGCACGCGTAACCTCATAACACTGATAGGAATAGGCAAAGCATAACATACACACATCTCAATCAAAAGTTTCTGTTTCATAGGAAGGTTTTAGAGAGGTTTCTCCTCATTCTGTCTCTCTGTCTTTCTCTCTGTGTGACCCAGTAACCATTGCCCATGAGTTTTTCTCTCTGCCTCCCTCCCGCCGTCTCTCTCTCTCTCCTCTTTCTTAGCAGCAACACATGGTGGGACACCCGTGGTGAGGTGTGTCATTTGAGGAGTGATTTAGTGCTGTTCTACCCCAACCACTGCTGAGCCACCTGCCCCAGGAATCCTGCTCTATACACACACAGAGACACACATTTACACACAGATGCAAGCATATGATGGACACATACTAACAAAGTGGTTAAGCACTACCAAAACCTCTAAATGCTCTGGTCTCTACAGCCTGATTAGACCCCATTGTGCTATTTTCACAAATTCTTACACACCAGCTCTGAGTGGATCATGAACTGAGGCATTCTTCTGTATATTCCCCATTTTTTACTAGCTAATTAATCTTTTACAAGGGGACCTGTAAGTGGCCACTGTCCAGTTTCAAAGATGTTGAAACACTGTTCACTAATTATATGGCAACAATTTATTCAAGCTCCTCTAAAAGTAATCCAAAATATGTAACAGCATTTGTACATTATTTCCTTGAGGAGATGTGTTTTTCCATTACAGCAGTATAATACAGTTACTGGCTGTAATGGACAGCATTAAAAAAGCTTGATTTTGCACATTGTATATAATGGAATAAAGCATAAAACAACACTAATCTGAATGGTCAACACTGTAAGTAGAATGGGCTTCAATGTTGGTATAAAGCTGAGAATTTCATTATTATTATGTTTATATGAAACCTTGATTAAATTGCCTGTTATATTCTCTGCTACATATGGGGGAATCTTATTGGCCCCCTCACGCCTGCACTGTACAAATACATTCTGACCTTCCTGTCTTTGTCAGAAATTTGTTCTGTTGTTCACTTTCAAGGTGAGAACTAATGAGGTACGTGCAACATATCTGATTTAATGTGATTTTTGAGATAACATTGCAATGCACTAGGGTAATTAAGTCTTTAAAATCAGGTGCATCCTAGCTTTAGATGAAGGACCTTTTTTTTTTTACCATTTCTAAACTCTTGAAAACAACAGTTTTCTACTCAATTTAAATTTCAACACACATGGATGTTTATTTTCCTTCCAAAGTCCAAGACATGGCAAAACACACTCTTAGGAAGCATGATCTAAGAAGGCTCTCACTGAAGCCCAAGTGAAAAAACATTTTTAGCTTTACACAGTGGAAACTCAAAGTGGATACAATTGCTTGAATTATATCCCTGTTTTTACAGTAGTTTATGTTGTTTCCCTTAGTAACAAATGAAAACCAGATGTTGGGGTGTCAGATTACAGAACGCCAGTGTTGTGGCTATTTGTTTTCAGAATGAAAGACTGCATAATTGACACATTATTAAAACAAGAAAGAGTGAATCGACACTAAGTGCTGATCAGATTTTAAACTTATATGTGTTAACTCGGCAATAAAGCATATCAAAACTGAGAAAGCAACCCCCAGGATTTACCAGTTTCCAATAAATATTTCTCTCTTCTATTTAAATTGTTTCCCAACAACCCCTCGTCAGTACTGGTTACATAGATCCCATTGAGAGTAACACTGTGGGCTATATGAAAACCAGAGTGTCATATTGTCTGAAGTGAAAGGAGCCCGGGGGCTCTTTAGCATATGGCAGCAGCTACATTCTGAGGCTTGTGCCTGAGGTGCCTGTCAGCATAGTCATATGCGATGTGTGTTTATGTGCGTGTTAGTATGCATCTGTCTGCATGTTTCCTTCAGCTGTTCTCAGGTGTTCTGGCAATAAAGTGTTCTTTACTCTAATTCCCCACACACGCACCTCAGCAGGCAGAGTAACATGTCCCCGACTGAGGCTCAGTGTCAGCAATCACATGGATGCCTATTAATCTGAATTACAGTACTGAGGGGACTTTAAACTGGAGTGAGAACGCATGAGCCATATTTATAAGACATCAAATAAATATAGATATAGATGTAATGTTGGGGAAGCCTTTAAAATAAAATTTGTATCATCATTAATTTTAAACAAGGAGAAAATATTTGAATTACATTTAAACAGAATGCCTTTTTGTAATCACTTCCAGTACACAGTGTGATAGTGTAATATGCATCATTATTGTAGTATTTCAATATTGTAGTCTTGTGGGCAGGCAATCATCACATCAATTACTACTAGTTGTTAAAGTATTGCCGACTGAGTTCATTCGGTGAAGTGGGTCACTGTCATTGCACTTTCATTGTGTGTGTGTGTGTGTGTGTGTGTGTGTCCAGCAGCAGTGCAGCTGACCTATTTTCTTTTAAAGAAGAGAGCATGTCCTCTGCAGCACTGGTCAATAAAACTGCCCTGTTGGAGCTTAACTCTAAAAACAGGGGGGGACAAGCAAGGATTTTTTTTCCCCCTATACACACACACACACGCACACACACACACACACACACACACACACACACACACACACACACACACAAACACACACACAAACACACACACGCATACACACACACACACACCCAAGCAGACATGCAAATATGAGCACATTTCCTCATTTTATTGAAAACTGCACTACAACTTGAGTATGTTTTTCAGTTTTCCCATTATCCATTCTTTGTTATACTCTTTATCTGTCTGCATCTTAAAAAATATTTTTCTTTCCTGTTAAGAACCCCCAATACGCATAAAACATACAAAAAAAATATCGTTCATTAAAAACAGTTTCCGTTTCTCGTATTCGCTCTTACAGTAAATGATTTCAAATGATAAATATGTTTGGCTTTGAAGTATTTCTTCAGAGAATAACAGCGACACAGAATGCTTGACATGCACTTAAAGAGAGGATGTTGTGAGTTTCATCATCTCGAATAATGGATTGCTTATGCTCAGTACTGTTATTATGAAGTTTTTTTCAATAGCGATAATAAAAAAAAAACTTTCTGGAAAAATAAACTAGAAAATAAAGCAAGAGATGGGAATCTGTCAACTACAGATCAGTTTCTCATAAACAAGCTTGCAAATAGTAATGCAGTTGCCATTTGTTACTACTGCCATAAATGGGTTTAGGGTACTATAGCCTGGCCAGCTAAATCAACAAGATGACGACATGTGTACATGACTGGTTATCGCTAGTGTTAACAGAAGCACAATAGCCCTGTAAAGCATGAGGGGAGACAAATGGGTTTAAATGCTGATTGGGTTGACTGCTGTGTTGCCAGGGACTGTAAAAGTGGAATGTCTATGTATGTGTGTGCACTTGCATTTGGGCAAGTGCGAGGGCAATAAGAGGCCAATGTCTTCTTCAAACACAGTGACTGCATACAAACAGATAAACACCCCACATGTGTTGAATTTAAAAACAAGGACTGTTTTTTTTTCTTGTGTAGTGGATAAAGGCAGAAAAGTTAATATGATGATAAAGAGTATGATATCTAGAAATGAGTTACTCACTTTTTATTGACAAGCAACATTTCCGCAGACATCAGGACAATGAAAAAAAAGGGCTTATGTAAAGTGTAGAAATTTCTTCATGGGATCATTAATATAAGACCTAGAATCCATCTGTTAAATGTACACACTTAGTAAGTACACACTTTTTATTATTTGCAGCGAGCAAACTCAGTGATGTAGCATGCAGTTAAATAAATGGTGCACTGACTATAACCTGTATCATAAACGTTTAAACAAGAATTGAATCCAGGTTTTGGGGGGACGCTCAGCACTTTAGCAAAAGTCAACCACTCAGAAATATTTTGAAAAGGTTTTCTAGAAACAAGCATTAACTATAAAGTAAAATGCCTATATTGTTTGGTAAATGCTCATAAAATGAGTACAAAGAGGTAAAAAAAAAAAGGGGGGGAGTAATTTGCTAATAACATTGTTACCCTAAGTTGTTCAACTGATATCTGTCCACTCATTTTCAGTAATTAGGGAAGGTGAAATCATTTGTGTCTTTGGAATGAGGTTAACCATAATTCATTGTTTATTGATATATAACAAGCATTTCCTTCCTTTAATGCTAGAGATGGAAAATTTAGTCCCCAGAGTCTATGTCTCTCACACTTTTATGCCTCGTAGTATGTGTGGCAGGTACAAATTAAAATCCTGAGCCAGTTGCAGAATAGAGACATCGGAAAAATTTTTCTTGGCAGAAAAACCAAAGTATATAGCAACGAAAAAAAAAAGGTGGTATATACTTTCTCCACTATCACTCCATCAAGTGCAAGGTTAAACTTCTGCCTCCTTACAGTCACATCACCCCTTTATTATTGAAATTAACATAACCTCACTGTGTGGGTGGGTGGGTGTGTAGGGGTGTGGGTGTGTGGGGGTACGTGTGTGTATGTTTCTGAAGTTTGTTCCGGCTGGTGTGCCGGTTGCCCTGGATTTTCTTACTGACCTGGCTAATCTCTGGAGTGTGGAGTGTGTAGGAAACAGTTATTGCATCCTTGATGGATACAGCAGGGAGTTGATCCATGCCTCTGCATGTGTGGGGTTAGTAGAGTCCTTGCCCTGTTTTGTCCCAGTTTATTGTCCTTCACAGCAGCTTTGCACACATACATACGCACACATGCTATTTTAATAAAAGTGCCCTTGTCAAATCAAATGCAATGTGGAGTAATGTGACTTAGAGTAGCTTTCATTGTATTTGCTAATAATAAAATGGAAAAAATAAATTAGCAAGACATTTTAAATTCCTGATGATGGGGAGATTTTTTTGACCTATGTAATTTGCGCAGATACAAACAACAAAAATGTGAAATTTACTATAAATATGAGATTCAAAACATGTCGTGTTTTCATCTCAGTGCTTTTCTGATTTAAAAATGCTACGCTGATTTCACCGTGTAGCATCTCAGTAAACAATATATTCTAATTGGCATCTGTTCTGTTGATTTTGATCATTTTCTCTCAAACTGAAGCTTTTGTGAATATGAAAGGGAGGGGGGGGGGGAGCTTGAGTTTCCTCTTTTTATTAAATCAAGAAGATTAGACTGATATATGAAGGCCGATACTTGCTCCAATTAAAATCTAATATAGTGCAGTTAGCACACTGCTTGTTTTATGATTACATTACACTAATTAACATGATTTTAATTTGCTGGAATTAATGAAGTTTAATTTCAAAGGCTACATCTGGTGAATCTGCTTTTAGAAAACACAAAGAATGATCCGTTACTTCACATAAACCCTGTATCATATAATTTGCTTTTATATATATTTAAAACAAACACATATAGTATTTGGTTTGTTACTATGATGATGTGCCTTTGAGTATCTAACTTCAAAAATATATGCTTTTTTTGCTTGTGTATCAAAGTATCAGTAGTATAAACTGTCCTCCTCCTCTTCATCCTTTCTTCAACTCATCCTATCCTCCTCCTCCTCTTCCTCCTTTCATCCTCCTCTATTTCCTTTGGTCCTCCACTTACCCTTTCATCAGGCTGCTTTATTATGCAAATCATTGTTGGACCGCATCACTTAATTAAGCTTTACTATGCCAGTTTAATAATAATAATAATGGATACTTTATTGATCCCCATGGGGAAATTACTTGTTTTTCTCTGCATTTGACCCATTCACTCAGTGAAGCAGTGGGCAGCCCACTAAGCAGGCGCCCGGGGAGCAGTGTGTAGGGACGGTACCTTGCTCAGGGGTACCTCAGGGTAGCCGTTAAGTGGATTCGAACCGCCGACCTTCCGATCATGGGGCGACCACTTTACCTACTGAGCTATCCCTGCCCAGTTTGCGTGTGAAATCTAACACACATGTACAAAGCACACTCTCAGGCACAATAACACATACTCATCCTAACTTTTAAACAAACATTAAAGGAACTGGGAGGTTTAATGATTGGTATTCGGAGTCTGAAATCATGCTCACAAACACACAAGCGGTCCCTCTGTGCAGCAAAAGCACCTCTTTGAGTGAGTGCAGATAAAAAGACTTGAATAGCAGGGTTTTCCCAAGTCATTAGCCTGCAGTTAGTATCTATACTCCAATCTGGCCCTCCGCTGCTCACCTTGCAATGCCAACTGCTTCATTCCTATTGCTCCTAAAAGTGCTACTTATGAGATTGTGGTGGCAAAACTAAATAGCATGGTCTGAAACTGATGTAGCATGTATAGGTGCTCTTGACAGAGCTAGCTCATTAATTAATATTAGTGAGGAATTTGAACTTAGTCTTAATTAAATACAGCAATACCAAAGTTTTTCGATACAGATCGGTTTATTTACTGGTATTAAAAAGTAGCAAACAAAAAAATATATATTTATAGTTTAAATCTAGCAAAAAAAAGAAAGAAAAAATAAGAAACTGTAATAAACTTGTTGTCACTTCTACATCCCCTCTTCTTCTTGCAAGCTATGTGCAAACAAGTGACCCAAACAAAAACAGTAAAAGGATCAAAAAATATGACCCTGAAAGTTTAGAGTCTAATAAAACCCTTCTTGTTATTCAATTGGCTTCAGTAGCTTTCATCCCATTTACAAAAAAACAAAAAACAAACCTGAATTGGAGGCACTGTTAAAATGAATTCTTGCTCCTGACCTTCTGGAGGCTTGAAAATGCAGAGAATAACTTCTGCATTGGTCGACAATACTGACTACTGACATCTGAATATATTCTCACATGTCCCTGTAGTGATTAGCAGGGTAAATGACATGATAATTGAACATAAAGAGATAAAAATGTGTAGTGATTTGCCTTGAGACACAGCCTATCAATTCTGATGATTGTTTTCATTTATATTTCTGACAAAATTAATTTGGTTTATTGGGTTACAGACATATTAACTTCAGCAAATTGTTTGCAATTCAGCGCACTGGATATCCATGTTACTCTGTATATCAGAATACTGAGTTATATATTCATAAATTAGTTTTTCTTACCTCAATAAGACTTTCTAGGGTATATTTTGCAGGTTTTTTTAAGGTAATAAAAATGGCAATATTAGTGTATTATAGCCGCTTATATCTAACATTTCATGCCAAACTGAAGTGCATTGAAAAAACTTAAGATGGGAGATCATAAAATAACAGCAAAACTGCACTTTGAATATTAAAAAAAAAACGTGTATTTTTATGCGTTAGTCAACAGTTTGCTTAACATGTTTCTACATCAACCCCATTATTAGGAAGACAAAAAAATCCCACCAAAATATGCCACCCTTTCATAAAAGACTTTGACCTTTCTGAGATTTCTGTAACTTGTTACTGGTTCTGCCTGAAGCAGGATTTCATGGCAGGGGGCAAGATGTTTACTGTTGCCATGTCTCCAGTAACATTACAAGTGGCTCCGGATAAGACCGCCAGCCAAATGCCTAAGCTGTCAAAGTAAATAACTTTTCCATTTCAAAGAGAGCTATTCCAATTAAGGAAAGAAAGTTGGAGCAAAAGAATGAGAGGGAAAAGCCGCAGAAAAGAACTCAAGGAGGGAGTGCAAGATGAAGGGAAGCGGACATGGAGGGAAATGGAAGAGGAGGAGAGAAAGAGTGAAAGTCATTGCAATCTTATTGGAGTGAAAAAGAGAGGTGGTTTGGAAACAGGAAATCAATTGTTGGGCCTGCGTTTTGGTTTGGCTCTGTTTGCAGCTTGACTTAACCTTGAAGTGTGTGAATGGGAGAAAGCACTATGCTGGGATCAAGACTGAAGCATGATGCAATGATAGGGAGTCAAGGGCAGAGCACTTTCCCACTTTCCCACTGTAAATTGATTGTTGTAAATTGTATCAATTTGCAAGTTATCTTCAGGGGTTAAGACACTGATCATGTGACAAGTAACATTCTGAATGTCATCACATTTTGATAAAATTATCACAAGGTAGTTTAATAAAATGAGCTTAATATCTTTTAATAGTGTAGTGATTTGGATTTTCCCAGTTCTTTACCTTGTAGCTGAGTTTTGGCGACCTTTCACACACAGACTGCAGGTGCCACTTGAAAGCTGTATATCACAGATTTTCTACTTAAAAAAAAGGGAAACAGCATCAGCGTAACAGGATTTTTCTTCCCCTTGAGTTCCTTTAATGGAAGATGATAAAGACATTGAACGGAAGTCTTGTACGAAATGAGACCTTCCATCCTAAACAGCAGTCAAAGCATGTAGAATTGTTGAAGTACTGGACTGGACACCAAATTATAATAATGATCACTACTGGTAATGATCACTACTAGTAAAAAAAAATCAAGGAACTAGATCCACAATCCAAAGACATGTAGTTAGTGGGAATAGGTTAAATGGAAATTCTTAATTGCCCATAGGTGTGACTGTGGAAGTGAATGTGAGTGTGAATGGTTGTCTGTGTCTATGTGTTAGCCCTATGACAGACTGGTGACTTGTCTGGGGTGTAGCGGAAGTGGATGGATGGATGATGGCTAGACCATCTAGTACAGCAGTCCCCAACCTTTTTTCACGGACCAGTTTATGTCCGGCAATGTTTTCACGGACCGGCCTTGTGGATAAATACAACAAAATGAAACCAATGATCTAGCACTTATGCTAATTATTGGAAAGGAAGCCCCTTCTTGTTTGCAGTGGTCATGGATATGTTGATAAATGAGGTCAGGCAGGAGACTCCATGGACTGTGATGTTCGCAGACAACACTATGAGTGAATGTGAAGCGCAGGTGAAAGAGAACCTGAACAGGTGGAGGTATGCTCTGGAATGAAAGTCAGTAGAAGTAATGCAGAAAGCATGTGTTTGAATGAGATGAAGAGTGGTGTAACAGTGAAGATCCAAGAAGTAGAGGTATTAAATGTACAGAAGATGAGATTAGATACCCAATGTCAACCAAATTCAAAGCAATGGACAATACACAAGAAAGGTGAAGAAGAGAGTGGAATAGCTGGAGGTGAGTGTCAGAGGAAGTTTGTGTCAGAAGAACAGCTGCAAGAGTGAAAGGGAAGGTTTACAAGATAATAGTTAGATCTGCTGTGATGTACGGTTTGGAAATGATGGCTTTAACAAAAAGACAGGAGGCTAAATTGTAGGGTAGCTGAGTTAAAGATGTTAAGGTTTTCATTGGAAGAGACCGGGATGGAAAAAATTAGAAATGAACATGTCAGAGGCACAGCTCAGGTTAAGCATTTTGAGACAGAGTTAGACAGGAAAGGCTGAGATGATATATTCGACAAAGGATGCTGAAGATCTAGGCAGGACAAAAAGAGGAAGACCACAGAGAAGATTCATGGATTTAGTGAAGGAGGACATGCAGAGGGTTTGTATTACACAGGAGGATGCTAGGGATAGGGTGAGATGGAGGCAGATGATCCGCTGTGGCGACCCCTAAAGGGACCAGCTGAAACAAGAAGAGGAGTATTGATTGAGCAGAATGCATTCCCAGTTATTTTTCAACCACCATGTCATGTGGCTTCTGCAGCTGTGTATGTGTACACGTGTGTACTTCTGTGCGTGTATAACTGCTGTTTCAAAGTGTGTAAAAGGATTGTTCCATCTGCTGATATGTAGAAAGTAAAAAGACATCATGTTATACCTTTATGTGTGCGTGAGTATTTAAGACCATCAGTTGAACGGCTGTTTATATGGTTAAAGAAATGAGTACTTGTAGGAATAGTGACAGAGCCTTTGCACGCTATTGACTGCGAATAAATAAAAGATAATTAATGGTGGAAAACCTTCATATTTTTCTCTGAATGTCAGTGTAACACTTCCTGATTGGATGAGGAGTTAATCCCCTCGGTACAAATATGATTTTACCATCAGTCTCTTTTAGAGCGGCTTTTTATTCTGGCAGACCTATATTATCCGTTTCCAGCAGTTGTAAAAATATGGTTGTGGTCATGAAAAAAATCTGTACACTGACATATGAAAAATCTCATACTGTAAGTAGAGATTTTGTTCTCTAAGATCCTCTCGGTATCCAATAAGTTTCATAGATGTGTTGAAAAGTCTTCAGTGTTGACTCGCCAGAGTCATTTAGTATGCCCTGCAATGGACTGGCCACCTTTACACGCTATGCCCCGCCTCTGGCCCTGTGATGAATAGGATAATGACACTGTAGCAGTTAAGAAAATGGATAAATGGATGGAAGATGTGAAGTTCATTTAGTAGGTGCAGAGGTTAATAAAGCTACTCAGTAATTTAATTTTAGTTCCACAAATTTATGAAATTTATAAATGAGCTCAAGTACTTAAGATGTGTATTAATCTATAGCTGGAAATAGTCCAAGCTAATTTGCAATGCCTTATTGTGCGAGCAAGCTTTGCTAAAAAACAAAAACAAAAACATGTATATATATACATGCCTTTTTTTTTTTCTATTTCTAACATGTATGCAGGGGAAAAAACAACTTGATTTACATTCTCTGGCAATATCCATGCAAAACTCTAAGCTATGATATAAATGACTTGGAAAAAAATCTGCCACATGTGAAAAATAGCTTCTCCTATAAATATGCATGTGTCTGCATAAGTGATTTGTTTCTACCCTTGAGTGAAGTTGGTATAATACGGTACCTAAAAGAAAACAGATCTACTTGGACTTGAGCCCAGTGACTTAGCTGGCCAGTATATATGGTAAATGCATCTTTGTTTGGTGTTATCCAGTGGTGAATTGTTAGTGGCATACATACTCTATCAAAGTCTGCTCATGGCTAGACTAATCAGTCTCTCCCGCTAGTATGAGACTAATGCATTTTAACTCTTGCCTATTATCTATAATTCTCTTTTATATTCCACAATTCTGTTAACCCAGCAATTTCCTCTGCTTCTGTTATACGATTGGCTGTCAGGTGTAATTTCCTGGCGTGTCCTCCAATCAGGGTGGTCTGTTTTCTGTGTGTCAGCAAGTGTTGGGGTTGCTCTTCCATCAGTAGGATCATACTGGGGGTGTTTGAATCAGCTTCACATTATATTACTATCTCACACAAGCATGCATGTACCTTCTCTTACAGACTACCACATTGTGGAGGAGAGGTAGTATTTAGTGCAGCACAGGGACCTTGGTGTGGCAGTGTCAGTGATGGATATGGCAGTAGGATCAGCAGTCTTGGCTTTTGCAGAAGTGTGTTGTCCACCACTGGGATCTGTCAGATCTGTTCTGCTGAGCCCACGCATTCTGCTGGCTGGCTGCTATTGCTGCTAGCTATTTCTTTAATCGCTTGTGTGTGTGTGTGTGTGTGTGTGTGTGTGTGTGTGTGTGTGTGTGTGTGTGTGTGTGTGTGTGTGTGTGTGTGTGTGTGTGTGTGTGTGAGTGAGTGAGAGAGAGCGAGAGAGAGAGAGAGAGAGAGAGACAGAGCGCAAGCTTGTCTGAGTATGTGCACAACACTGGGTTTACAAGGAGCATATATTACAACTGCAATTGGTTATAAATCCAGCAGAAAATAAAAAGGTCATCAAATACACCTTAATGGCCATAAAATGACAAACACAGTAGCTGTTGGTTTAAACTTTTTCATAAAAAGTGAAAAATGCACAAAATAAACATTTAAACCTGATTACTTCCTTGCCTCGATCTTTCTGCACATGGACTCAGTCTTGGAATACATTATGCTCTTTTTTTCCTTCCAAACAAAGAAGACTTGCAAACTGATATTGTCCTCTGAGACCTTGTTTTTTTACTTTTAATTTATAAGCTGTAAGAGATGAAGAATTAAAAGCAGTACTACGCTAAACAGATGATAAATATCTGTCTTCAAAGAGCTGGTGAAACACATGCCTAAGAGATCCATCCATAAAAGCATGCCATAAAGACACACCTATGAGCTGCCATAAGTAAAAATCGTACTATATTAACATCATATTAGCACATCCCATCTAGACAGCTTATGCACACTTAGCTGAATTGATTTTATAATCACTTTGACTTTGACTTGGATATGTTTAAGAAAATGGATAGATGGATAGGACATTCATACAGTATTCCAATTCTAAGATATAAAATTTCTGCCATTTTTGTGGCAGGAACTGGAGGAATGGTTACAGGAGCTTGAATTTCCAGTTACTGTGGTTCGGCAGTGGAGATACCGCTCATGCTTGGAAATACAGTACTGTTGATGGTGAACTCTAAATGCAGTTGACCATCATGGAAAGAGACAGTTTGTATGCCTAAATGCTTTTTATCTCACTATAACTCTGGATAAGTTGACAGAGGTTTCAACCTTTGGTGGTGGGAGAAAAGGGGAGCACTGAATAAAGTAGAGTGGAACTAAATATGTAGAGAAAGGAAGAAGAACAGAAAAAACACAAGGGAAAGTCTTTTTTTTAATCTTCCCCCCTTGATCTTCCATCCTACACAGAAAAACAGACACACATACAGTCTACTTTCACATGCAATATACTTTACACAGGTAGAGTGTCACCCTACTTGCACAGATTGCAACAGATTAGTGGTGAGTAGGAGTTAAAAGAGCTGCTGAGTGCACATTTAATACCACAGATATTTAAAGAGAACATCCCTTTTATCTGAGGGGACAATCTGCATTATTCATGCTGTGCCCTCTGAGAGTTGAAGGGAGGAGGAAATAGATGCAAATACATTTCAGAGAATTATTGTTTTTACTAGCAGCCAATGGATTCCTGTTACATTAACAGGAGATATACATTCTGTCTCCTTCCAGCACTTTGTTGGTGTCAGTGTGTCTGTGTGTTTGTGTGTATGTGAGAGACAAAGAGAGTGCATTAAACATGTCCAATCTTTCATTTTTTGACTTGCAATTGTTGAAGGTGCTCTGAAGAAGAATGCAGCTATTACACAGCTGCCGATGTGCTGGTTCAGCGCGATGCTCATGTATCTGTCTGTGTTGTTTTTGTTTTCAGCGTGCAGGGCAGGCTTCTACAAATCTACTCTCGGGAATATGGAGTGCTCAAAGTGTCCACCTCATAGTTTCTCTCACCATGAGGGGTCTCTTCACTGTGGCTGTGAGAAAAACTACTTCCGTGCTGAGGGAGATCCTGCTTCTATGGCCTGTACTCGTAAGTGTGCATTTTCCCCCAGTGTAAATAGCACTAACATTTCCTGGTGAGCTATCACATAGTGAGTCAGTGAGTCTCATATGTTGCAGTTTGTATTTTGTGTCACTAATATAAAGGTTTCCAGACATTTTAAACAACTTATTGTTTTGCAGTCGTCCATGTTTGCCCATGAAAATAAACACCTTCAGCACAACATTGGAATTCCAGAGATAACACACTGGGAAAACAGTGAATAAGTGGACACAGGAAGATAAAAATCCCTCATTTTTTTAAAAGGTCACATTTTCTACCACCTTTTGCACTTCCTGTGTGAATCTGTTTGCCTCCATCTCATGCAAATGGATTGCAGATGCAGACGACTCCTGCAAGTATTCAAAAATGCATTGTCTCTAAACCAATAAATCACTGCATTCCCTGATGTCAGATTATTGATACATCCGTTACTAACGGGGCTAGGAAGAAAAAAAAAACTGTGTGGGGAATGGTGGAAAATATAACGCCCGCAGCCGCAGACAGAATGCTAATTATAACGACAATCACAGCAGGTCCCTGTTGTGATTATCTCAACATCATCTTGTCAACTACGCAAATTTCATCTCATTGGGACAAACTGAGCAACGCTAGAGCTGAAAATGAATAGATAAGTTGTTAGGAGATAATAATCGTGATTATCTCAGGAGAGGTCTTTTACTGTTAGCGGTGTGATAAAGGTTGTTTCAAGCTGACTTTGGAAATTTGTTGGCAAGAAAATTTCAAAGGTCAGAGGGAAGGTTGAAGAAAAGGAGAAAATGTTTCTATTTTGTTCTTCATTCAGTACAGGGAGTGCAGAATTATTAGGCAAGTTGTATTTTTGAGGAATAATTTTATTATTGAACAACAACCATGTTCTCAATGAACCCAAAAAACTCATTAATATCAAAGCTGAATGTTTGTGGAAGTAGTTTTTAGTTTGTTTTTAGTTTTAGCTATTTTAGGGGGATATCTGTGTGTGCAGGTGACTATTACTGTGCATAATTATTAGGCAACTTAACAAAAAACAAATATATACCCATTTCAATTATTTAATTTTTACCATCCATCCATCCATTCGCTTCCGCTTATCCTTTTCAGGGTCGCAGGGGGCGCTGGAGCCTATCCCAGCTGTCATAGGGCGAGAGGCAGGGTACACCCTGGACAGGTCGCCAGTCTGTCGCAGGGCTAACACATAGGGACAGACAACCATTCACACTCACATTCACACCTAGTGGCAATTTGGATTATCCAATTAACCTATCCCCACAAGTTGCATGTCTTTGGACGGTGGGAGGAAGCCAGAGTACCCGGAGAGAACCCACGCAAACACGGGGAGAACATGCAAACTCCACACAGAAAGACCCCGGCCTGATGGTGGAATTGAACTCAGGACCTTCTTGCTGTGCGGCAACTGTGCTAACCACCGTGCCACCGTGCTGCCAGTGAAATTTTTACCTTACCAAGGCCCCACAAGCTCATCTTTGATGATACCAGCCCAAACCAGTACTCCACCTCCACCTTGCTGGCGTCTGAGTCGGACTGGAGCTCTCTGCCCTTTACCAATCCAGCCACGGGCCCATCCATCTGGCCCAAGACTCACTCTCATTTCATCAGTCCATAAAACCTTAGAAAAATCAGTCTTGAGATATTTCTTGGCCCAGTCTTGACGTTTCAGCTTGTGTGTCTTGTTCAGTGGTGGTCGTCTTTCAGCCTTTCTTACCTTGGCCATGTCTCTGAGTATTGCACACCTTGTGCTTTTGGGCACTCCAGTGATGTTGCAGCTCTGAAATATGGCCAAACTGGTGGCAAGTGGCATCTTGGCAGCTGCACGCTTGACTTTTCTCAGTTCATGGGCAGTTTGGTTTTTCCACACGCTTCTTGCGACCCTGTTGACTATTTTGAATGAAACGCTTGATTGTTCGATGATCACGCTTCAGAAGCTTTGCAATTTTGAGACTGCTGCATCCCTCTGCAAGATATCTCACTATTTTTGACTTTTCTGAGCCTGTCAAGTCCTTCTTTTGACCCATTTTGCCAAAGGAAAGGACGTTGCCTAATAATTATGCACACCTGATATAGGGTGTTGATGTCATTAGACCACACCCCTTCTCATTACAGAGATGCACATCACCTAATATGCTTAATTGGTAGTAGGCTTTCGAGCCTATACAGCTTGGAGTAAGACAACATGCATGAAGAGGATGATGTGGACAAAATACTCATTTGCCTAATAATTCTGCGCTCCCTGTATGAATCATTGCATTATTGCTATTATTAAAATGTAACACATGTCGCACAGTACCACTTACATATGACGTTAAAAAATTATAGTATGTTGCTGTTCATCTTGACTTGACTTTTCCACAACCGTATTGTAATGTTGACCGACTAATAATTAGAGATTAGGGCCACTTTTTCCTGCTTTAGCTGACCACTTCACACATTAGGGTTAGGCGCTTTGCACATGATCATGACCGTGCCATTGCCGATGACCGATAGCATTGCTGCAGGGCAGCAGAGGAAGTTAAACTGCACAATTATGGTAGCACCGTTCATGACACACAAAGTGTGGCCCACATGTAAAAGGCGCAGAGGTCAGAGCTGACCATAATTAGACAGATAGCAGCTGAACAGCTAAAACTGTATTAATTCATCACATTTTCTGGCTTGTTACTTTTTTAAATTAGACCTATAGTATAGCTGTCCTACAGTTCTTTTTTTTGTTTGTTTGTTTAGGCGTTAAATATTTCATCTGTCTTCCCTTCGGTCTTCACCATGCGCTGCATACACACTGTGGAGAAAAAAAAAGTTAACAAGATAAGCCAGCATCTGCAAATGAAAGTCACATAATGGGGTTTTAAAAATCCATCCAGCAGTCAAAAGTATCTTCTTCTGTTTTCTCTCACTTGATGCTGATGATGGATTAGTGTAGCTGCTCCACGCGCATTAACTTCAAAGCATACAGAATTCTGGGTGTAAACTTGTGTTTGCACGCCGCTGCATGCCCAGACATGTCTTTCTTACAAATATTGCTTATATGTGAAGGTGCTATTTGAAGTTTATTATGAACCTTATAATAATGATATTGATTTCATGCACCAATTGGTAAATGAAATAAAATTCACCTTGAGTTATGAGCTATTGCGCTTACTTCGATCATTGTTGATCCACGACATCGTCGCTCATCAGCACAACCCTATCACACAGCACAGTTGCAGACAGGCAGGTACGCAGCCCCTCTCCTTGCTAGCAGGTAAGGTAGCTGACCTTCAGAACAATGAACAACACTTTGAGGGATTTGGAGAGGTCACTGATGCTCCCGTTTATACATCACGGAAGCATTAAATAGCACATGATAACGTTTGTCATTTAACTAAGGCGTTTACTGGCTAGCTACTATATATATAATAAAACAATAATGTTAATGGCGCAGCCCAGCGCATCTGTAACATTAATAAACAGTGTTAGTTTAGTAGGATAACAAACTAATTTGTGTTCAAAAGCAGAGGCACCACTGTTACTGTATTTGTGGATAACTCTGAGTATTGATCTGAGTATTTGAGTATTGAGTATTTTCATGGGTGTTAATTCTGAGTTTGAAGTTCTAAGTTGCAGTACATGCAGTACACAGCAAAAATGTACATTGCTGAAAGTAAAATGAGTTAACTGACTTCTTGGAGGAATTTAATTTTCAATGACGAATCCAAACTGTTAAAGTTAAAGAAAATATAAGTGACTGAAACTTCTTCCACAGTAGTTTTGCACCTTTAGCTTTAACACATTGTGTTTGGTTTCACGTGCCAGTCAAGATGTGTTCAATCATTTTGACTTTTACTTTAGCTTCCCTGTATGCATGTGCATACAAGCAGTGCAGTGCATATACATGTATGCACATATGGGTAAAGCTAAGCTGAAATGCAGACTCAAAACTCTGATGTGGTCAGTGGATGTTATGTTAGTTGTACATTTTTTTTACTGATGTTTCAGACCTTTTTTTTTACCACTTAGATATTTAAATGACTGACTTTTAGAAACTTCTTGTGTGCAACTGTATTTAGAGTTAAAAAGTTTGAATCATGTAACTTGACATGTAATTTCACATGTCTTTCAAAGTTAGATTCATGAGACTTGCAGTTATCAGAACTTCTTTGCAGCCAAATCGTGTGTGTATTTTTCTTTTGATTTCTCTGGCTCAAGCACATAAATATCTGCGATGCAGATAACTGAGACAGCCACTACGCATAGTTTGGGAGTGAAGTAAATTCAGCAAAACAAACTAAACAAAGCGTTTTATCTCAAGACACAATCCAGTAAGCCCATTTGAATCTTTTTTTTCCTTCCTCTGCCTTCTCAGTTTCCCCCACTGAGCTATTTGGCAGTTTTGCTATGTCCCCCATGTAATTAGTCATAGTTTTTCATATGAGTATCTGGAAATCTGTTTGTAATAAGACAGATTTTATGTTAGTCTGAGTGAGTCAGACTCACTTGCTCCGACTGTGCCATGCTCCTCTTATTTCTTACGGAATTTGAAAGTGAGATGTAAACACATACATACTGTAGTAGATTCACCTATTTACATTAACATAACCCTAGTATTACGACAACTCATTCACTGTATAGCACTCATAGTAAGAATTTTCTTCCATGAAGATGTCCAAGTAGGCAAATAATGCATTGTGAAATATATATATATATATATATATATATATATATATATATATATATATATATTTTTTTTTTTTTTTTTTTTTTTTTTTTTTTTTTTTTTGCCTTTTTGTGAATTGTCTTCCTTATGAAAGAAAAAGGAAAAACTTTGGGAAATTTAAGGAAGAATAAACACCAAATCCAGCTATAAATGGGTGATTTTTCACAACCCTGCTCCAATTCTCAAAGAGAAAGACATAACAGCAAAGAAGTAAAATGACCATATAGTTAGAGTTAAAGTTCATGTTACATGTTCTGTGTACTACACTTAGCATATGACTTTGCTGTTAAATGTAATTCAGTTTAATGCCAGTCTACTGACTGATGTTAATATTGCTTTTCGTCTGTTATGCTGCTGCATTTTCCTTTCTTTGTGTTCTTTCCTTTCAATCTGCCTTTTTATACTATACTAATCAGTTTTTGTGTGTTTTTTATACTACTAAGCGTTCTGTCCTTCTGTAAATCCAGTGACCTGCCTCTCGATCTCACCTCATCTCCTTCTGTCTACCAGGACCTCCTTCAGCTCCCCGGAACGTAATCTCTTCCATCAATGAGACTTCTGTTATCCTGGAATGGAGCTGGCCTGAGGACACCGGAGGGCGCAGGGATATCACCTTCACTGTCCTTTGCAAACGTTGCCGTGCTGTTGCTGCTAATGGCAGCAGCAGTGGGACCCAGCGCTGTGAACCTTGCCGGAGCAATGTTCGCTTCCTGCCAAGAGCCATGGGACTGCACAACACCACAGTGACGGTTGGCGACTTGTTAGCCCACACTAACTACACATTTGAGATTGAAGCACAGAACGGTGTGTCATCGCTGGCACCAAAGATGAGACAGTACGCTGCCGTCACCATCACCACCAACCAAGCGGGTGAGATGTCATGATGTATGGGTGGCTAGCTAAAGATATGAGCTGAGACGATTGACTATACACAATAACAGCAATACTTTTGAACCATTTTGGATATTGATTGAAAGTTGTCTGCGTATAATCAATAAAAAAGATAGATCACTGATGTAAAAAACATAGGCCCATTCTCCAACAACAAAGAAAAAATAGCCTCTGGCAGATCTTAGGTTAAGCAGGTTGGTCATCTCATGCAGGTTGCAAGATTTTGCTTATCTCTATTTTTAGCTGGTCTGAGGACTGGGAACTATGGAGTGGCTGATTCATGCATGAAGAAAAGTGCATTTAATACAAGTGTATTATATGTGTAATAACAAGTACTGTGTGTAAATAAAAAAAATAGCTACCATGTTGATAACATACACAAGCTTCTCCTCCTCCTCCCCCTGTGCTTCTGAATATTCTGATAAAATAATACCCTAGCCTATGGTTTATATACCTCAAACATATGTACTACAACCATCAACCCTGGACATTTACAAGGCGATCCCAGGCCGCTATTCTCTTGTTTAACGACCAGGATCGAATGTCCTCCTCCTTTTCCAAAATATAACTCCTCCTTTTAACATACTCTCTTAACGTGAGGATGGGCTCCTAAAACTCCCATCAATCTTTTTATACAAATATCTCTCCACACATCCAGTTCTTACAAGAAAAAGACGGCAAAGGAAAGCAGTGCCGTGAAATTCCAAGGGTAAAATAAATCTAGCTGCAGCAGAAAGTGCCAAACCTCAGAAATCCATGACTCTAGCAAGGAATGTGCAAAGGTCCCAGTCTAGTTCATCAGCTTATTTTCTTCTTTTTGCCATTCCTTCAGTGTTCCCCTACACATTTTGCCTTTGTGTTTGGAAGCTCAGCATTTTTTTCTCAAGCAGTGTGGTTCCCTACATCCCCCCCACCGCCCTACCGACCTCCTTTACTTCTACCTGTCATGTCCCAAACCAACCCCACACCCAGTTTTTCTGTGTTCCTCTATTTTTCTGTATGGCTCTTCTTCTAAACCTTGAAGGTTGATTTAGCACCTGGAAGGGTGTTTTTTTTTTTTTTTACAGACCAGACAGATGCGAATTTCTCTCATAAGCTGTCATACAGCAAGGTCAGACTCCATCACATCGATGATGATAGGCAGATGGCAAGAGCAATGAATTTAAACAGAGTCAGAGTAGAGATGCCTTCAAGCAAAATGCAATGAAACCTTTAGTACTTCAAGTCTTTTGCTTGTTTTAAAAGTTACATGCAAATGTCGAGTCTTGGTGCCTCTGCTTTATGAATGAAAGAGACGCTTTCTCTCACAGGTTACAGGGTGTACTGATTATTCTTAGTATCAGTATCAGTAATGTAGTCCCCTTGGAATTCACATGCCTGTAAATCAGGAAAGCTGTGTGGAGAAAAATGAAAATCAAGTAATGTAAAATGTTAAATATTATAACAACAGATCCAAAATTGTAAAAACAGCCTCACACCTGTGGGTACGCTAAACGGGAAATACCATGAGGGTTGGATTGTATTGGATAACTGATTCAGATCTTGCTACTTGCAGCAGTCTTTGTGAAATGTCGTGTTGGGCTGACTTGGTGACAGGCTGATTTTCTTGTGATAGAAAACATGCATGTACTACAGCATGTAGTTTAAGGTTCAGAGAGTTCCAAGAGGGAGACTCAAAAGAGGCACTGCATAGAGTAAACAGTGTACTTATGGAAACTAGACACACAAATACAAATGCAGGAGCTTTGATATATATAAATCACATACCATATAAAGAGTCTGCTGTGTGTGTGCCTTTTAAGTGACAAAATAGGGATAAGCGTTAAATGTAGATTTTAAGTGTCTTTCTGGGTGCTCGTATGTTTAAGTGCACATGCATCAAAAGTTCAGATTAAAGCAAAATTAAAAATATACAAATTTGGACAAAAAAATAAAAAAATAAGCACATTTTTAGTAAGCATTATATTGTAAGTGTGTGGTTAGTTAGTAGGATTATCTCTGCAATCTGAATATATATTAGATTTGAAGAGGGCTTATCAACACTAAGAGATCTGTGTGTGCACAGAATATCAAAAGCCATCTTAGTGTCTAAGTGATAATCAGATGAAATGAAACTCATCTTTACTTACCATTTATCAGTGTGCTCACATAGATGCAAGCAGATTTACACACCGAGAAGGACAACATACACACCTCGGTACTACACCCTCTGTCCCGGCTATTCACACTTACAATCCCCTCTCTCTTTAACAAATATCTCAGCCTGCAGCTGCACACTCTCCATCAGCCCTCAGAGTTTACAAGGATTAAGTATGTCAGTGCACTTGCCCCACCCGTCTATATGCTTTCCCTCGAATAAACACACATACTTACACACCAGCACACACGTATAGATGCCAAAGCTGTTAAAAGCTGGATTAAGTGTTTCCCTGGAAGGAGCAGTGTGTCCTGGTTGTGCTGTCAAGGTGCTGTCAGACAGTTCTCCTCCTCTCGCCTCCTTTGCCCTCCACTTATTTCATAACTATGCTAAGAACAGAGTAACTGTGATTCAGATGCAGAGTAATATCTAGTTGCATATCTCTAGTGATATGATAATATGGTTGGTGATGGTAGCCGTTAAACAATGAGAAAGTAAAGGCAAAGTTGTATATTTTCTCTCATTTGGGCAATGATTTTTGCCATTGAATAGCATCTTGTTTAATTTAGTTTCCAATAATAATTACTTCTAACTGTGTGCCAGTGTTGTAGAGGTCACTGTTTCAACATCTGCAGCATGGCCCTCAAATTACGAGTGAATGACAAAGAAGGACAGTTTTTAACACCAGTACAGGCCTGGTATACTGTATCAGTTATGCCTCAGACAAAAAACAGAGTGACAGCAAATTAAGTGCTTAGCAGTAGACATGCCGAGGAAGATAGAAAGGGAAGCAAGGCAAAGGAAACAGAGGAGTAGAGGAACTTGAAGCTGCCTCTAAGCAACCCAGACACAGTAAATCATTACCACCATAAACCACAGAGCCAATAAAAAGCACAGCCTCACCCCACTATCAGAAGCAGAGGGAGAGGAGAAGAGGAGGAGCAGGGGGTATAGAAACAGATTCTCCCCATCTGGATTCATTACAGGAGAAAAAATAACTTCCCGCGGAAATACACACGAGTAAATGTACACACACACTCAGACGCATTCTGCAGCCATATAATCACAATCAAGAAAGGCTTGAACATTTCAAAGACAAACATGTTTTTTCCTGTGGTCTAATAAAATTAAAAGTCGATGCCTCAGATGCCGAGCTGGTCCTGGAGCTGCCTGGCAATTAGAGAGCAGTAAAAAAGGGAAATGAGAAAGGGAGTGAGGAGAGAGACACAGAACGAGAGAGGGGTGCGAGTCTTGATAGAAGGAGAGATGTGCTGAATTACTAGATTGGGACCATGTGAACTCCCTGAGGCAAAGCGGTGCATGGGCAAAGGATTGGCGAGGAAGATTGGCGAGAGAGAAAGCGACTAACCAAAATGGATGAGGACAGCAGAGAGGAAATTGTTTATAGTGTTTTAAATATAAGTGATGGAGGACAAACTACTATACTCTGATCAGAAATAGCAGAAATTATCGTGCTTTTGCTTGTTTTTGGTACACATGTAAATCTTACTGGTCCTAATCTTTACTTAAAACGACAAATATCGATACACATTTTGATAAATTTAAAACCAGTAGAAAATTCCGATATGTTGATCCAGTGCAGTTTCTTGTACATTACTTCACACGGTCTTGTTCCACTCACAACCCTGGGCCTTTGCTTTAGAATGCCACCCCACCAAGCAGCAAACTGAATTAGGCTAACAGGAACTATAGACAATTGCCAGGATTCAACACTGTGGACTGAACTTCCACTGAACCTTACACTAACGGAACTCACTCTCTGACTGTCTATGTCTCCTGCCCAGCTCCCTCTCCAGTAGCAGTGATCAAAAAGGAGAAGACAACTCGAAGCAGTGTCTTCCTGTCCTGGCAGGAGCCAGAAAGACCCAACGGTATCATCCTTGACTATGAGATCAAATACTACGAAAAGGTTGGTTCAGTATATATCACTGTTAAAGTTTTCCTTGTGTGCATTTGCATCATAAAATGTGCCTCTCTAAGAGAAAAAATATCTAACCCTAACTCATTTGGGGGAGTACACCTAAGATGGGAAGATTGTAAGCATTCTCTAAACGTCTGGTAAGAATGATGCTAAATTCAGAAGATAAACGCACATGGCATAGTAATTCGTGAGCCGCTTGTGAATAGATTCTAGTATTTTATTATTTCAATCCAGCTGTGTCTCCAATTTAGGCATCAAAGAGAAATAAATACCCTGAAAACTGGTCACTTGAATTTCCTGAAAATATTTCTCACCAGGGGAATAGACTGAAAAGGTTTACTTACATTTCCACCTTTTTAGGTCCATGTAGTATATCCATCAGTCTTTCTCTAACATTTGGAAGCACATCCTGGACTTATTCTCTGGCCTAGTAGACTGAATTTCTGTGAAAATAATAAAATTTAACTCAACTCTAACCCTTCTAGTCTTTGTAAATGTTATTCGAACTAATGCGAGTTGTAGTTTTGGGTTTTCAGGTACAATTTAAGTTAATATAAATTAAAATGAAATGAAAATGTAGTTGTCGTTATGTTGTGCATAATGTTTTATTTTTACAATAAAAGAAATCTCTTCATCAGAAGACCTCCCTTTCCACCATGTTTTCTTTTTCATGTGACAATTTTTACATTCTTCCTTTCTTTTTGCTTCTCTTCTCTTTCTATCTATCCTTCCATCTCTCACGCTGCCCTCCTCTCTAGTCCACTCCTTAATGGAGACAAGTTTTATGGCAGACAGTAAATGCATCTGTGGGGTCCCTCATTCTTCTGTGAGGGAAATTAGTGCAGAACGAATTACACTGGCTTTCAGCACCAATGCTGGGCTATGGCTGACATTTGATGGTGAAATTAGCCGTGGATGCAAGTTTAATCACTCTGGCAGATTCAGTGTGTGTGTCTGTGTGTTTGTGTGTGTATATGTGTGTGTGTGTGCCCCAAATCAGTTTGCTTGAATGCCAACAGTGGCCCCTAATCTCTTGATTAGTAGGCTGACAGAAGCTGTTTCCTCTCTAAACTCTGGTCTCTGCTCAGCCATCCCTACCTAAGATGTTAAAACAAGGCCGGAAAACAGTGAGAGGAAAAGTTAATGAGTGATGCTGGGTCAGAGCTCACTGCAGGTCTTATTCTCAGGTGTGGTTTTCCAATTGCACACACATGCTCACTTATCACCAATGCACGCTCGTTCAAAAAGGACAGGAAAAATATGAGGGTGGAGCTAAAGTAAAGCATTTTGTAATAAAGCCTTCTGGGTATTTTGCTTGGTAACCGCATTATCTTTCAGGAAGTGCTGGAGACACAAACACGCATACCCACAAAGCAAGTTCCCATAGGATTCTCCTCACTAGACATACATACCCAGGGATTTTAAACCCCTGACAAAAGGCTCTTCCACGCAGAAGAGCAAACTTGGAGAATCATGGTAGATCCCAAGACGAATGCCAGACAGAGGCCTCTTCTTGTTGTAGGCACAGGGACACTGAGGGCAACTAGCATGCCAAGGATAAAGGCCACAGAAGGAGAAACACTGGAACACGAATTCCCCACACCAAGACCACACCATGACTCACTTATGAGACAGAAAGAGGCTTTTAGAGACACATGCACAGACACACAGATATAATTGCACATAGACATAAACAGGATGGTGAAACAGAACACAAAAACAGACTAAGATTAAAGAGATTAAAAGAGAGAGCTTTTACCAAGGAAGTGATGTTCAGGTTTACATCAACAGCCAGACTTTTTTTTCTTTTTTTTGCTGTGGTTTCCTGTCTGGATTTAAACAAGTTTAAAACAGACATTTGCAGTGAGAAGAATTCAGTAATCCAGTAGAAATTTACCAGCGACTCCAGCCTAGCATCTGTCACTGTAGAAACTGCAGTCATATCAAAAAATGCCGAGCATATAGTGCATAGAGTAATGGATCCTCAGTGGACCAACATTTTTTGGGGGGGGTTAACCCACTGAAACCAGAAAGGAAAGTTATAAAATTACAGCCTTGTTGTTTTTGTTGGGTGATAAAATCAAATACTGTTTTATATAAACACTTCATAGTTTAATTTTGGACCATAACATATTTCACTGGTAAAATTTAAAAACAGGAGTTCTCTACTGGGATGTTAATGTGAGGCAAAACAAAAATGTTATTTGTCACAAGTCATTTCATCTCATATTGTGGGCTACCGCTCTAAATCCTGTGATTATTGGCCTTCCTAATGCACCAAATTGCAACGTATTTTCTGCTAACTGATAAAAATGTGTATTTTCCAGACATCTGTGTAAACTTAATAGACTACGTTACTTCAAGATAAAACCACGTGAAGCTAAGGCACTAAGTATAGTGTTAGCGGCTTGATTAAAAATAATCATATTCCTTTGATATCCAGTATTCAACAGATGTGAAATTTTATATATAACATAAGTGAAAAAAAGCACTGGATACAAAAAAGTGTTTTATTGCAGAATGGCAGGAATAATAATAAAAAGAGAGATACTTTTTTTTAATCCCAAAAGTTGAGGTTAGCAGCAGCCAAAACCTAACAAAAACAAACCAAATAAAACCCAGAGCTGTAAAAAACATCGCAAATATTGTGTCAACATAGAACTGTTCTGAAAAGTAAAAAAAAAAAAAAACATTAAAGAGAGGCCTCAATAAATCACTATACATTGAGGAGCTTAAATCTAAAATGAATACTACCTGGGAAGGGTTATACCAGACAAACAAGCCAACTCATTATAATTAAATGAACCACAGCTAACCAGTTTTCTACCTCTGGCTTTGCTCACTTTGCTCTCGCTAGCACACTTGTAAAACTGATGGGTCAGAATGTCTGAATTGCAGGGGCTGCACATTTTATGTCCCATATTTGGGGATGGGGAGGTTTTGTAATAATCCTGGGAATTTCCAACTAGAAGGCTTCCCAGAAGAAGAGAGGTGTTTCATCTTTTGGAAATCCCATGGTAGCTCCATGCTCTCCGTGTCCGTTAAACAAGCTAAAGGGCAGACCGATAAGACAGTTCCTAGTGCACTTTGTGGAAATCGAATTTGTGCGAATACACTTTGCTAATTATTTTTGCGTGTTTTATCACTATAATCTAAAGAGCCGAGAGCCGAGAGAGAACTCCAGATAAAATTAATTTAGGCTGTTTATTTAGTCTTAGACAAAAGGGATTTTTACTAAAACAATTCACAAGACTTCTGCTGTACATCACCCATCTTAGGATCTGTATGTTTTTTTGCCTCTGTGTCTTGTGTGTGTGTGTTTAAGCTATAATTTACTGCAGCTTTGTTTATGTTATCAAAGCACAATTCAGCACTGAGACCATATTAAATCCTTACAGCGTTCTGGTGTTCAACACACAAAAATGTACATGGAGGCTCATGCACAGAACAGAAAGTACACACACACGCACACATACACACACACATCTATCTATCTATCTATCTATCTATCTATCTATCTATCTATATATATATATATATATATATATATATATATATATATATATACACACACACAAAGATACTTGTGCCACACCTGTGTATGATTTTCAGGGGATGACATGCTGTCCTGAACAATGACAAGCTGTAAGAGATTTATAGCTGTGATGAAGGGTTGTTCCAGTGCAGGTCTGGTGTATCAGTTACTGCCTCACACACATGCCCGTTTTAAAAAGCTTTGTGCACCATAAAACTCTGATCTAGTCCATTAATAAGCATTAAGTTTCTTTGGGGGACTGAATTTTTACATGCCAGGGTCTTTGAAAAAAGAGAATATGACAGTGTCAGGAATTTTATAACATTGGCTACATTGCAAAACATGTAGCTCATTTTTAGGATTGCTGAAGTCATCCCTAATAGGTTGTCATTAATATTAACAAGTGGCCTTGTGCGGTTTTCCTCTTAATCCAAAGTTTGTTTTATACCAGAACTGGGTCAGCAATAATGTGCCTGCAGTCCTCTGTGGGCATGGACAAATCTAGCAAATTTTACTCAGGACAGTTGAAGGCTATAAAATACAGAACTGTGTGCACGTGTGTTCTATTATACAATGAGATCTTGTTTTGTACCTCTGTAAGATGTACTCAGTGTTAATTAATTTCATAGAGTGCTACTTTCCACCATCCCACTTTTTCTCTGCCCTCTCTTTTCTTTCAGTTTGTTTTTTTTTTCTCTCTTTTTTCTTTTCCTTCCACATCTGGAAACAATGTGTTGAATACAGACCTGGTGTGTAATGCTCTTGTTGTTTTATCAGTGGAGATCAGTAGGAGAGAAGTCATAAAACGTAAAGGGCATAATTTATCAGATTTGCAAGAATGCTATCAAACTGTCTGGGATGTTTACGCATTTGCATCAGTACAAAAAGAGAGATACATGATTATACTATGGAAAACTTATATATATATACACATTGTATTCATTATTAGTTTACACTACTGCGTCTATAAATTACATAGTACTAAATCAGTATGTTAAATAAATATTTAATTCCTCAAAACGATTTGATTTCTCATCTGTCATCCTGTTTCTTTTTTCTCTTTTTTCTACAGGAGGAGCAGGAGACCAGCTACACAATCCTCCGTGCTCGAGGTTGTAATGTGACCCTGAATGGTTTGAAGCCCAACACTGCCTACTTACTTCAAATCAGAGCCCGTACCGCAGCAGGATATGGAGCCAGCAGCCCCACTTTCCAGTTCGAGACCAGCCCTGACTGTAAGCTCAGTAGAGATTAAAATGAAATTAAATTATATGATAGTCCATTAGCCTTTTACATACAATTTTTTATTTTGAATTGTGGGGTTATGAAACCTCTCTGGCAGGATGTGTGCATGTTAATTTTTTTTGTTGGAAGACCTTATGTCCAGTTGTGTAGCAGCTGTTTCAAACATGTTCGCTGACAAGAACAATTTTCTTTCCTTTCTTGCTGTTGGTGAAATTTAGATATTCATGCAGTAACTTTGGCAGAATTTCAGAAGTGAATTCAACCATCACATTTTTTATTGCAGCAAACATGCAAGTGCTTTGGGGAAAATGTGAAAATACTGCCCAAGATTTTTGCTTTACTTTGTGTCTGTTACACGCCTAAGTTGTTTCATTTAGCTGTTACTGTTCCATGGGATAAAAGCTGTGAAAGCACATTATTGTTTATATCAATTTTGCTGCCAAATATGTGTAAGTGTCTCTAGAGTGAGCTGAATCACCTTTACCTGCTCTTGTGGGAACTAAATACAATATCTTATTGAATCAAAGGTATATTTATTCTTGATGTGCATGCAGTACGTTGGAATAGGACTAGCAGGTAATTGAAGTTTGTATTGTGATGTGCTGTAATGTTAACAAAACAAAGTTAGCACTGCTTATTACTTGTTTCTTTCTGTCTTTCAGCAGCCTTCTCTATCTCAAGTGAAAGCAGCCAGGTTGTTTTGATTGCCATTTCTTCTGCCGTAGCCATCATCCTGCTCACTGTGCTTCTCTACGTCCTGATTAGCAGGTCTGTCCACCAATCACTTGCCTGGATTCTCGCCTTGAGCATTGTCTCCTTTAGTCACACCATCTGTACTCTCTCCTTTCAGTTGATTCTGTGTGCACTTTTCCAAAATGTACTTTCAAAAGCTTAGAAGAAACAAGTTAAATGATGTGCCATAAAAGAGGGCAAATTAAAAAACACCAGTTAATAACCAAAGGAACTTTTACCGCTGTGGTTTACAAGGTGTTTTAACCTTGTTGATGATTCCTTGTAATTGTAATGCTATCATTATTCATTAAATATTTGAGAACGTGTTCTAAATTTGTTCAAAGAAGTTCTTTTTAGAACAGCTTCGTCAGCTTTCTCAGGAAGTACACATTCTGATAGCCTGTATGGTCCTTTAAAGTCCAGATCTATACACACTTCAGCTGAAGTTGCTCTTGGCTTAGTTGCCACTCAATCAAAAAACATGAGCATCTTCAATAAATAGAATCTTTTCAGTGCGTTCATGCACAACACGGGCGTTTGAATGCCAATGTGAGCGCGGCTAAAGTTGGTGGTCAGCAGGTTTCAGGAAAGAGTATAAATCCACATCACATTATAAGACTTACTGATACTCTTTTGGGTTATAAGAGCCAGAAGTATATACACACAGACATAAGTATGCACACATGGATCTTGGTAGCGTTTGGGCTGGGCTTGTGGGCGAATTTTTATTGAAGATGTGGCACTACTTCTGGTCTTTCTCTGTTTGCATTGGCAGGTTTTGTTGCCGGAGCAAATCCAAACATCCTGATGAAAAAAGACTGCATTTTGGCAATGGACACTGTAAGTACTGGACTTTGTTTATCTGAGAATTGGCTCTGTCTCTCCTTGCCGTACTTTACTAGTCACTGAATACAGATAGAACTAGCTAGTTACATAAAAGACAATTTGAGGGATGTTATTCGAATATGCATGTCCTTCTGAGAACCTTTTGACCAATAGCGGTTGTTTTAGAGTAGATATGTCAAAGCTTGAAGTGGATTTCCCCTTTAAGTTTAGATATATCTTTGTTTTTTCATACGAGAAGACAATAATCAAACAAGACCATGTTATGACCATGTTTTTGGCCCATTTAGAAACAAGTACTTGAGGCTTCATTTAAAAGGAGAACAAAATAACACCGTTTTCCAAACCAGCCAAGTGAAGTGGCTAAATCTGCGCTTTAGTTTCTACTTTCCAAATAAAAAAGTTTCTTGATATTACTTCTACTATTAGAGTCAGTACTAAATAAATAGTAATTTAATTTTCTTTTCATGCTACTTCCTCATCCCTTTATTCTTTGTTTCTTCTCTCTTTCTGTCTTTACGAGATGTTATTTATTTGAAATAGTCCTACCTTTAAATTTGACCTAGGCTTCTAGAATTCCTCAGGGTACTGCCCACTGCTTCATGAGTAGTTTGGATGGGTCAAACCCAGAGCATAAATTTTAACACACAGGGACTACTAAAATACAGCTGTGTTACATATCTTCCCTTTGTTTTCAAGTTTATCATAAAATAAAACATATCTCTGAAACATAGTGTTTCTTAAACTTGATGTGTTATGAAGGGTATAATTCCTCTTTTTGTTATTGTTCCTCCATCAAATCTCAATAAGAGAGACTCTCTGGGGAAAGAGAAAAGAGGGAATTGTAAAAAAAACTCTTTCCATTAAAACAGCTAAAAGTGTCTTCATATCCATTTGATAAGTGACTGTTGCTTTAATGCATAATATATTAAGTGAGAAAATCTCAGCCCTGCCTGCTCCTTGAGGGAAATTCTTCACTAAAATTCAATCATTGAAATACTCAGGACTATATCGTCTTCATGGTTTTGGTTTCATTGTGCAGGGTTAGTTGGATCTTTTGCCACCCTGTGTGTTTCCTAGACTCCTCTGAAAGTGCAATATTACTGTAAGCTGTGCTATTTTGGAGTTTTTAACTAGTTGGTAACCAATGCAACTTTCCTGTGCTGCTGCAGTGCGTCTGCCAGGGATCAGAACCTATGTGGACCCCCACACATATGAGGACCCGAGCCAGGCTGTGCACGAATTTGCCAAGGAACTGGATGCCTCCTGCATTGCCATAGATAAAGTGGTGGGAGCAGGTGAGAATAGGCAAAGGAAAGTGTATGGCCAGATGCTGCTGCTTGTATAGATTCCATATAGGTTTGGCAACTTTGCAAAAAATTCATGTCATTTCTAATATTTTCAAAACAATAATCAAAATGAGCTTGGTGGGATACATAAAAAAAGGGAAATCAAAAAAGACTTTTCCCACTTTCGTATCAGTTACTTCCTTTTACTTTTGCACTCTTTCATGCTCTATTTAAATGACAAAGACAAACCAAGTGCACAACCACTTTAAGGAAAATGGAGTATATACAGAGCTCCTATACATCTATATTTTCATAGCAGTGAGCTAGTTATCTATGCGTCATGCTGCACAGCCGGGAATGAGAAAGCATTCTGTGCCCCAGCTTGATGTCTCTTCTTTCCAGCCCTCACCTAGGATGGAGGGAAAGGTGGTGAAATGAGAAAACCTTCAGTTGGTTCATGTCTCCTTTAACCCTTTCTTTCCTTCCTTTATTTTTCTTTCCATTTTCCGTAGCTTATGCTCAAGTTCGTAACTCCCGATGTACAGTAATTGCAATAGTAATTGAAGCCTTGTCTCCTCTTTTCCTCTCCACTCATGTACTCCCTGATAACTTGAGCAGGAGTGCAGACGGGAGGGTAATGCATTATGATTCATGTCGAGTGCAGTCAGAATAGATGGAGACTAAAGCACACAGCACATAACAGCAGACTGGTCTCCAGAGTCCCACCGGCCCTTCACACTGTAAAACTGTCAGGACAGCCTGAGAGTCTATTACCTGAGTATACACTGGACTCACACTCTGCAGTGCTAACCGCAATATATTTTTCATACATAGCAGACACAAAGCACAATGATTTTCACAGGGCTGCAATGGTACATAGGAGATAACTGTTTATATATTAAAACCACATATAAAAAACAAAATCAGCTGTTCTCTTTTAATATAATAAAAAATGTGGTACACATTTGTCCACAGTTCACTGTGGCTGTCATTTTGATTTTACACAAGCATGAACTTCTTCAAATCTGCATGACCATTTGCAAGAAATGCACACAAACTAATGTCCATACTTCATTTAATATTATTAAATACATGCAATTTGATGTTTGAGGCATGAAAAGTGAAACAGCAGTGAAACATAATCTATCGAAAATGCAAATAGATGAAGAGTAGCTCCAATTTATCATCATTCTAAACCAGTATTAGCTGACTAATACCTTAACCCATAGTCGATTTACAGCAGAAAAGTCTATACTGTACTATACATTTTTAATGTGTACAGTGCACAGCTGATTCAAAGTGTATTTATTTTAGTGTTCTTCCATAGTAACACAAAGAAGGGAGAGTGCAACTTTGAGAACAAGTTCTGGACAATATAAATAAAATGACAAGTTGACAGGGTGATTACCAGAGGTGGGACCAAGTCATTGTCTTGCAAGTCTCAAGTAAGTCTCAAGTCTTTATCCTCAAGTCTCAAGTCAAGTCTCAAGTAATGTCAGGCAAGTCAGAGTCGAGTCTCAAGTCACTGGTGTAAAAGTCCGAGTCAAGTCACAAGTCTGAAACTTTGAATTTCAAGTCCTTTCGAGTCTTTAAAAAAAAAAAACGAAAAAATAATGTTGCAGTTATGCTAAATGTAAATATTAGACCATGTAATTTTAAAATCTGTGTTTTTCTCAACACATGACAAAATAGTGAACTTAGAAAATATACACAAATTGTGAAATTGCACCTCTTTAAAATGCAGCTCAATTAAACCTAGCTCCAAGAATAATTTTCACCGACAGTTCTGAGATACGCTGCATGTTATTCTTGGATGCGGTTGTAGGGCCAGCTTTAAAATCGCATGACAAAAATATCATACACATTAAAAAAAACTGTATCACCAACATAGCCTGGACAACATTTGCTAGTTAGATGAAGTCAGCTATCTCATCTTAGCATATTTATTTCAATTCAATTCAATTCAATCTTAATTGGCAGACTTCATGTCCATAAAAACAAGACAAAAAAAAAAAAACACACACACACACACACACACACACACAACACTCCCCCCCCCCCAACACAAGGTATACACCATTAAATATATATATGTATATAAATAAGTATCTAAAACATTTGTAAAAATATAAAACCATAATATACATAAAACACAATTACTTAAAATAAATCAATAAATACACAAACACTTTAACCAGTGCTTTCTGAGACTGGATGAGTAACGGGAACCACTCACTGTCGGATCTGTGAGTGCTAAAATTATACTGTTACTCGAGCCATCCAGTCGTTCTCTAAAATTGAACATTAGCTTCCTTAAAAGTGCTTTAAAAGTCCAAACACCCACAGCTACAAACATCTGGCTGGCACTACCACTTCTAGGTATCCTGCAAAGGATTCTCATCGCATCATTATATGCAACATGCAGCTTCTGCATGCTACATTGTTTGTAGGATGACCACAAGGGGGCAGTATATAGCGGTGTGCAATACGCTTTAAACAAAGCCACTTTAACTGGAAGTGAACAAAAGCTGAATTTGCGTGCAATAGTATTTGCCTGCACATAGAGCTTACACCGTTGTCTGTATATGTCATCATCATCATTCATTTGCTCAGTAATAAAGTGACCGAGGTATTTTTTTATGAACTTCAAGAGTTTTTTGTGCCAGTTTAAACAAAGGGAAATTTAGCTGTTTATCCTGCTTGGTTCTACATATCAAAACAGCACTTTTAGCAGCATTGTACTCAATGTCATATTGCACACCATATTCAGTACAGACATTAAGAAGATCCTGTAACCCAGCACTGCTTGGACTAAAAACAACCAGGTCATCTGCATACATAAGATGATTTATCAGTGCTTTACCTAATATACACCCAGTGTTACAGGCTCTCAGTTGTATGGACAAATCATCAACATACAAATTAAATAAAATTGGAGACAAAATCCCACCCTGTCTGACACCATTGCTGACACCAAAGGGGGCAGAAATACTGCTTCCCCATTTAACCTTCATGTTCTGATGAGCGTACCAGTAAGAGAGAATCCTCACGATGTACTGAGGAACTCCCCGTCTCTTCATTTTATCAAAAAGTTTTCTGTGGTTCACTCGATCAAAAGCCTTAGAGGCATCAATGAAAGACATGAGGACAGATGAATTTTTAGCCCTGTACAAACTGACTATTTCCTTGAGTGCATATATGCACATGTCAGTGCCGTGCTTTGGTTTAAAGCCAAACTGATTATCCAGAGAAGAGATGAACACACTAACTCTATCAAACAGGATTCTTTCTAACACCTTAGATAAAATACTGGCTAGTGCAATTGGCCTGTAATTATCCAAGCAGCTCACTTTTGCAGCTTTGTCCTTCATAACTGGTACCAGTAAAATACACAGCATTGAGTCTGGTAATATGCCATGAATCATAAACCCAGTGAAACAGAGTGCTAAAAGAGGAGCTAGCCTTACACTAGCATGTTTTAAATGTTCTGCAGTGATGTGATCCAAACCAGAGGATTTATTATCAGACAACCTATGAATGGCTTCATATACTTCATGTGTCCTTACACTTATTGTGTCATTACTCATGTCAAGATTGTCCTCATATGGTTCACTTTTTATACAGTTAAACAACGCACTGTAATGCTGTCTCCATAATGCTGCAATGTTATCTGCCCCAGAAACACCTTCAACAGTTGATGGTAGAGATGGTTTACAGTTATTAAGAGCTTTCACCTCTTTCCAAAAATCTGCCGTATTATTACACAGCATTTTCCTGGCCAAAGAATCTGCTCTTAGCATTTGCTCATTTTTAGTTATAAAGCGAACAGCGTACTTATATCTGGCATTCGCACATTTTTTCTGTTCAAATTCTGGGCCTTGTTTAGGTCTTCCAGCCATGGCCCAACATTTATAAGCTATGCGAGCTTCATCATGGTACATGGATACATGTTCTTTCCAGCCAGGTCTGATGTTAGGTTTCTTATGCTTATATTGTTTATCAAGCAGTGTGCCACTTTTATACAGAGCAGTCACTATATCATCATACATGGAGCAGAGTAAATGTTTATGCACAGCATTCTTACAGTTGACATCTTTGCACAAAATAGCTTCTTTATTTATATGCATATTAATAATCATACGGTTCTTGGAGTGAGTGCATACACTCATGAAGTTTAGTAACTTCCGGTCACTGCAACAAGCCCAGGTACAGTTTACCGACGGATGGGTGCAGGACCTTGAAATGCACCGTGTAGAACGAAAGACCATCGTACGTATCATAAGTTTACCAATCTCACAAATCGTCGTCATAAATACACATTCCTTAACCGTTTATTAATATAACCTTTGAGCTCAACGGTAATTAATTAGTAGTGGAAATAATTTCTGGTTCATCACAGAAATGTAGCAGTGACAACAATACTGTATGCTGTAATCGTACTGGGCAATTAGTGATACAAAAAAACCTATTTTATCCTGTGAATAAACGTATATGTTTTTGTCAGTGTACCATAATAACATAAGCGAAACGCAATATTGTGTCAGGACAATTCACTATTTATGCACAATAAATAAAGGAGCATAGCGCGACAATTTCTGTTCAGCGCCAGACTTGCTTGTAACCTATATCACCAATTATGTTATGAAAATGACGCATTAACTACTAAAAAACACTGACCTTCGTGTAAATGCTTGGAGCAGACTAACCTGTGAGCTGGAGTGTTCTGGGACGTTATATTTGATCTTTGAATGGCTGCAATCCAGGCCATCCGTCGCGTCTTTGTTACTTCGGAAACATGGCTCGAACAATTTCTCTTCAACGACGTAATCCGATAACAAACGATCTCTTTACCCGTCGGCTTCCCGTGGCTGTCATGCGACCGGCTATTGCAGTTAATAATACAACAGCTTCTTGACATTTTTGTGTTTCTTTTTATCGCTGTGTGACTGATTTCAATTGAAAGCCTGCGTGCGCTAGTACCGCTTGCCACGAGTTCCCAGAATCCTTTGCGGTTCTACCCGTGAATGACGTCACATTTTCAATCTCTATATAATATGCATGTTAAATTTTATATTTGGGGTAAAATATCAAGTCTTTTCAAGTAAACCGGTTCAAGTCCAATTCAAGTCCCAAGTCATTGGTGTAAAAGTCCAAGTCAAGTCACAAGTCTTAGAACATTTTTCAAGTCTAAAGTCATAAAATTAATGACTCGAGTCTGACTCGAGTCCAAGTCATGTGACTCGAGTCCACACCTCTGGTGATTACTTTTGAAAAGCAACTTAGTAGTTCAGAGCAGTTTAATTTTAGAAAGATGGACAGAAAATCCCTGAAAGATTTTCAGATAAAAGCCAGAAACCTTATATGAGAAAACCATAAATTTACAGATCCAAATGTGAGATGAGAGGAGAAGAAAGGGGACTTTGGCCTGCTCTTGCTAATCTATTTTAACTTCATAAAATGTGAACCGAACACCAGAGGTGAACATTAAAGCTCCAGCCATGATGTAAACATTTTTGTCCGTCAGCTTCAATGCACCCTGCCACCCATCTGTGTGATTTTTATAAAGCCACATAAGCACTCTGAACAATATACAACATACCTTCTCTTTCTCCATTCCTGCCTCAACTCCATCTGTCTTCATTAAACACGTTAAAGGGACTTTGATCCTCTTGCCAATCGGTGATTGTGTGTTAAAAGACATGAAACACATGCTCCACTCTGCTTACATGGGTTAGACTTTAACATCAAAGTGAGATACCTAGCTCTACTCATAACAGGAAAGGAACGAGTGTCCCTAATCAAGCCTTATTAGACGAAGATCTTCTTTCTCTGAGTGACCACATAAAAAGGTGCCTTGGCTTGACTTGCCTGTCCACTGCTCAGGACAAGAGGTGCAAAGCAGAGAAGGAAAGAACAGGGATGGTCTGGGTATTTAGACAGGTTATAATTATTCAGGCTTAAGTCCTTCCAGATGCCATTGCTTCAAGTCCAGGATTTGACCCATGCTCTCTGATCCAGAGCAGCTATGGGACATGATTATACTGGATGAAGAGTGAGATCTGCATATCTTAGTTCTGACATCACCATTCTTGAGCACACTCAGCATGCATGTACGTTCTGTTCAAACACCTACATTCAGTACACACACACACACACATACACACACATATATATATACACACACATATACACACACCCCTCATCTTCTGCAGTCCAGCCAAAACTCTGTCTCCAGGACTGCCTTTGAAGTGGCCAGCATACCTACAAAACTTACAGTACCTTCTGGATAGCTCCCCATTGCATGCACATACTTACAAGTAGTAACTGAAATTCATGCATCCCCTCACCAGCGAAGAATGCTAATTGAGCTCTCCCCGAGTGGATGTTAAGTAATTTTGTGTTTTAATTCGACATATAAATGAAGCTGAAAAGTTGTATTGGTGTCTATTCACTTTGTTATTTTGGCTATGGGTACACGCTATGCATTAATCAGGAAATGCTGTTTTTTGTCCAACATCAACCAAAGCATTTCCTGATTAATTGGAGTTAAGTTATTACAGATGGAAATTTTAAGATCCTTCATGATCTGCAGCTTTGTCTGAATGAATCACTGACAGGCAGCTGTAAAAATCACATGTTGTAACACCTTAAAACACATCTGAACCCCTGTTGTACATCAGAGCAGTCAGGATTTTCTGACTCATGCTATGCTAGATGCTGGGCTCTCAGTTGTGAAGCTGACCTAGCCGTAGGTTTAAGGAGTATCAGCATGCAACCTGTCTTTGTGGTTTTACTGCTGATCATGTACTCTGGTACAAGAGAGCTAGTTAAGTTAGCCATATTCACTCCAAAATGCTTTTCATGGCAATGTCATAGACATCATACATAAAACTTGCCTTTATTTTATCTTTAGGTGAATTTGGAGAAGTCTGCAGTGGTCGCCTGAAGTTGCCCAGCAAAAAGGAGATCTGCGTGGCCATCAAAACTCTCAAAGGTGGATATACAGACAAACAGAGGCGGGACTTCCTTTCTGAGGCATCAATCATGGGACAGTTTGACCACCCTAACATCATCAGGCTGGAGGGGGTGGTAACACGCAGTAAGTTCCACGACAAACTGAAGAGAATTGAATTACCAGGTGCTATTTTGATAATTATATGTTACTCTGGTTCTTGGAGAATATTAATCTATGAAGCACTTACTTTTTCAGAAGCATGATGTTTCAGAGAACACAACAATTTTTAGTCACATTCCATAAGAGAGCAGGCTTCTCCTGAGAGAGTTTTTACCGATTCCGGATTTGCAGTTGTCTTTGACAAATGGCTCTAAAGTGGCCGACACTTCTGTGAAAGAGCAAAGGAGTTTTATTGAGTTGCCGTGGTGTAAATCTCTGCAGATCAATGTGCTCTGATCAAAGCCTGTGTCCAAAGCAGGCATAAATCCATAAATCCATATCTCTGACTAGCTTCCCTCTGGGCCTCTTTATAAGACTATCATTAGCACACAGAAGGCCTCTTTAAAATGGAATGACTGCAGAAAAGGGAAATAATGAGTCTGAACTTTGTCGCAAAGAAACAGTCCTGGCCTCTATATTTCCCTGCGGCACTTGGCTTGTTAAGTAGTTCTGCCAGTATTGTTATTCTAAAGAGTAGAATAAAATACCAAGTGAACTTGCCTTCTCTTTATTATTCTGGATTTTAGGTTCTTCTGTTCCGTCTCATTTGTTCTTTGCTTCCTCGTCTCCACCTTGTCTTACATCAACTTGTTTTACCTGCTTCCCTAACTTATCTTCTTAGCAACTTACTGCCGTGACTTGTAATCAAAAACTGCCCAGTCTTACAATGTAATGTAATTTCCAAACAGCAATGAACTGGGCATGTAAACCATATTGTTCTGATTATGCTTCATCTCTACAAAGAAAGAAGGAAAACAAGAAAAAAGAAGGGAAGGAAAGGAGGGAGGGAAGGAATGAAGGATGGAAGGAAAGTAGAAAAAAGAAAGGAGGGATGGAACGCCAAAAGAAACAAAGGAAACAAGGAAAGAATGATAGAAGGCAGGAAACAGGAGGGAAGGAAAGAAGCAAAAAAGAAGTTAAGAAAGGAACAAGAGAAGGAACAAAGGGAGAAAGAAAGTAATGACAGTAGAATCAAATAAATAAATAAACAAACAATAGAAAGGATGGAAGGAAGGGAGGAAGGATGGAAACATTGAAAAACACAAAGAAATAACACAAAGGAAGCAGGAAGGAAGGAGGGATGAAGGACAAAACAATAGAAGGAAGACAGAACAACACCAGTTAATATCTTATAACATATCATTTTGAGTCAACAGTGGCACAAATTATGCTACTAAACTGTCACTTATGCAGTTTTTGTAGGAGAAACTTGTTAAACATGCTAATACGCATGTATTTGTAAAATAATGTCAGTAAATAAGGTCAAATAATAGAAAACAGTAACCAGAACAACAGAAGCTAATCATACTCCTTCATCCAGTTTTGTCTCTTTTAGAATAATTTTTCAGTTAGAACGTACGGCATGGTTCTGCACTGTACTGATGAATGAAATCAGTCCACTCTGAAAGTGAAAGTCTGTGTGTGTGTGTGCATGTGTGTGATCCCTCATCACACATTGTTTGCCTAATACATCTTAAACCACTCTTCCTGTTAATGTCCAACCTGTGAGAAATGCTGCAATAACACAAGACTGCGGTTTCATTTGCTGGTTTGAGACTAATAGGGGAGGCCCCAAATTCACTACTTCGCACATGACATTTGGAGAGATGCCCTGAGCACATGTGCATAAGTAGGAGCAGCATGAGTGCAGGGCATAGTTTTAGGAGGTCCATTTGATATGCTCCCACACACACAGACACACACCTACACACACACAAACACACACACAAATGCACGCTGCTGTCGGGTGATTTATTAAGCTGCTCCTGTTAATTCTTAATAATCCTGAGACTTTCACACCCCATTTACCTTGCTGCTGCTTTTGGCTGATCCACAGGCTGCATATTTGCAGGAGCACACACACACGCGCACACATGCACACTTCTTGCTCAAGTTCATACATCCACACTTGCACACATACAAGTACACTCACACTTGGGTCCGCAGAACAAAGGGGCTTGGGGGCCTTTATCTTTGTTGCCAATGTTGAAAGTAGAGAGAAAGAGGGGAAAGGAAGGGGCGGAGGACAGGAGGGAGGACCGGGTGCGTGCATGCCTGTCTGCAACTATAAAAGCAGTTCTCTGTTAAACTGAACAATCCATCACAGCCTTTTTGGGACAGGGTGTGGGTGGAGGGTGTTGTACTGGTCCTGTGACGGTGTTTAAATGATGAGAGATTTTTGCTAAGTGAAATTGGTGCAACTTTCCTGAGACATGCTGTTCTGTGAGTTTAATCTCCCCCTTTTTTTTAAAAAAAGGTTTATTTTTATTTTGTCAACGTCACATTTTTAGCTACGCTTACTCTGGTAAGATGTAAATAAACAGAATCAGTTGAAATAGATTCAAAATCTTTCAGAGTCATTTCAAGCTGAAATTGACAACATCTGTTTTGTTTAAATGTGCTGTGATAAAGAAAATGAATTACCAGTGCAATGCAGATTCATGAAACGGCCCTTTTCTTAAAATTTCCATTGAGTTTAATAGATTTGCTTCTTTTCGCAACTAATTCCATCACCCTCTCCCTTCAGCCTGCGCGATTCCTGAAAAAAAGTCCCTTTCTTTCCAGATGTGGGGTTGGTTCACATTAATACATGCAAGAGGGATGGAGATGAGAGGGAGGGATGGGGTGATGGGGAAAGAGAGGCAGGTATGATAGAGAAAAGGTAGGTCAGGAATGAAAGAGGAGGGAGCAGGGCACATTAATCAGAATAAAAAATGGAAAAGAAGAATATGGCTGGTGGTAAGTCAAGAGTGAAGCTGAGAGAACAAAGCCATCTGGGGCACAAACAAGTCCTGACACGGATGCTGTTCATTTAACCATGGCTGATTTAAAGCTTTCTTAAAGAGTTTTTTCCCCCCCTTTCCCCCCTCTGTAATAAACTTTGTGCTGGCCACAGTCTGATCAGGTACAGATGATAGCAGGCAGCATGGATTTACAGCCAGATCTTCCACAGAAATAAAGATGTCACACTCTGACAGGTGACCTGCTGGGACCCTAAAACTATGACTAGGATCATTTCATTCTGGTGTGTGTGGGCGTGTGTGTATGTAGGCGTGCATGTGAGTGTAACTGAGAGAAAAGAGAGTACGTTCAGCCTGGTCACTCTCAGGGTCTGTGTACGTCTGTTTAATGTCGAAGTACAGCTCTTAATGTCCACTCATTATTATTTTTGCTTGTTTCAGAGAATAAATCTAAAATCAATACAATACTGGCACAAAAGAGGGTTTTCTTTCGTTGTTTTTTTTATATAAGTATTCAGGATGTTATTGCACTAAATTTTTTTAGTCCTGTTGCTGGTATGATATGGGAATTTATTGAAATCTTCCTGTTGTAGGTAAACCTGTCATGATCGTCACCGAGTACATGGAAAATGGATCTCTTGACAGCTTCTTAAGAGTGAGTAATAATTAAAAACACACTTATGAAATTTTAATGCACTGAAAACCCAAACCAGTTTTGCAATGAACGATTAATGGCTAGTTGAAAATTAAGAAACATTCAATGTCAGCTTTGTCATAGGTTCTTATTTTATAATTTATGTAAGTATTATTTATATTTTATATATGAAACGAATTAGGACAGTCAGCTAATATAGTAAGTTTTAACACTACACTATAACACATTGCACTGTATACACTATAAAGTACCTGAGATATGCTGGCTTTAGCAGATTTCTTTCAGCTGTACTCTTCTTACACCTTGTCAGCGAACAAAATATTTTGAACTGCTCTTTCAGCCAGGACTGAATGTGATTCTTGCCATGCCTCAGTCTCTTACAGAGAAATTGACCTGCCTTACTGAAATTAGCCAAAGCACGGCAGCCAAGCCGCAACACTGGCATGAAAGCATGTGTACTAATGCCTGTTTTAGCCTTTTTCCACATGCGTCTGCAACACACATAGACAAATCCAGGACGTGTAGCTGTTGTCTGCCGACGTTTTGACAGAGGCCTGCACTTCATCATTGAAAATGTGTCATAAACACACAAGCACGCACACGGAAATTCATAGCTTTGCGCTTTAGCTTATGTCTGTGTTATGAATCTACAAAGCTTTGAAGTGACTAAACCAGGTGTCCTGGCCACTAATGGTTCAAAATGAAGTGGAAGGTCTGGTTGGTTTTTAGAGAAAAACATACTTATCATACACTCAGAATAAGCCATTTCATGTGAAAATAAATCTTTATCAATGTAAACAGACAAGCCATACTAGCTAAAACGAGCCTAATGAAAGCCTATTGATAGATAGTTTAGATAGATAGGTGGTGGTCAGAGGGCCCGGTGTCCGGCAGCCTCGCCTCTGTCAGTGCGCCCCAGGGCAGCTGTGGCTACATGTAGCTTGCCATCACCAGTGTGTGAATGTGTGTGTGAATGGGTGAATGGCTGAATGTAGTGTGAAGCGCTTTTGGGTCTTAGGGACTGAGTAAAGCGCTATACAAATGCAGGCCATTTACCATAGTTTTGAACGAAAAATGTAAAAGTTACTTCAAAAACTGTGACCATGCAAAATTTACATAACTTGCAGTTACTTGGAAGAGATGATTATTTAAATTGAATTTATAGAGAAGACTGGACGATTGCCTTAAACAGACAACACAGACACATAAACCATAGGATAAGAGTATTTATGCTCAAATTCTGAATGGAATGAATTTGACAATGCAGGGCAACAGAAGATACAAAGAGCAGCAAGAACAGACAAAATGAAAGCGCTATGGATAATGAGCACAAAAAAAAATTCATATGGCTCTCCTCATGTTTCCTCAGTTTATATTTATCTCATATTCAGATAGTAGCAGCAGATCATAGAACATATATGCCTAGTTATGAACTCTTGCCAGTTTGAATCAGTGTAAACACCGCTGCTTGCCAATGCAAACAATAAAATGTGCTTTGTGTTTACATCTCACCCACTATATGTTTGACTGCTGCAACTCAACACCTGGCAAACATTTGGCTATAAAAATCCATTGGATAATGTGCCATGAAAATGCATTATATCCCTTTTTTCCACATGATATGATTTTCTGATGAATATACAGCATTCAAATATATATATGTGGATGCCAGTGTTCATATTGTCTATGTGTGTCATCACATATGTAGCATATGAAAACTGCTCCACAATAACAGCAGTGATTTATTTAAAAAAGAAATTCATTTTTATGGTCTAATCCTTATTTCCATACATTACTCTGTATTTGGCTCTGGGATTTCATAGTTGAAACGAAAGATGAGGTACATAATGTCAAAGGTGATTTTTAAAGGTTAATGAAAATCTTGTGGACAGTAATGCAGAAAAGTTTCATTTTATGCAAATACCCCAAAAGGTCAGATTCCCTTTGTGTACTATATAATGTATGTTAACGTGTAACATAAAGGGAAAAGCACGCTTTTCTTTCTATAATTATTTCTTTTATCTCCCTTTTTAGAAACATGATGCCCAGTTCACAGGAATCCAGTTGGTTGGCATGCTGCGCGGTATTGCTTCAGGCATGAAGTATCTGTCAGACATGGGTTACGTTCATAGAGACTTGGCCGCTCGAAACATTTTGGTCAACAGCAATCTGGTGTGTAAAGTGTCAGACTTTGGCTTGTCCCGGGTGCTGGAGGATGACCCGGAGGCTGCTTACACAACTAGGGTGAGTTGGAATACAAATACAAATAAAACATTTAAAGACAACACTGTTTTATATCAATTCTATATATATCCTCTCCAGCAAAAATAATCCCCCCACCAAAAAGCAACACACTCCATCCTCTTCCGGTCTTTGTTTTTGTCATCACACATACACAGATACTGTGCACCTGTTCCCCTCACATATCACAGCAAGGGTGAACGACACATAAAAAACTAGTTGTTAAAGGGCAGACATAAATCCACATATCCTAAACTGGAAGGTCATAGGGAAGACCATTAAAGCCCCATGTGCCATAAGACGATGCGTCTCATTGAGAAGAATATTGTTGGGCTTTGCCACTGTCATTTGCTTTCATGATGTATATGACAGAGGTTTTTACTTCTTAGATTGAACTTTTTTCAGATAACTCTTTGAGGTATCCTGCATAATCTGTTGGTGCAACAATGGCAGGAACTGCCTCTTGAGGCTGCTAGCTAGTAGAGAAGGCATCTACTGACCAGATCTATTGGGCTGATTACAACTTATAAAAGCCGTTTGACATGCTAATAAATTCTGAGTTGGTTGCTTTTTGGTGATACACAGAAGTTGATAAAGTTCATCCTTTAGGAGGAAAAGCACCGATACTTTCAAAAAGTATCATGTCTCGCTTTTAGAGGCATAGGCACACATGCCAAGAAGACAATTTCAGACATTTACAGTGCTTCTTACGATGATGGAAAATCTGTGTTTCAACTTACCTTGGAAATCCACTTAGGATACTTCCCATAACAATGTAATAATAGCACATAGGCAATGGAAAATTAGTATTATGAGAAAGATCATAAAAATGGAATCCTACAGATGGTCTCCCAGTAAGTTTGGGCAATTCAATTTTTCAGAAAGAAGTGTATGCATGTAATTAGATTTGCACACCTGTGGTGAGAGAAGCTCTAATTGCTCTGTTTGTGTCTTTGCATCTCTACATCCTGAAGAAGCATAACCTGGTATGCATTCATGTATTTTTAATGTCATTAGCCCTGTGAAATAAAGGCCCTTGATTGCTTTTTCAAACCTACCTTGAGTACCAGAACCTGGATGTTTTATGCCATTTATTGATTTATTGATTTCTTTCCACCATTTCCATTAAAGTTAAAAAACAAAAAATATTGTAAAAGCATTTTTTATTTGCCTTAGCATTAGATGCTCAAATTGAAACACACCCAGTAGGCAAATTATGATCCAGACACTGATCTTAACCGTTGGAAGTGTGTGCGTGTGTGGCCATTCTCAACTGAGGAATCTGTGGTCTTAACCGTGCGTGCAGCCTTTTAGACAGAGTATAATTTTCTGGCTGAGAATGGCTTGTCAAATAAACAGTCAATGTGCCGTTTGCCTTTCTCCCAGAAATTCATAATCTGAAATAATGAGACAGAATAATAAACTCTGCCGCATTAAAGTAACTGACAATGCTAACACATGTGGGCTTCAGTGGATTTTTTTCTCTCCACTTCTTTAGTCATTGTTTTTTAGGAAAAAATCAAAAGTTTGTGGTCGTATGTGCATGTTTACATGCATGTGCGTCCCACGTTTAAGGGTATTTCTGCACATTTTAGACTTTAATATCTTTGTGCAGCAGCTGGGTATAGTATAAGTGCAAGAGCAGAGTGTATTTTCTTGTTTGTATTTATAAAGTGTTTCTTTGTAAACTGCTTTATGTGTGCCGCCATTTGTTGGCTGTCTGCATTTCATTCTCACATACATTCCCCATTATTTCCATAACTTCAGTATGGAAATAGTAATAGAGGAATGTAAAGTTTAGAGTGTGACTGCACAGCATTGGGCAAAACCCAACTGATTGGGCCAAGGTTTCTGTTAACTTTGGCTACCATCAGCCTCCTACCCTATGATCCATTTTGTTCATCTGAGTTGATTTTTAGCTAAAATGACAAATACAGCTACACACTGTAGTATGGGGTTATCCAGGACACCTTGGATTACAATTTGATGAATGGATTTTTCTTTCTGGCTTCAACTTTCTTTAAGACTGATGATAATCCATTTTGATTAAATCTTAATATAATGTGTTTTGTTACAATAAAGTTCAATGTCCCCTTATGTGACAATTTTAAAGTCTTTTTTAGAAGTCTTAGACTTTTTTTTGCCAGTCTGGGAAAACAAATTAATTAAAGACAATGAAATGAAAGTGAAAGGTAAAAAAAAAGCTTATGCATGGTTCACCTTTCTGTGATGAAACATGGACTTTAGACTCTTCCAGACCAGACTGGAAAAAATAATAAAAATATTATTTTTACAATTGTTACAGTTTTGAATCTGAAGCTGTGATCTCAAACCTTAAATCCAAACCACGAAGACCACCAGGATTTAGGGGTTTCAGAACACCCTAAATAATATTCATAAGAAATATTCTTGCATTGGACACAAACCTGCACCTCAGATCCAAATCCTGGTTTTCAGAAATTTTGCTCAAGAATACATCCAGTTTTAAATATTTATATCCACGAGCAGTACTAAACTTTGAAATTCTATTTTTAAAAAGATTTTAAAGATTTTAAGATGTAATATTAAAAGGTTTATCCAAAAAAAACCATAATTTTAGGTAGAAAATTAGTTATGCTCAAGAATTATTGATGTTTTTCAATGACAGATTGAATGACTGAAATACAAAATGAGCTCAATGAATGACCTCTCATTGTCTGTATTTCAGGGAGGTAAAATCCCTATTCGGTGGACTGCTCCAGAGGCTATCGCCTACAGGAAGTTTACATCTGCCAGTGATGCTTGGAGTTATGGCATTGTGCTATGGGAGGTGATGTCATATGGGGAACGACCATACTGGGAGATGTCCAATCAGGATGTAAGTTCTATTTATTTGCAAAGTTGCATTCCTTTAATAGCTACACATGCACATCTGCAGGGCTACCACCTTTGCACATCTGAATAATTTCTGTATCTCATCTGAGATACAGAAAGACATACTCTAGTAAAGTATTCTTACAAAACTGAGAAAAAAATCACTTGCTATTACAATGTATTTTGTTTTGAATATTATCTGCCTTTTTTCAAATGCTGTCCGTGTTGTTCCTCATAAAGGTAATAAAGGCTGTAGATGAAGGTTACCGACTGCCCCCACCCATGGACTGCCCTGCCACTCTCTACCAGCTCATGTTGGACTGCTGGCAAAAAGAGAGGAACAATCGACCCAAGTTTGAGCAGATAGTTAGCATCCTGGATAAACTCATCCGCAACCCCAGTAGCCTCAAAATCACAGCGAACACCACATCCAGGTATCAAAGCTATCTTACGTGTATTTGTTTTCATTATTATTTTTAGGTGCTTGTCACTTGCATATATAAAACTTTACACTTAAGAAAATACGAAAAGAAAAACCCAGAACTGGTGGTCAAAACCATGCAAGGCTGGTGAATGTCTCTTAGTCTTGAATGGTTTCTAAGTTGTTCTTTTTTTCTCTTCTTCTTTTAATTTTATTGCCATGTACTAGACAATCCAGTACTGTATTTTAGGTCATATAAAGTTCTGGCTGGTGATCACTAGATATATTATCAGCATATTTATGAAAGTTCTACTTCTCAATAACATAATTTAACATTTTTAATGTCATGAAAATTTGGGATGGGGAAGTTTCTTTCACTTGTTTTACCACCTGTACACAAAGGAGCTCAATATAAACACCGCCTATTTTTTCTGCTTGTAAGATTTAAATGCAAATTAGCACCACTAGAAAATGTATCAGATCTCTTTTCTGATATTTTTACAAATGTTATCTTATTTGTTTCTCACATTACTTTCTTTTTTGCCCTTGTTAATGCTTTGTTCCTTGCCTTTATTGAATCAGTCATTTTCTCCCAGGGGTGTGTGGGTAAGCAGGGCAAGATACACTTGTCAGTCCTGGGCAAGAAGGAATACAGGCATTGGGTCTGCAGCAGACGGCCATGGTATTATGTAGATGTCAAAGCTAGTAACATTGACTAATGATTTCTAAAGAAAGTGAAAATAGGTCCCTTGGAGTTTGCACGTAATTTTCCTGATTGGCTTTTAACACTGGGTGAGCACAGGCTGGCCGACAGAGGCTGGTGCGTTGATTTATGAGAACTCTCTGTGCGTATGTGTGTATGTGTGTGGTGGCGGCGGCAGTTGCACAGCGGGAGCAGCTGCACTCAGCTCCACACACCTCGTTTGTCTCAGGGCTGTCCTGGCTTGCTAATGCAATACCCCCTCCTCCACAAAGCCCAGAACAAAGCCTGTGAACCAAGTAGAGCATCTGGAAACTTCGAGGGTGGGACCTGGTCAGTTTACTCTTCCTGCATATGGATGATGAGAGAGTCAGAAGGCCAAGGTTGACTGTCAGGGGCTAATTATGGGCCAACTGGTGTCCAGTAGAGGTTAGCAGCCATTGGGTATCTGACTTAACTTTCAGGGTGTCTAAATTACGTGAGATTGCTGCAATCGCACTTTCTAAATCAAAGATAGTTTTTTTTCTGCACAACAAAGCATGCCAATGGCTGCTTACAGTATTACCTTTAAATACATAACACTCAAAGTTTTATCAAATCTAAAATATTTATATAGAGAATATCTCAAATATCAACCTTTATCCAGAGAGGCCAGGAACATAGGTTGGATAAAAGGACTTGGGAAGCAACAAGGATTGGTGCCTGGTCTATGCTTGGCAATTGCAATGGGCAAACATTCACCTGTGAATGGAAACCGCCTGATAGTAGAAAAGAACACAGGCATTTATCACAGAGAGGTATATGTTGATGAGAATATCTAAAAAGTCACAAGTATGAAAAACTGGATAGAAGTTAAATAGAATAGTTTTATAATGAGCAATACTTCAATTCAGTTACCAAAAATTCTTAAACTGTTAGCTCAGACACTACCAAAACTTCAGAGTGAAAATAAATTGAACAAAGAATTCGGAGCACAGTCACGTATTGTTGCTGAAATCAAATCAAAATGTCAGTTTAGCTTTCCTCAGCCCACCAGAGTACTGGTTAAAACTACATGATATCATCCAATTTGGCAGTGGCAGCAAAGGGCTGCACCTGAAAGGGCTAATATTACCCCTAAATATCAGTCTAAACTGTCCTTGAATTGCCTTGGAGCTGTCACGCTGAAAGGTAATTTCATTCCCTTTTTTGTGAGCTCAAAAATCAGAAGATTATTTGGAGATTAAAACAAGGAGTACAGAACAAAAGATGAAAAAAGGGAATATATAACCCGACTCCCTTTCTCTCTGATGTAGTCATATTTTCATCTATATTTTCAAGTGGGTGTTTTCTGCTTTGCTATATAGTATTAAGTAGACATTATACCCCCCCGCCCCAAACCCCAAGTCTCAGACAGATGCTTTTTTTATGATTTTCCAATTCATCACATCTCTCTGTTTCCTCACCAATCATCGTGTCTCTTGAGCTGCAACAAGATGTTGCTGAAAATGTAACAACAAAGGAAACGTTGAAAATGATAAGGGAGACGAATCAAGGTCATCTGCAGTTTACCTCTCAGTGGAGACAGCAGAAGGGAAAAAATGAGACAAAAAGAGGAAAAAAGATCAAAGATAGAAAGAAAAAGGGGTGTAGGAGGGGAGGGAAGAAGATCAATAATCCTGAAAAAAGAATTTTTTTTTATAGCCCAAAACTTTAAACGGAAGATAGTTATCTTTTATATGTCTTAATTGATTTTTCCTGATTTGTTTTCTAGCAAATATCAGCAAAAATCTCTATTGATTCCTCTTCCTCTTTTTTCAAAAAGAAGTAACACATATTTAAAATATTTTTTAAATGGATTTCTACTGTCAGAAGATTCACATATTACTTTATTTTTGTGCTCATGCAAACCACCCCCTCCATCTAGCCCTCAATTCCCTCCTTTGCAGACAAACCATCTTTCCAGGGGGTCCTGGGGGCCCTCAGCATTTTGACAACCCTCTGATCTGGCAGGAAAAGACTCAATCACTGTAACAGCACCCACTCCACCACCTCAAGTGCATCTTTTTTTCTCCTTCTTTTTCTTCTTTTCTCCTGTCACCACTTGGGATACCATCTCAATAATCTCAATGTGCCTAATATTTTGTTGGCTTAGTGTGCTGTTTCTGACACCATTAATTATATTATATTGATTTCATTAAAGAAAATCAAATCAATAAAATACATTTTAATTAGAGCAGGTGACGAAAGCACGTAACATATTATATGAAATTAAACCTTTTTTTTTTTGTAGGTACACAAACCCTGGCACATTTAGAGTGGCTTTAAACTTCCTTGCCAATTTCCAAGTCAATTAGGCAGAGGTGGACTTTCTGGTATTCTAATGAGTTTGTTTACAGTGCTATAAATAGTTTTCCCCAAGGGAGCGCTATCTGTTTTTTTTGTTGTTCTTTTTTTTTTGACCTGCTTTGCTGTATTCCCTTGAGTGCCATACATATCTTGGTACAGGTGTATTTATCTGATCTTTGTGACAAATGCAGTGTGTCCTTCATTTTTGGAACCCAGTTTTAGATGATACTCAGAAAATCAAAATGAAAATGCACAGTGTGCTACTAGTGGATTGATTATTGTGTTATGAGCTGTAGTTTGACCTGATATGGTTTGGCTTTGTTTCCCGTTCGCTGCACTAATGTGCTCAGGTTTCACAGTAGCTGAGGGAATCACATTTGTATAAACATGAGTTGCGGTATCTGAAAGTCGCCATTAATAAAGCACATTGTTTCCTTGGGCCCTCTGCACTCTCCAGCTCTAATGTACCTTTACTCTCTGTAAGTCTTTTTACCCATCATTGTTCCTCAGCCCCCCCTCCCTTTGGCAAACATCAATCAGAGCTAGTCACAACAGTGCCTGCAGTTTTTCCCTACACCCTCTACAGTTGACTGAGCATTTTAAAGCCCAACGCAGAGCATTTAATATGATTTGATCCAATTGAAACCATCAAGTCTAATCAAATCTAATGTTACGTTCTGCTGCATGGTACATCTGCTACAGGAAATAATGATGGAATTAGCCAGAAACATTGCTAGCTCAAAATAATAAAAAAGGACAGTGAAGCAATGACTGCTGATGATAGCATGAACAATGAACAAAGGCTGATGTCTGTTGTGAAAATGCAGTTGCCAAACTGTTTCTGAGACCGTAAAGCATGCAGACCATTTTGCACACACACTCTGACATGTCTGACATGCTTCAGACTCTGTAAATGGTGCAATAGTGTATGCTTGAAAAGACAATATACATAGTTGTAGGACTAGTTCACTATGACATCAGCTGGCTGTAGATAAAACAGAAACTGTGATACCTGGTGGTGTTTATTCTCCTGTTTTCCTTAAACTACAGTATGCTGTGAACTCTAATGACATCTGGGACACGAAAATCTTACAAGTGGTTCATCATCACTTATTGATATGTTTGCTTCTCCCTTGACTATTCTTCTCCTCTCTGTCAGGCCAGCCAACTTGTTGTTGGACAGAAGCAGTTCAGAGGTTCCCTCAGTGGGAACAATGGGCGACTGGATGGATGGAATGAGGACCTTGCCCTGCAAGGAGGCCTTCTCTGGGGTCAGCTACAGCTCCTGTGACACACTGGCCAAAACCTCCACAGAGTAAGGCAACAACACACAGAGACACACACATTAGGCTTCTTTGCCTATTCATGTCAGCAGTGTTTACAGGGCCCAAGTATCAGAGGTAAGGCCCAGGAATTTGAAGAGACTCTTGGTGAAGAACAAGCACACACATTCTCTTGTTCTCACTAAGTAAAGAAAGCTATAGAGCCATTACTAAAGGTGTCCAGATGAGACTCATGGTAACTCATAAAGACAGGTCTTTAGCTATGCTTTCAATGCTGCAAGTATGACCAGAGGGGAAGGTGAGAGCATTGAAAGAAAGAGAAAAAAAAAGAGAAACCAAAAAAAAAAGAGAAAGAGGGTAGAAGAGTTGTGAGTTCCATGAGGGAAAGGGAATAAGAGAGACGCTATTGAGAGAGAGAATGAAAGGGGAGATTTGACAAGATAGCGAGAGGGGCCTTTGAAAGAGAAAATGAAGGCATGGCTGTCAAGTAGGTGTGCAAAGACATGGCATTCTCTGTGCTGTAAAGCATTAAAATGCAAAGAATAGAGCAAGGATAGATTGCTAGAAAATTATTTGGCAGCCACATCCAGAGAAATCACAACTGGCGAGCACACAATATAGGACCTACAGTATGTTCACTTGGTAAGAAAGTAGGTCCTACAGTGTGTATTGTTGTTCGGTCCCTTTCTTTCCCTCTCCCTGTCCTCCTTTTTCCTCGCTCTGTTGGCCTGCTGCTAGTTTAATTGATGTGGAATGTGACAGAGTAAATAATTGGACATTTCTAATCATTGTGATCAAAGCAGCCATTCTCTGCGTTGATAGCAGTTGCGGGGGCAATTGGGGACTGGTGGTCAGTACTACAAGCAGTTGTAACTCAATAACTGTACAAAGCAGGGAGTCATTAACTGTGTTGGGCTTAATATGCTGGAAAGAAGGATTGTGTGTTGTGCATGAGTTTAAACTATGTTAAATTGGTTGGAGCTGATATTAAAAAAAGCTGTTGTTTAGCAGACCTCCTCACAGTGCCAACTGTAGACTTCATTGACTTGTAACTGGAACAGAATAGTTTTTCCTGGAAATATTATACGTAATGCTCTGTACTACCTTAAGACAAGCTCAAGTGTGTTTATTTTCCACACAGAGCGCTTAATTCTGAAATATATACTTTCAGCTTCCTGTAATTTTTATTATGGTTCTTTTCTTATGTAGGAGTACTACACAAAATGTTTTTTTCTCTTCTCTTATAAGTCACTATCCAATGTGACAAATGAATGTGTTTAATCTATGAAAAGGTTATCTTAAAATGTTGTATTTAGTGCACAGACTAGGTGGAAATCCACAATCAGTATTGACAAAATACATCAAAGACAAATTGCACTGAAGGAATCGTGCACTAAACATAATATATTGGTCTACAATGCCTTTTCAGTGGCTAGATGCTAAATTGGATCACCGCAGTATTAATCCACTGAAGGCTTCATCTAAGGCACCTAAGCTCAGCTACAAGGCAGAAGCCTTGGCTCAGACTATGAATTGCACTGTATAGATTTCTGTATTGATCTGTACAGTCTTAATCTAGTCCTTGATATTCAGCACAAGGCCTGGCAATGCTCTGACCTCAGAGGAACAGTTATCATACTCGGCCGCAGTGTGCTGAGTCATCTGTTGGAGTAATTGATTAATCCTTTTTCAAGAAGAGAAGATGGACTGACATATAAATACTGCATCATTTGGAGTATTTTTTTTTACCTTTACACTGTCAATGTCAAAATGTTTTCAAATCATTTTAGGATCTTTTTTTTTTTTTTTTTTAGATTTTCTTTTACAATGTGATAGACACACACACAAAAAAAAATTAAATCAGCATACAATATAATCACAATCTATACACTTTATTTTTATTGCCCGTTAAAGAAAACATTCTCATTGCAGTGGCAGACAAGTCATCATTGGTGTCTTGTCTGCCACAGAGGTGAGATAAGCAGTTTGTGTTTATTCTTACAAAATGTGCTAATACCACCCATAACAATAATATCTAGTTTAATGTGTTAACATTGCTGGGCCTGGCTGTTTCTCAGTAGAGTGGTTCTGACGGAGGTCCATGTCACACAAGCCACTTGCCCAGAATGGGAGCCATCCATGGGGATCACCACTCTCTAACACCCAGCTCCACCCTACTCAAGCTCTGGATGGTGGGTGGAGGACCAAGGCCTAGGTCTAAGATCAATAACCTCCAGAACCACTGATGGGCTTTTACTTGTCTGACCTTTGAAGGGATAGTTAGTTTTTATTGAGTGGTAACTTCATCCCATTTTAGGCTGTAATTATAAAAAAAGAGTAAAATGCCACATGTTCTAAAACAGGGCTACTGATTTGGTGCTCAAAATACTAATACAGTGTAAATGTTGATTAGTATTGCACACATAATCAGCAGTAGATGCTGGTTTCAGCCTCTTTTGCATGCTAATGACCAGAAAACAGACCAAATAAAAAGCTTATAAATTACAGATTAATTATTTATCTTTATTGTTGCAAAGGTAGATAGTTGTAAACCCAAGTATTGTGCCAACTTGACAACAGAATAATTTGTATAATCAACACTGAAGCAACTATCCCTTAAAATCGTCACACAAAGTAAGGCAGAATCTGTAATTTGGATCACTGTCAGTTTCTGGGTTTTCAAATTGTATCTGTATTTTTTTTTAACTCTATTTCAAACTAAACTTTCTGCTTGCATATGGAAAATAAAAACATTGTTTGTTTGTTTTTTTAAAAAAGCACTAAATGGCTGAAAGAGTTTCTTGCAGTAATGCCATAATCCCACTGCTTCTACTAATACAATACACTATTTAGGAGAAAGGAGTCCTAACATGTGCTGTGATTGCTGTGTGCTGTAAAATCAATACACTGTATACAGTGTAAACTGTAGGTTTACACTGTATAACATTCTTAACAACTGTATTCTAGTTAACTCAAGTGGTCTTTTCTTTGAATGCAAGTAACCAACCTTCTAAGAGCTTTTAAGAGTATTAACGCTTTAACAGAAGCACTTTATGAACCAGTGTCGTGTTCAACACATGTCCCTGTGCTGCTCCTCTCCACAAAATTAAGTGTACCTGTCAAAAAAATCCAGCTTAATGCAATGCAGAAGAGTAGTTCTGTTCTGCCACTGTGGCCCTTGTATTTTATTGTTTTCTACCCTGACAGGGTCATAATGGCAGCTGTCAGTGAAGCCTTCTGGGAAATGCAGTCCTTTGCAAATGACAGGCGCACAGCGAAGCGAAGGGAGCAACACTGGGAGCATGCCACTATTGTCACACGGATGTCATATTTACTATCACTAACGCACACGTTTCCATTTTTTTCCTTCCCATCTTTCTCTCTGTCTGATTTTGTCCCATTTATTTTTCAACCTCACTCTGCCCCTCTCTCCCCCTTTCTCGCTTTTCTTGCAAACCAGGGATCTAAAAAAGGTTGGAGTGACTATTGTAGGACCGCAGAAGAAGATAGTGAGCAGCTTGAAAGCCCTAGATTCTCACAACAAGAATGGCCCAGTACCTGTTTAAAAAAATGGACCCGACAAATGAAAACCACCAGAGACCTATCTGTTGGTCTGTGTTGACAGACTGTGTTTGCTAATTGCACTCTAACACAGTGGCTGCATATTCAGACTGAAAATGGCGGAAAAATATGGCATGATTCAAATGATGTCTTTCATTGATTCATTTGAAAGATGTCCCGGCAGAGAAGTGGAGAAGAGCTCAGTTCAGTTCTACCTGCTAGGTAACTGGCTGACTCAACCCTCTGCCCCTCTGTGCCCATGTTGAGTTGCCTTACAGACTAAGAGGGGGGTAGAGAGCAGAGAAAAGAGAAGAAGGTCAGAGAGACCTGATCAGGAAGACAAAGGAGAACTGTACTGGGATGCAGGGCAAGGACTGCATTAACATATAGCCGGACGTCTCCATGATTATGGCTTACCCACAGCACGCCCGAGAATCAGCCTGTAGTCCAAGGCAGTGAAACAACTGAAACACCTTGCCAAGAAGGGTACGACGGACAGCAGCAGCTGACCCACTTGTAGAGCCCTCCTGGAGTGAGGAAGTCTGAAGCGTGAGATTTTGTTGCAACTACCTTCATTTACCGTCTCTATCCATGTGAGATCTCAGCTGGAATGGACACACCGAGATGCTGACCGAGCCATTTTACTCTGTAGCTCTGATCTATAGCATTTGCATTCAGTAGACATGTCACTTAAAAGCAATAATGATATAATCAGTGGAATAATTTCATTGTATGGAAGCCATGAGTCTATCACATGTAAAATGTATTGAATGCTGTGCTTTAAAAATAACAGGGGCCATAAATCACTTCACCCACAGATTTTTCTTTATGGTGACATCTGTGTTCTGTGTGCTTATGAACAGATATTGTACAGTTTTAGTGCAGTTCTCTCTGTAACCCCTTTGTGTGAAATCTCAGGATGTATACTTCCTTATGTTTTCTCAAGCAAGGACAAACTGATGGGGAAAATGGAGCAAACTAGAACTGAGAATTCAGGTTAAGATACATGTGCAAGAAAAGGGAAAACAGAGAGATGATGATGAGAGACAACAAGTAAAATCAATGTCAGCCCTCTGCTACTGCTGCTGATGTATTGCAGAAGTGTAATATACTCAGAGCTCACGTTTCTTCTTTAAGGAAGACAAGTTAGCATCATCAAACTCTCACAACTCTCGTTTTCTTTCTAAAGAGTGTAATTTTTGCCTGTGTAAGATCGGTTTAGTAGGTTGAGATTAACACTGCCTATCTGAGGTTATAGTCCAGTAACTTAGGTTTGAATTCATAATTTATTAATAAAAGCCATTTAGGAGTTGTCATTTTGTTTGATTGGAAAAATTTGTGTAAAAAATAGTTTGTTATATTGTAAAATTAACTTTAACCGATTATTTTTGGTGTGTTTAATGCAAAAAAAAGTTGAGTGCCTCCTGTAGTTGGACTTGGTTTTGGTTTGACGTCAAGAAAGTCTTGGCCTTCTTTCTCTGTTCTCTTTGGGATATAGAGTTGGTTATTACCTAAACTAACTAGATTTTGCCCTGGAAGAGATGCAGCATATCTAATAGATGGTTGCTTTCTGATATAGTATCCAAGTGCGTCATATCTCCAGTATGGGCTTTCCTAAAAGCACCTTAGAAGACCTTTGTACAGTGAAGTACTTTACGATGCTAGTCTCCTGCTTTGATGTCACCCAGTCAATCCCTCAGTGCAACATGTACCCAGATTTTTTTAACTGGCACTTTGGTACTTTGTGCTTTTGGTTGGGTAATATGTAACAAGAAGGATGCAATATTTAAGTTTCTTCAAGCACTTAGTACGCAGTATTGCAGCACTTTGAAATTAAATGTTATTGCCTTGGCGCTAGATTAAACTTGTCTAACAGACGGGGTGATTTTGGTGCTTTTGGGAAACCCAGCCTTGGTCAGTCTGTCAGTCCTGTCTTCTTTTCTTTGGTCTACCTGTGGATGCTACTGTTGCTGCTATGTGTTTTAATTAGCATGTACATAATGTAAACCATTGTTATTATGGCAACTAGCACTACAGATCCCACTATATGTACATGTCCATCCCTTTTTTGTACAAATGTTTGTATGTATAAAAGCCTGAATAAAAATTGTGCAACATTTTTAATTAAAAAAAAGAGAAAAAGCATTTGTATTTTATTTTATCTTGTTTTGAATTATATTTGTCAGCTTTGTTTTTTTTTTCTACAATAAAAAGGCAATTATGATTACGTTATTTATTTGTTAACATTATACAGTGCATTGTTCGTTTTTTGGGAGGGTGGGGGGAGGGGCGTAGAGTAAATACTGTGTCAATGCTGTCTGTGTTTTGGTTCTAGACTTACTTTATAAAAATGACACAGCTGAGAGAGCAATACTGTTATGAGCCCTATATCCAGATTCCTAAATTTATGTTTCAAGTCTGATTCGAGTGTCTGTGTGAGAGTTTATGTGTGGAAATGTAGATCGCCTTGTCTACTAATGTAAAATGATTTGTAGTGGAAACATTTATATTTTTATAATAAATATTCTCAAAATATTTTCCAAAAAACGGATGATGACAGACCTGCTCCTGTGTTTTTTTATTTGATCATGTCGTAGTCATGCAGGCCGACAATTTTTATTACGAGCGCATGATTCACATGTTAAATAGATCACAAGTGGAAGTTGTTGTTTTTTTAATCTAAAACATTATTAAATGTCTTTCTTTTTTATAATTTTACACCCAAGAGAATTTTTTAATAAGAATTCAAGCAATCCCAAAATTAACATTTGAAGTATATAGTCCAAATGATCACTGATAGGCACCATCAAAAACCGCACTCATGGAACTGGTAATAACAATGTAGGGTACTTTACAATAAGAAAATAACTGAACCTTCATTTTAAACTCTGTAGGTTTGTGAAATATAAATAAAAAACAGGTAATTTATCATGTAATTAAAATACACAGAATCAAAATTCCAAATGAAAGAAATGATTAGATCTTAGAGTTTAATGTTATTTTATTTAACTTGGTTTAGCTTGTTAGTTAAATAACCATTTCAATTTAGTTCTTATAACCATGATGTCCTATCTACCTCCCCTCACCCCAACTGGTTATGGCCCATAGCTGCCTGTCCCTGATCCTGGTTGTGCTGGAGGTTTCTTCCTGTTAAAGGGAGTTTTTCCCTCCCACTGTCGTCAAAGCACTTTCTGAAAGGGGATCGTGATTGTTTGGGTTTTTTCTGTCCTTTGTTCTTTGTATTATTGTAAGATCTTTACCTTACAACATAAAACGCCTTGAGACAACTATTGTTGTGATTTGGTGCAACATAAATAAAACAGAATTAAAGAGAGTACACGTGTGTCACATTAATTTTCAAGAAACTTTCTTTAACTGCTGGAATGAGTTCAACATGATGTTATAAGAACATATTTTACCAGCAGGTGGGGTATCAGGATGAATAATACCTTTATTGGAATGGTTAACGAATAAATCAGTTTCAAAACTATGACTGATTGATTGCAATTGATTTAAAAAAAGACACACAGATATATGCAAACATGCCTCTGCCACTTAAATAGGAATCTCAGATTGATAAAACAAGCCAGCAATTTTGTAATTATTCATATTCTGTCTTTGATGTCTACCTATAAACACTTACCAGGATAAAAGAATAACTCCATGTGTGTATATTAAACAAAGTATTAAGATTCCAAAATTCCCCAAACTAAACCAAATGATGTATTTTTCCCATTGTATCAATGCACACCAACTTTTTAAATAAACAACTTTTAAAAAGCTTACATTTAACATTGAAACATTTTGTCATTAATTTGTAGTAATCTGTCTTTTACTAACATCCTGTCTGTTATAGGTTTGTCACAAGACACATTCCAAACCACTTATTACTCTACTCATCCATGCTGGACCCAGCTCTTCCACATCCTCCACATCTGTTAACCAGCTTCCCACCTCTGCCTCTGTTTTTAATCTCTTCCACTCTCCTCCTTGTGTCCACAGCCACATCTAATAAAGCATTTTGCTTCCGATCATCCATGGTTAAAGTTGATTTGTTTCATGACTTTAATGCGGAAGATCTGTGTTTTCTCTCTATTTTTTCCTCACTGGGAGGAGATGAGATGTGTCAGAGAGGGGAAAGAGTGATGGTTGCTCTGCTCAGTGTTGAATGCTGACATTATCCAGATGGTCCCAGGCAGATGTGCACAGTGAAATAAGAGGACATTGCCCTCCTCAAACAATGAACACAGTATGCTTGACACCGCCACCAATTTTTCTCTTGTTTTTTATCTGGAAGACCTTTGTGACACTGAAATTGCAAGGGTGATGAGAAAAAACAGAGGGAGAATGAAAGTGGGGGAGGTACAGAGAGTGAATGTTAACAGATTATGAAGCCACAGACCAGAGGATAGAAGGCAGGTGTGCTAAACACATGATGCCGGTGGTAGTTCTGCCTAAGCAGATAAGAACTTTTCAAACAACGGCATACTATCACGGAATAATGCAAGAGAAGATTAGCCAACAGTATTCATCACCCTGCTTGGCAGATACAGAAAGCACGGTTCCAGTTGGAGAGTAATGATAATGAGAAAACAGAGTCATGATGTGTAAAATGAATTTCTCACTTTGAGCAGGGGTAACATGCAATCATGAAAAATACAGCTTTACAGTAACATACTGGTCCTCTTTCTAGGATCTGCCAAACACCACTGTTTCCGTTTGGCCTCAGACATTTCAGAACAGTCAATGAAACTGTTATTGCTGTGGTTTTCAAATCATCTCCCCAACCCTGTGTGTTAGACACCAGGACAATGAAGAACAATAAAAAAAATGTTTTATGTTGACTTGAGGCCAGTGTTTTTAATCTGGTGTCAGTCATTTTTCCATCATCTTCAAGGGTCCGTAGTTTGTGTTTAGATTTTCTGCTGAAGTTGTGGTTAATTCTTGAAACTTGTTGGTGTACACATCCTGTGGAGCTTTTGTAGCCACATAAATACGGCTGATGGAAATTAACCTGATTCTTATGGAGAACGAGTCCTATCCTCCCCATGTAGCGATATCTCCTTCCTTTGAACCCTGTTCTGTGGCCTACCCTCATCGCTCTGTCTCCCCTATCTTCCCTTTTGGTCTTTGGTAAAAACAGGTCTCCAGCTGTGTGCAGCTGCTTTACAGGGCCTGACGACATGTTGCAAACTTCTGTTGCTCTGGTGAGCCAGTTCTGCTGTGAGGATGACATCCTTGTAACTTTACTTCCCGGATTTAAACTTCACTGAAAAGGAACCAGGGTGTCATGTGTTAATTATCTTTGTTTCACACCAGGTTTATCTGTCTGCAGCAGCATATTATGAATAAATACAAGCTGTGTACCTCCAGTGTTCTTCAGAATGTGCAAGAGCACACACAGAGCGGGGCAGTGCTGACACAACGGAAATCTTATATGAAAACATATACACTGCAGGGACCACTAAGCTGTCACACACGTACCGGTGCACACATTCAAAGATACTGTAGATGGATGTTTGTTGGTGGCTTTGTAATGTCTGTGTTCTCTATGGAACCTAAACACATCCTAACTCTTCAATCATTTTATTACCACATTCTGCGCTATCATCACAGCACACACTAACACACAGGTCCCAGGACTACAGTGCTCAGACTGCTTCTGTCATTTTAACAAATGGCACCATCACAAAGGGAAGTGAAGCTATCATCACAGCCTCTACACCACTACTGGATATTTGTCTTTTTTTAAGTGGAAACTACAAGTAGGTGTGCTTTTTGATCAACTTGGGCCCCAGGTGGAATCACTGTCACTGAGTCGTCTCAAATGAAATGACCTCGAAAAACTTTTTGTTGTGTTGTTTGATTGAGTGCATTCTCAGCGCAAACCCTGTCTTATGATTTCTTTTTGGATTAACGTTAACATTTTAATGTTTGTATATGGTTTGATTTTTTGATTTCAAATGTTAGAATAGTTCTCCAAAAGGATTATTTATGCGGGTGAAAGCCAATTTAAAAATGTGTTCTTTATAGACCTGAATTTATACCTACATTAGAACTACATTAACCTCTTAAGCCCCAAGCCTACCTGATCTCCTGCCTTTTGCCCCCATATCAGGGGGCGTTGGGGCTTAAGAAGTTAAAATAGTGTTTTTGTAAATAACTGCATGAATACGCTTACCAGTTACTTTGTTAGGTATGGCTGTTCAGCTGCCCGTTAACACACGTATTTGATTAGCCAGTCACATGGCAGCAGCTCAATTCATGTTCAAAACAACCTCTTGAAGTTTAGATTACGCATCAGAATGGGCAAGTAAGATTATTTAAGTGACTTTGAATTGGACATGATTGTTGGTGCAGGGCAAGCTGGTATTTCAGAAACTACTGATCAGCTGGGATTTTCTCACCCTACCATCTCTAGGGTTTAGAGAGAACAGTCTGAGAAAGACAAAATTTGTAGTGAGGGCAGTTCTCTGGGTGAAAATGCCCTGTTGAAAGTGAAAGTCGGAGGAGAATGTCCTGCCTGCTTTGAACACTTAGGAAGGCAAGAATATCTCAAATGACTCATTACAATAAAGGTATTCAGCAGAACACCTGGCAACTTGTCAAACCTTGAAGAAGATGGGCTACAGAGAAGACCACACCTGGTGCCAGTCTTGTCAGCTAAGAACAGGAAGGCTATAATTTGCACAGGCTCATAAAAAATGGTCAAAATGGTTATTTGAACATGAGAATTAGTTCACTGCACATAAATGGCCACCACAGTTATCAAATTTCCAACAGTGCACCTTTGTTAAATGATGGAGTGGGAGATATGCACATGAAGAAAAACAAAAACCTGCAGCAACTGTGTGATGCTATCATGTCAGTATGGGACAGCATTTCTTCCCAGCACCTTGTTAATTAATGCAGTTCTGAAGGAACTGTACTAGCAAGGCATACTTAATGCCTATGCAAATTTTTGTGTTTAATTTATTTATCCCAGCCTGTCACCCTTAGCCTCTGTCGTATAGAGTGATGAACTTGTTTTTTTGCAGTACCATTGGTTGTTGCTTATAGAGATTATTTAGACTGAGGTGTTCCATGCCTGCTAAATAATAGGATATGCTAGACTACACAGTTGTATCCCTTTTGCTTACAGGACCTCAATTGTCGCTAGAACCCTGCCATATTTATATTCATATTCACGGTCTTTTATGAAATAATCACACTATATAATTTTGATTACTGATTTGGGATATTTAACAAATCAGTATGGGGTTAACCTCTAGAGAAGGTGTTATTACCACTCTGTCTTTTAGTGTTAATGGCAGAACGAAGGCCACAGAGGGGCTGGTCTTGCCGCCTGCTGACACCATTGTCCATACCAGGGAGAATTGATTTTCCATGAATGCTGAATGATGTGAAGGGACTGCTAGCCCTCTGATGTCAGCACTCTGTCATCTCTCTCTCACTCTGCATTTTCTTTGTCATTCACCATTCTCCTTTCAGTTTTTCTTCTCCCCCATCTTTTTACCCTCCCTCTCTTTTCCTCACTCTTCTCCTCGCTGCCAGTTTTCCTCATGATTTTCCTCGGCTTTCCTCTTTCCTGCTCTCTTGCCTTTCCTCAGCTTCTTGCTTCTCTCCCATCACGTAGTAAGTTCCATAGTCAATTTATATATGAACAGCTCATTAGTAATAATTTTATTACAAAGGAATCAGCTATAGTAATGCCTTTCATGCCTTTTCCTTTGCTGTGTGATATTACAGAGATGCTTTTTGAATGCCATGATGTGGTGTTAAATGGCACTCCAAATCTTTAAGGCTGGGCTAAGGGTCGAGTCTAAGTTGTCCTTAGTTGACACTACACTGTGCAAACTGGCAAGTAAAAGACAAAAACACACAATTTCATCATACCATGCTGGTCTCATCTCTTTTTCTTTCTATAGCAACAGGAAGGGTGATTACATGACAAGGTCATTATCCTAAAAAAAGAGTCATATTTCCACTGTTGTCGTATTTTTGCATCATTCGCTTAATTTCACACAGTTGAGCATGGTAGTCAGTTTGGAACAACATGGATTTTATCTAGTTCATATTCTCCTTCGACCTTCTCCTTTATTGTCCTTATTAAAAAACATTTGTTGATTTAACAGTAAGTAGTTTGCATTTTGTTGGACTAAAATGAAAGTATCTGTTATGTCAATAATGGCTGAAATGTGGCTATAATGATTATACTTGTGTTTGTTATAAGTAGCTTAATAAATTGTTTCTTTAATAATCAAACTAAAATGTAATGACAAAGGAGGAGCACATTTTTTAAATGCTATTAAGATTTCCTCTGATGTACGAGCACTTTTGAAAAAAAAAACCCCAAAACAAATAAAACAATCAGTGTGCCCTCTGTCTCTCTCTTCCTGTCTACTTTTATTCTCTTCATTGCGCCATGCTTCCATAAACATATTAAAGGCATATATCACCAGGATCAAAATCAGTGTGTGAGAGGCAGCAAAGGGCTGATTTACTGCTCGGTTTCCTCTGTGTCTGCTAGTTTTATGACTGGGGTCGAGGGCCATGGACACAGGGATCCATTTCTGACAAGGTCTCTCTATGACTACTGGTATTCTCGCCACTTTTCATGCCTTTTCACTCTGTTTGACCTCAGTGAATTGCAAGGCCACATGTTAATGCTACTATTGACTTAAACAGCTGAGTTTCAGAAGATATTGGATCCAAGGATCACCAGCTGCTACTGTGGTTAAGGGATGGCCATATTTATTCTTTAGTGGGTTGCCATAATGTTGCAACATTATTTCTAAATGTACTTGAGAGAAAACATGTAATGTACCAAAGAGTATGGGTCAACATCATGATTTCAAGATCTATCAAATTTGTATTTTTACGGTACTAAATTTACACTAAATTGTTTCTGCAATATTATGTTATTTTTAGTTTCACCAGTTCTTATATTATCTAATTATTCTTTTTCTACTGCACAAAGATCAAAGGGCGTGTTTTCATTTATATACAAAATCTGGAAATGATTTGTGAAAAAGCTGGAGAAACACAGTACATATACAGTACAAATACAATAATGCAGTATAAGAGGGATAGCACACTCGTGGTTAAGTAATAAATAATGAACTTGATGATAACAATCCAGTCTTCTAACTTGTTTAAAAACACTTTATATGTTGATGACACTGATTTATTTTGGCTCTCTGAAAAATTTAAAAAAACATTCTGAATGCAGTGGAAATTGAATTGAAAGTTTTAATAAAAGTGTTTGACATACACCAACTGCCAACACCAGTGTTTTTTTTTAATCAGAGCTTATCTTGGAAGGCTCATATAAACCATGTAAAAACAAAAATGCCCATAGAAAAGATATTGAATCTAAAAATATTATCCATACTCTATTGTTCCCTAATAGCTCCATATATGTATGGGGAAACATACAAAGTAAGCAGTAATCCAGTTTATATCCTACAGAAGAAAGCTACGCATATTCTATATGGATCAGATTAATAACAAGCCAATCCACATATGAGTCATTAAACTACACATCTTAAAATGTAATGATTTACTTGATTTCACTGCACCAATAATGTAAAGCACAAAATAATTGCCTTCCAAATTGTATTGAGAGGTTTTTTGAAATTAGAACGATAAAGTTTGAGCATAAACTTCCACAGGAAAACGCATGTTCAAAAAAGCATTCAAAAGAAATATAAGAAATTTAAAATATAAAAAAGATGTGTATCTGTAAAAGGGTCAAACTTAGAGTAACTGTGATGGGGAATTAATACTCAAATTTAGAAAGCTGCTTAAAAATCAGGTGGTAATCAAATGCACAATGGAACTATATTATTATCACTGTTTATGGTTTTTTTCTTTTTTGAATATTTATTTATTCTTTTTCTTTTTTGGTCTTTGTGGGGTTTTTTTGTAAAATGTAATTAGAAAAGTGTTGACATTTATAATAAACTTTATGGGAAAAGATAGCTGTAACAAGCTAAAACTTATTACAGCCATTTTTAACTTAAGTTTTCCCATCTAAATTAATTATTTGTTGTCATCATCATTATCATTTATTTTTTTAAGTTAATATTGACCCCAAATTTAAAAAAAATCCCTAAGTCCCTAAGCACAAACAGTTACAGGCTAATCATGACTACCCCAGAATGACTAATCCATGAATCACGGTCTAACCAGTGAACATTAGATCTGTGCTTGCACACATGATAGAAGCAGTACGTAAAGAGCTTTCTATCCCTGTGATTTATTGTCTTTTTTATTCTTTCTTTCCTTCATTCATTTTTTCCTCTAACATGTTTCCATGTTTGGTAAAACCATATGAAGTTCTCCCCTGTCTTTCCTCAAAGTAAGTCAGTTTAACACACTCCATCCGTCAACCCTCAGTTAGTCCCTTAAACATCAGCCATATCATTCACAGTGTGATCACAGTGAAAAAGAAATTGTGGAAACTTAGATATAAGTGTAATGGCATGTATTTTGTTGAAAAGCCATAAATGTTACACGGTTCACATGTGTGTAATCTGTTTATATAGTCAAAAAGTGTAATTGTGAGTAATTTATGTGTAATGTTTGTGAGCATGGATCATATTTCATTTACAATCCGAATTATACAGACTTGATGCTATGAAACTAGCCGATGACTGACTTGCAGAAAGCTGTGTCCTCTGGCTCTGCTATAATGTTTTTCCCTTGTCCCTGCTCACATATACATGTAAGGGAGGTTAAGCTATTTATTTTTGTGTTAATTCTGCCTGACATTTACAATTACGACTGTGTTTGGTTGCAGCCAGCCCTGCTTGAATAGGGCTGTTGACTGTCAAACTTGGTTAGATCTCCTTAGATCTCAGCCCTTCTTTCATGGGGACCTTATTGTTTTTGCGTGCGGAGGAGGAAGTACGTGTGCGGAAATCCTTGCTCCTAAGTGTGCTCTTTATTCTATTCTATTTTAGTTCTAAACGAATGTGTAGGGGCAAGTCTGGCCAAGCTAGATCTGCTTGTCAGTACAACTATAGGGGTCATTGTATACCTAAATCTACCAGTGGGCAAAATGTAGTCACTATTCCCAAGATTTCATAGGTGCTTCATGCTAAAATAAGCAAAAATGAAAGAAAAGTAGAAAAACAAGGTTTTTTTTACCTGCCATGATCTATCAGTATAAATGGACAAATTGTTATAAAGCACATTTTTATACTATAGCAACAAGAGCTGCAAAACAATTTTAACCAGAGGCATTTTATGTTTAGTGGAACATTTTTCAGTGGACCTTTTGTCAGTCATGTCAACATATGCACCTGTATGTTTGTAGTCCCAGTGAGGACCTGCAAAAGACCGGATGCTTCTCATGGCTTCAATGAGAAATGATAAAACCTTCCCTCTTCCGATGATTGTCATAAAAGGAAAAAGACATTAACAAGCTAGGCAGTATCAGCTGGCTTGTCATGCTCTCTGATTCTGACTTCCTCTCTAGTTACAGCCATTCGTGCAGTTCAGGGAAGTGGCTGCCATAATCCACTAATGACATGAACAGTTAGCTGAAGGACAGATAGACAGACAGACAGACTCTTGGGGACTGTCAGAAATGTCTGTATTGATTTGGTAATATGAAACTTTTTCCTAATGGAGGCATTATAATGTTATTATGTTATTATTGCAGGCCACTGGAAGAGCAAACCTAACATTTAGGGGTAAAGAAAGACTCTTTTTGCTTTAGTGATCCCCTATCGCTCTTTCTCTGTGTGTGTGTATATATTGACGTTTATAGGTCATATAGCACTGACTCATTTTATTTTGGATTTCTATTTCAAATTCCCAAAAGATGGTTGACTTGGGATTGCCATGGGGTTCCCACAGAAGAGCTGGAGACAGTGGCTAGGGAGAAGAAGTTCTGGAAAAATTTGCTTTGACCTAGTCCCCCCATCAGTGGCACAGAATGACAAAATGAATGCATGGAATAGACATTCTGTTCTGCTTCATTTAAAGGTATTAATAAGTAATAAGGAGAAAAAACGTAATTTGAAAAGTGAAACAGAAGTGTTAAGAAGCACAAATGTCAGATAAAACTGTAAAAATTAAATACTGAAAGGGGCCAAACTGGCAGATGAGTCACAGACAACCCGAGATGCACACACACTCGGGGCACTTTGCCTACTTTCCCCTATACCAGCGCAATAGGGTTCAAGGCTCTTGTAATGATGTGATGGTCTGCTAGCACCCCAGCCACTTTAGATGGAAAATATGAAGCGATCCTCCAAAAGGTCCAGCTTGATCAAACGCACGCATAAACTCTACCTCCTAGTCTCTCTCTGCCTTCTATCCAAAATGAAAGGTGGCAACATCAGGAGGAATATTTTCATTGTATTAAGAGGATTCATTTAGATACCCTGGTCCTCATCAAGCCTGTAAGCTCTAGGAACAAAATATCTAAAGGGATGATCACTTCATCCCACTGGAAAGCCCTTCCTCCTTCCTCATAAGATGGAAGAATACTGTCAGTGGTGAGGAATGTGAATCAAGGTGGACAGCATGAGCAAAGGTCATCAACATTTGGTTGTCATTAAGGCTGCACCCAGCTCTCCATGACAACATACTAAGCTTTTGTTGCAGAGAAGATGCAGTATATAGTGTAAGTACGATGGATGCTTAGTTCCGTGCTATAGGTCACTATGTAAATGTGAGGTGCTCCAACACTCTAAATGGAACAGGAAAAAATATTTGATGAATTCATTCCTATGAGATTTAATTATTTAAAGTAACAAAATTTGGAAGGAATCTTTGAAACTAGTCATACTTTTACATAATTATAGACTTAAAGCTCTGTCTGTAGAAGGGTTGAAGTTGACATTTTAATTTTAAGGTATTGAAAAAAAATGTGCTCAACAGGTTTCTTCTACACTAAAAAAATACATATTAAATTGTATCAAAATGTATTCATACTGTACATTCTTGTATTTTTAACATTCTGCTTTAGGAGATTCCCACAGTTTCAACCAGTCAAGAAGTTAGGTTTCATGCAGCAAGGGATTGCTGTAGAAAAAACAATTTGCTGTAAAAAACCATGAAGTCTACATTACAGCTTGTCACTCTTCACAGTACAATTGTGATTATCTAAATAAAGCTTCTCTCAGGAAATCGGACCTGGGCTTTTATTTAACACCAACAATTTCAAACTGTTTTAGACATCTCACCTCTGCAGAAGTTGGGAATGTCATCTGACAGCCTCCATCCCTATCTGGGTGAGATCAGAAAGTAGTCATCACATCCCAGACCATCTGTTTACACCAAGACAAGCCGCAGAGCTCTGACTCGGGGATACCTAACACCGCCAGACAACACAGCTGAGTCCCAGTGAAAAAAGCAGACATTGTGGGGTGGCTGCCACAGCTTTTTAGAATTCTGATTGCACATAGTCTAAACAATACAAATGGAGAGGGGCGCTGTGGAGGGAATAGTTATGGATAAGCTGTTACAATGTTGCCTTACTGAGACAGCTTTTCCCTTTTTTGAGGAATATGTAATAGAGTTTATTATTATTATTATTATTATTATTATTATTATCACCACCTTATCATGGTGGAGAGGTATATGTTTCTGCATGGCTGCAGGAGCTATGGTGTAATTAACCCCTAGTTAGCGTCTTTTTAGGCAAATTGGTCCTAGTGCCTCTGTGAAGGGCCAGACTAAGAGCCATTCAGAAAAAAGAAAAAAAACTCCCATGATGAAGAAGAAATCAAGGGACATAGCTGCCCTGTATGGAATAGAGTTACTGGGGCCCCACCCTAGAGCCAGGTCCAGGGGGGAAGTGTTTGTGGGAGAGTGCCTGGTGCCTGAATGGTTGGGCCTAAGCCTATGAAGCCTGGCTGGGCACAACATACACTGTCTGGAGGGGCCAAAGGGGTCCGGTGTTTAGTGGATCAGATACCAGGAGCATGTCTGTGGACCTCCTAGGTTTCAAGCATGTCCTATCAGGAGAAGGCCCTGGAGCAGACCCAGGACATGCTGGGGACATTTGATCTCTCAGCTGACTTGAGCCTCTGTTTCACTGTGGATGAGCTAGAGAAGGTAGCTGGGGAGAGGGAGGTCTGGGCATATCTGCTCTGACTTAGACCCCTAACCCAGATGTGCAGCAGAAAATGGATGAAGTGGATTGTTCCTCTTCTTGTTTGCATTATTATTATTATTATTATTGTTGTTGTTGTTGTTGTTGTTGTTGTTGCTGTTGTTGTTGTTAGTTACGACATAGGTCAGAATTTTGTGTGTTGTTTTCATTCCTCCACACCTGGGGGTGGCATCGTACATTATTCATGTTGCATATGTGAGTTCTAGGTGGAGGCCAACCATTGGTTGAAGACTGTGTGTGATGAAGTATAAGAGGTTGTTGAGTATATATTGTAAATGTTGTAAAGTCTCTTTTGTTGATTGATCTGGTAGCTGTAGGGCAGTGGTTCCCAAACCTTTTTTGCTGGGCCCCCGTTTTTTTTACAAGAAAAATCCAACCACACACACCCTTATTTTGCTCCATTGCGGTTTATTTCACACCTCAAACATTTAGTAAACAATTAAGCAAATACAAGTAATCAGCAATAAATTACAGGTGGTAATAAAATAAACTACTAACTCTTTTACGCTACGTCCACACCTACACAAGTATTTCTGAAAACGCAGCTGTTTCGTCCACACGTAAACGGCGTTTCGAATCCCCGAAAACGGAGATTTTTTAAAAACTCAGTTTTTGCGTTTACGTGTGTACGAGGAATACAGAGTTCGTCACACCGTCAAAGGTATATGTGCCTTTTTTCACGTCACGCTGTGCGTCACGTTATTGTTTACATGAGATGAATTGCAGAATGGCAGATAGAGACAAAATACTGTTTCTGTTAATCTTACTATCTTCAGGTTTTACACGCTTACATATACACACGCAGTTACTGTCCCTCCATTTAGAAAGGCAGAGGCGTCATGGTGTGATTATTTTACGTGTAGTTGTTTTTTTTTCCTGTGTAATAATATTCAACATTGCTATCAATACATTTTTCAAAAATGCCTCTCTGTGCAAAATGGGTTCAAAAACATAAACAGCTGTGGGATACCGTTTGTCCGTGACTGAGACAGAGGGAACAAATTGTGGCAGGATCAACCTGATATTATTTGTATCCCGCTGTAACTTTACTGTATAAAGAGCTAACATCTCCAAAATGTCAGGAGTAGTTAGTTATTATAACAAGTGTTTGTGAACTAAAAATCAAGAACGTGGGATACTGTTTGTCCGTGATTTGAACAGCCCAGCGTGTGCTCCTGACGAAGGGAAAACCAATTCTGCAGGGGAGACCTACCTTGGCACTTGTGCAGGTGAAACCAAAGGGAAAATATGCTTCACCGTATTTTCTAGTCTTTGGCTTAGAATGAATTTGGAAACATATTCAGCTATGCTTCAGCTCCTGCTTTGCGTTTCTGTAGGCGCCCCGTGCTAGCAGTGTCCAAGCGTTTTGTTCCCCCCCTTTTCATACCGCGACCCCCCCCTGCAATGGCTCTGGGGGGGCGGGCCCCACACTTTGGGAAGGTCTGCTGTAGGGGTTGTTTAGGTTAGGGAGACAGGTTAGAGGCCTCTATTTTCTTTTGGATCTTTATAATAGGTGAGTTAGTTCTGTTTCCTTTCTAGAATGTTTTGTTTTTTGGAGACTGCTTAATATTTTAACCACCTTTACTATGGAACAGTGACTATAAGAGTTTTAGTATTGGGAGTTTTGTTTTTGTTTGTTTTTATTTTCAGTCTCAGTTTTTCCTGCTCTGTGCTTGCGAGTATCTGCTTGCGAGATATTGCTCAGGGAGTACCCAGTTTTGTATTATATTGTAGGTATTGCTGTAAAAGGGTGCATAGAACACCCACAAGGACAACTATGATGTTGTTAACTGTGTTCCATTCAGCTGGAAATATTGGCCAGCTGAGTGAGACTTTTATCTCTGGTAGAAAGACTCATTGGTCTTTTTATTGTAGAGTCTCACCCAATGGTGCTTAAGGAAACCCAGGAAATCAAGTTAAGTCGTGAGAATGTCACTTTCAACAAAGATGTATGTTCCTGGACAGGATTTTCCAAGAACAATATTACTACAGCAAGGGATTTATTGTTTTTGTTTGTTTTGGGTTTTTTTTGTAGTGGTTTGTGTGTTTTCCCCTATTTTTCCAGCACATCTCTCTTCCAGACACACTCCTCCATATTATCCGAGTGGTGAGGTCATGTTCTCATTTTCTTGCTCAAATCAACAGCATGCTTTCAATCTGTACCGGCACGTTGTCCATGTACAGTTTATGGTAATTTCCAGTAAATGTTTTACTTTGAAAAAAAGTCTTACATTAGTTGGGATATTTCTTGTTTATTACACTTATTTCTAAATTTTCCAACACATTTATTCATTTTAATATAGCTGCTGTATGACTTCCTACAACTGGTTGCATCTGTGAGTGTTTGTTGGCTCAATGAAAAATGTTTGTATCAACTCTCAACTGCATTGTCATTGAAAAGAAATAACATATTTCATGATTGATCATCACATGACTTGCTGCAGACATAGCTTGTCTGAATATAAAACCTTATAATAAACTAATTTCCACTGGGTCAGCCAACAAAAACAGACATTAGCAAGCTATTGTCTCATTCTCTAGCTACATTATTCCCATATACTGGGTAAATCCCCCTTTGGTGTAATTGCATGTAAAAGCCATTATCATCTGGGTCCATGCTAATCATATTTTGAGGCTGGGCTCTGGGGTAATTGTTGAACTTTCTGTCAATGTGTGGAGATAGAAATGCAATCCTGGCACTGGCATAGCTGCAGCTGCTTCCCTTTTCTGGTCTGAACCCCTAAACCACTACAGATTGCCTTTCATTCTGCCCTACAGCAGACAATGGAGTAGAGTTAGGTTCTTCAGATCATTTGGCGTTTTATTCTTGTTACTGTACCTTGAGAGTTGGCACCTCATTCCTTGGGATGAAAGATTGACTCCACCATGTCTCAGCACAGTGGAAAGAGAAAGAAAGAAAGAAAGGCCAGTAAGAGGAGAATGAAGGGAGAGAGAACAAAGGGAGTGGAGAGCGAGATGGAGAGTTTCAAGTTAACACTGTGTATGGAGACAGCTGTCTCGGAGCAACTCACTCTTTGGAAACACTTACAGACTCATCAGTTTAAAGAGCTGCACCTGCAGCTATGCTTGTCTTTGACTGTGTGAGAGAGATGTACTCATGCACATGTGTCACTGTTAAAGTGTGTGGAGCCAAATTTGTACGCAGGAGAAATTACATTTTTGGAAACACTGACTAATCTGTATTTACATTTCTGCATGCACAGTTTACATCTGTTGGACGAGTACTATTGTATACTTTAGATTTCCTTTCACTCAGCCTCAACTGGCTGTTTCCAGAATGCTTTTACTGATCATGTTATAGGCTGATATAGTAAAGGCCCATACAAACAATGAAATGTTTGACTGATAATGCCATTTCCTGACATTTGTTCAAATATTCTTTGGACTTAAATGTTAACCAGGAACTCAAATGTTTTGTTCTCAACATCATTTTTGGTAGGGTTACAAAAGCAGCAGCAACATTAATCATAAAATGCACATAAGTGAATGTAAATGAAAACATTGTTATAAAAAAATGTTTTATATTACGTTTTTTGCTTTGGTTAACATAAGAATACAGGTGTTACCACTGGCTGGACAGCAACTCAAATGTAAATGGTTACAAAGAATCCCTGTAGAACTTTCAATAATTTTAATATGTACATACAAAATGTGAACAAATATATTCATAACCACCAAGTCTCATGAAACATTCATCACAGGGAAAGGCGGTAATGATTCTGACATCGCATAGCTTGGGAAAATATATGGCTCCTAATTACTATGCCATCAAGCATATTTGGTCTCTCAATTTTTCATACATAATATGGGCTTGAATCACAATCAGAGGCAGGTTTGTGCTTTGTCACTTTCTCTGCTGATCCCAGAAAAATATTTAAACCAGACATTTAAGAGGAAAAAAAATCATTGGATATTCTGAGATTTATTGATATATGTCAGCACTATATTCACAGCTACAGAGGGTGATATTGTTTAATGATTTATAGGTATACTAACTCTTGCTAAATGTTTGCTTTAATGTATGTATCTAGTGACTAACCTTCCACACAGGCTCACAGTCATTATCTACATACATATATGGTCAAGTAGTAATTGGGCGATTAATCAAGACTGAAACATAAAGTAAACTTAGCACAAAAAGTAAGGAAATTTATGTTTGGTTGATTATTTTTATGCTTCTTGGCAAGAAATCTTTTACTGCTGGAAGCCCTGTGTATTTCCACTTAAATGGTGCCATGTTTGTAGAAAAATGCATTTGTGGATTGACCAGCAGAGTTGAGTATATGGGTTGCACCTAGAAAAACTTGCCAGATCTTGTCTGTCAATGCCAAACAGTTCATTCTGCTTTTTAGTCTTGTTTTGAGTTTCTTGGTGCTGACAGTCAGGTGCCTGATTAACAGCACTACTCTAAGCATGCCACGTTTGATTGATCTGGATAGAGGCCGTGCATAAATTTCGAGCTGGTGGTCCATAAAACCAAACTGCAGCATTATTTGGAGTGAGCCCTAGCCCAAATTCAATGCCGAGTTCATTGTCAGAGACAAAGTGGGGATCCCATGAAGATTCAACTTAAATTCAATTTTATTTATATAGCACCAAATCACAACAACAGTTGCCTCAAGGCACTTTATATTGTAAGATAAAGACCCTACAATAAGACAAGATGACGCCACAAGAAAACTATTTCTTCACCCTGCTAGCAGAGACTGCACGCAGTTCATCTCTGGTCTCTTAGGGCTGCCAGGAATCCTGAAATGACTGCCCTTAGCAATCGGTTTTGTTTGCGCTGGTGTCAGGGCAAACAAAACTGAATGTAGAGAAATGTTATGTTGAACAGTGAGTCCTGATTCTGCCTACGGTACTTGGTTCATAGGGTTAAATTGTGGAGAAATCATGGAAAATGCTGCACCCATAGGGTAACAACTTTTGGCAGGAGTATGACGGTGTGGAGTGGCATCTCCCTCACTGGAAAAACAAGGCTTGGCATTGGAGGCAATCTTAATGCAGAGATGAGATTTTGGAATCAGCGGAATATCTCAAAGATGATGCTCATTCCCATAAAGCAGGATTTTTCAGACACTACCTCCAGAATTTGGGAGTGGAAAGGATGGAATGGCCTACCTGTAGTTCCTGCAGAACTGTTTATGCCAGAGTGACCAACACAAGCCCAATGGCTGAAGAATGGGATGCCACAGCAGTGTGTAACCAAGCTGATCACCAGCTTGAGGAGGTGGTACTATGCTTTTGTAGCTATGTATGGTTCTTCTACATGCTGGGACCTACTTTTGATAAATAAATACATTTTTAAATGACCAATATGTCTTATTTCCTCAGATTTCAATTATCGAATCCAATAAACAACACCAAACAAGAGTCAATAGCAAAATAAGCTACTTGGCATTGGCTGAGAAGATCTGGCCAGTTTTTCATGAGTGCAATCCACAAATAGGAAATAAACAGGCTTTCCAAATGTTTTTTGCCAAGAAGTTACTGCAAAGGAATAATGTACGAAATATTAATTTAGTTACTTTTTGTGCTAAGTTTATTTTTTAAGATTTTAACATCTATTTACATATCATATCTTATACAAATAAAAGACAAGAATAAAATACAACTGTGTGTGTGTGTGTGTGTGTGTGTGTGTGTGTGTGTGTGTGTGTGTGTGTGTGTGTGTGTGTGTGTGTGTGTGTTTAGGTGTATGTTTATGTGCATGTGTGAGTGACAGTTCTGTGAACTGTTGCAGATGCAGCAATCAAGTGATTTACAACAATGGCATAAACTTCCCTGTGCTGTATATGTTAGGGGTGCAACGATATTCGTATCGATATTGAACCGTTCGATACAGTGCTTTCGGTTCGGTACGCATATGTATCGAACAATACAATTTTTTTCAATTTTTTTTTTTTTTTTTTTTGTGTCCCGTTTGGATCTATAGCCATCAGAATTGTTGTCTTGAGGCCAAGAAAGATGCCAAGAGGATTTATTTTAAGTGGATCATCATATTGGTCCATTTGATTGACCTTTATTATAATTATGAATTTATTTTATTTTCAGTTGCAAACGGGACAGACATGACTGTGGGATAGGTCAGGGGGAAAGAATGAAAGAAAGAGGGGGAGAGAAAGAAAGAAAACCAAAGGGGAGAAAAAAAAAGAACAATACAAAATTTGTAATTTATTTTATCAACTTTCCTTCTGACGATGCTGTCTGTGTTGAGCGCTCAGTGAATCTGCATTTGACTACTCCGCCTAGGCTCGAGAGTGCAGCCTAGGCGGAGTAGTCGAACGCAGATTCACTGAGCACTCAACACAGACAGCATGGTCAGAAGGAAGAGCGCAGGGCAAGCTAGCGAGACAGAAGTGGACCTCCCCACCCTCATTCAGATCTGGCGTTTGGAATTATTTTGGTTTTCATGTGACGTATGACCCTGAAGGTAAGCGAGTCATGGACTAAAGTAAAACAGTATGTTGGATGTGCCATGCAATGCTCAATTACATGGGTGGGAGCTAGTGTGTTAGCGCAGTTAGCTCGTTAACGTGTTGGCCGTCTAGCCCCTCTGTATAGGGTAGCTCGTTAACGGAGATTTGCCGTGTTGTGGCGTTAAGGTTATTTCAACGAGATTAACCTGAAAGCACTAGTGGGAACACAACGAATATGACTGCACATTTACACCGACATCATCCTAGTGCAAAGACAAAAACAACAAGCATGCATGCTACAAACTTTAGCCGAGTCATTTAGACAGCTGTTAGCACAGGATTCTCCTTATGGAGACCTGATATGTTTAATATGCTGCTGAGAATATAGCCCAGAAGAAGCGGATAGTATAGCTTTTATTTTGGAAAGAGACATTTCTCTGTAATAAACTCTCTTTTCCAAAGATGAGTGATTCCTCAATCAGATACAGGGCTCGCAATATCGCTAGCCCGATGTCCCGGGGCTATCTCTGCCCTGCCTGTCGGGCTATTGTAGGAAGGAAAAATATATGTCAATGCTTTTGCATTCTTTCAGAAATGTAGCTGGGTAATTATGTCATTGGGTGAGCCACTGTCAATATGTGACATATTGAAATCGTGTTTGAATTTGTGCTTGTTTTTTTGCTTTCACTTTGCAATCGCGCGAACTGTGTATAGAGAGCGACAGCACTGATCTGTGAGTGATGATAATTTGTGCACCAATTCCTCTGACATTGTCTTATTAATTGTTAGCTTACTATGCAAACATGACAAGTGAAATCTCCCGCAGCTTAAACATGTGAGAGGTTGATCGCGCAGAGAATCGCTGAGCTTATGTGAGTGTGGCAGGATATATATTTCACTACGATGACCTGGATGACTGAGAACCTTCACAGACAGATATATATTTTAGTTCTGCTGAGCCAAATAAGACAGGTCAGGGTGAAGAAGTGACAGCCAAAGAAAAGCTTACCACAAAGCGGAGAAGTTATGACAAATCAGACTATAAGGCAAAAAGAAAGTGCAGCTTTATGGTTTCATGGACAAAAGAATTTCTGTGGCTGCAATATGACGAGCTAAAAAACAACACGCACAAGGGTTAGGGTTAAATTTAAAAACTGTACTTTTGTGTTAAAATATATATTTATAATTTTAATAAATGACAAATTAAAAAGGCATGAACATTTTTTTTTGTATCGAAAAAATATCGAACCGTGACACCAAAGTATCGAACCGAACCGAACCGTGAATTTTGTGTATCGTTGCACCCCTAGTATATGTAGCAAAATGGTATTGTAAATTGTTTTACCGGTTTAACCCATGAAATTACACCAACTGTCAAATAAAACTCAAACTGGAACTTGGAATTATATATATATATATATATAATCTTGTAATGAAGTATTTGTGTTTATATTTAAACCCAAAGAAATGCCAACCACCCGATAAGGTTTATTCCCTTCTGAGTTGGTTCCCTCTTTGACCTAGTGGAGGGGACATTAGCAGTGGTGTAATAAAGCATAAAAATAATATAGGGTGAATTTAAATTTCAATATAGATGCCTCAGTATTAATAATCAGAAGGGTTTAGAGTTTATGTCTTCCTACACACGCACAAAAATCCCCCCAACTTAAGGGAAAGAAAGAGAAAATAAACCAAAACAAAATAAATGGCAGGAATATTTTCAGATTGGTTACATATGGTCAATGTCTGCTATACGAGTCCATTGTGATTAGATGCACTGCATGCATTTATTTAGGCAGCCTGAGACATTATTTGACAGTTAAAAACTCAAACAACTGCAAGGTTTTCAATGTGCAGTAAGTCACTCAAAGAACTCCAAAGGAACTTCAATTTAAACTTCTATTAAATCCCCAGTGCATGGACACACACACACACACACACACACACACACACACACACACACACACACACACACACACACACAAAACCCTGAAAAACAAGGGGCAGTCACAAAAATCAAAACAATGTTGGGTACCTCTTTTTTTACTTTGTCATGCAAAGGTCAATTTGGAACCCTATAAAAGAAAATCTACATCACATGAACTTTGCAATCTGCTTCTGATAATTCAAATTAGCCAGCTCTCAATTACTACCAGAGTTGACCTACAAACTATTGAGCAGTGCAGTCTAATCCTTTACTTTTAAAAAGATGAGGACTTGATGTATGTACTTGTGTGTGTGTGTGTGTGTGTGTGTGTGTGTGCGTGCGTGCGTGCGTGCGTGCGTGCGTTTGTGTCTAAGTTTTGGTGGGGACTCACTGGAAGTCTCTTTTTTTGACATGTTTAGATTCTGTCACCAGGGTGGGGTTGTATGAAAGTCATAATATCTTAAAGCTAGTCTGCCGAGGTTAGTACACTCAACAGGATACACAAAGACCCACAAACATACTCATACATTTAAATAATAGGCTGGTCATCAAGAGGCTCCAGGAAGCTTCCACAAACGTTACACAGCGCTGACAGACAAAGTCTAACCAGATGACTGGAAATGAGACTGCATGAAAAGCTCTGTTTTATAAAGACTGCATTCCCATACAACAAAACGTTCCTTTAACTAATCCTAACAAAACACTGACTGGAAAATTTATAATAAACGTTCTGCAATCCCAAATCCATTAGGGGAAAGTGTAGCATATGATATGAAGACTATTAGTGATGCTACATCAAACTGAAAAAAAAGTCATACTGCTGCTACATTTGTAGTTGAAATGACACTAATTTTGAAAAAAAAAAGGGGGGTTTTCATAGACTGTATGCACTCACCTCAAAAAATAAGGATACTTCATCATTTGCTAGCTTGTAGGACCACTTTTGGACTTTATCAGTCTCTGACATAAATTTTGGCCCACTCTTATTTACAATGTTGCTTCAGTTCATTGAGGTTTGTGGGCATTCATTTGTGCAGAGCTTGTTTAAGGACCTGTCACAGTATTTCAGCATTTCAGGGCCATTGCAACAGCTTGATTCTTTTGTTTTTCAGCTGTATTGTTATAGATTTGCTCTTGTGCTTTGAATTATTGTCCTGCTCCTTTACGCAATTTCACCCAAATTTAAGCTTATTCTCTATTGGCCCTTACATTTGACTCTAGAATATTTTGGTAGACAGACGAGTTCATGGTTGACTGCATGATGCCCTGGTCCTTTTGGCTGCAAATCAAACCAAACTACAGAACTATTCTGTCGGTGCTGTGCTTTTGGAAAACGAATTTCCCAGAGGAACCCACCCGAGGGATTAATAAAGTTTTATCTTATCTTATCTTAGATAGTTGGTATTAGGTGTTTTTGCACTGGGGTCCACTGTGGTGCTGTGGCTAACACTGTTCCGTCACATAAATATGGTGATGGATGCAAATCTAGTCTTGGACCATTCTGCATGGAATTTGCATGTTCTCTCCTTGTTTGTATGGGTTCTCTTCAGGTACTCTGGCTTTTTTCCAAAATCTAAGAACATGCATGGGTGTCACGATCTGGGAGGCAGATCGTCAGGAGAAGAAGGACTCGGACCCGAACGCAAGCACGGATGATAGCGTAGCTGTGAGAAAGTTTATTAATAATGAAAAGCAAAATACAAACCAAAGCAGAGCATCGCTGGGAACTACGCTAACAAAAACCTAAACTGGGAACAGCTACAAAATAATAATGAAAGGAACAAAAACCTGCAACGAGAAACCTGAAACATGAAAACCTGAGACGTGAAACCTGGAACACGGAAAAAAACACAGCAGAAATACAGGGAAAGACGAACCAGCAACTAACAGAGGGAAACACAAGGCTTAAATACACAGAGGGATAATGAGGGAATGAGACACAGAAGGAGAACACAACTGGGAGTAATCAGTCATGACAAGACCAAGGGGAAGCAAAACTCAATACACTGACATAGGACACAGACTTTCAAAGTAAAACAGGAAACATAACAGACGTGGACTTGACTAGGTGAGACAGCAACCATGGAACACCGAAACCAAAATACTAGAAAAGACAAACAATGACAAAATTAAAGTTCAATAGTAATACAGAAACAAAACACTGGGCCGTGACAGTGGGTTAGGTTAACTGTTGATCCTTGTGATCAACTGATGGCCTATTCAGAGTGCACCCTGCCTCTTGTCATGTGGATATGGCATAGTCACAAAATTACACATGACCTGTAATATACACTTTAAAAAAACATGGAATTTGTCAGTAACCATGTAACTGAAGCGCTCCACAAAATTGTTTGGTGTTAACATTTCCAAGAAGCTCTATAGGAAAGCAAGACATATGTTGCTGAACTTTCTGTTTCGGCAGGATGAATTGTCCCACTGGCTCGCTGAAGGAATATAGTGCTGGATTACAGGAGTGTACAGGCCTGGTGTTAATGTTTAATGTGTGCCTCAGGGCTCAGTATGCTTATTACAGAATGGTCAAAGCAACTGCTGCATTTCAAAAGGACTGGTGTGTGGATAGAGCTGTTTATACTGTACTGCAAAATCTAAACTGTATAACCATTACAGAACGTTTGTGGCTGATGCAACTGGCATGATGTCTGCTTCTTTAATGTGTGAAGAGTTGGCTTGCTGGATTTTCTTCGGGTATTTTCTGATTCATTATTGGTGTTTTAAGGCTGCCGGTTGCACATATAAAGTTGCAGTTGTTGTGCATATGAAGAACTTGGTGGCAAATGCATGCAGTCACTGAGAAAGGGAACAGTGAACTGAGTTTGCAATCATTTACACTTGTTGTACAAAAAGATATTAGAGATATTTAAAAATGTTTAGTACACCAAACAAAATGACATTATTAAAACATAAAAACAGTGTTAATTAATTAATCCAGCAAAGGTTTGTATGGAGAAAAGATAAATATAAAATGTAATTAAAGCACTGATTTTGACAGAAACAAATATCAACTTTGTTGCAAACAAAGTGTAGTGAAAACAGCATTTAGCATCTGCTTTAGGCTTCCAACACTTTGACTGGCAGACAGACGGTCGTATTTTTACTGGGGGCCTCACACCTTTCAAAATCAAAAAAATCGAAATCACATCATCATCAATCATCAGTTCTTACCATCTGCACTTACTCACCATCATATGATGTTTATCACTGTGATATACAGGCATTTGAAGACTTTTACAGAAAGAAAAGCAGGGAACATCTTTTTGCTGAATGAGTAATTTTACTCTGGATACTTGGAGCACAGTTTGTTAGTAATACAGCTTATGTTTTGTGAGTTTTATTGGTACTACTGCTAAATAAATTGTCCTAAAAATGCCTCCACCCATTATTATCCTCATCATCATAAATAGTAAATATTCAGAAGATCGTTAAGGTCAGCTACCATTTGTGCCCAGGAAAGTAACGTGACCGTTGATCCTGATTTTGTTGAAATGCAAAGATTATCTAGTACAAAATAAGACAGTACTTTAAAACAGTAAAAGGGCTTACTACATGTATATATGCTGGTGCATGCAGTGTATAACTAGTTTTAATTTTGTCCCAAATTGGGCTTGGTTTCATTTGTTAACATTCCTGAATATTCAATTTTTAAGAAACCTCATAGTAGAGAATTATGTGGTGTGTTAGGTATTTCCCTCATATGGAAAAGCAAAGCTTGAGTGAAACAATATTGATGTTTGTTTGAATAAAATTCTAAACATAAACAAAACTGAAAACATGTCATGCACTCAGCTGCCTGTTTAGTGTGAGCTGTCATTAGGTGATTTGACATTGTTTCTAAATATGCCAGGCTTGGCTCTTGTTGGTTATAGAGTAAATCCAACCAATTCTTACCCTGACCATATTAATGACTGCCATATGATTAATAGAGGCAATAAATGATGGACCACCATGACTGAGAGGCTGAAACTGGATAGAAGTTATATTAAAAAGTTTTATCAAGATTATTTTTGTTAACAAGTAACAATGACAGTGGAGTTCTGTATTTTACCAGACGTAAGTAAGAAGAAAGACCCATTACTTTTCTTTACTTTTCCTTTTTGTTAAATAATATAAACTGTGGCTTTTTGGAAAACTTGAATTTAACATTGATTGTTACCCATTACTAATGGCTGTATAGTATGTTAACGTACAAAAATGATCAACTGACCATGTTTTCTGAATATATCATGACCATAAACATTCGTTAGTGTGAATTTTATCATACTATATATTTTTAGGTTTTCAAAGAGGATATATATATTGTATGTTGTCAGATATACACAAATTCATTTTTACATGAATCAGTATCTTTACATATTATGGAATGTTGTTTAGGAATCTCTCTCTCTCTCTTTCCGTCTATCTATCTATATATATATATATATATATATACGTGTGTGTGTGTGTATTACAATTAAAGTCTGAACATATAGAATGGAACTTGAATATATGGAATCAAATGAAAATATACTAAATGTATCCAAAGTGTACACACACACACACACACACACACACACACACACATGTATGTGTTCTTTCAAGGCAAAAAGTGAAGTAACTGGCTTGTTTGACTTATGAAAGTTCAAAGACACTGTGGCAGGGAACAAAATGAACCAGGGGAGCAGAAACACAGGTGAATAATTTGCTGATTGGACACAGGTGGAACACAAAACCAAGTCCAGATGTAAAAAAAATAATACAAACAGCACAAATAAAACACCAAGCTAAACATAATTTTAGAACCATGACAGAGAGGTTGAATCGAAGTTGGAGGTAAGTCAACACATCCATCAGTCTTTGTTTTAAGTGCACCTCTGGGAATAGCTTCACGAGTGGGTCTTTGTTTTGTTTTTCCCCTAGCTTGGTGAACAGTGTAATTTAGCCCTATTGATATGAAATGAAGCATTGATAAGAAATGAAGTTGAGGGTGAGACACCCAAAACCTTCACCCATGATTATTAAAATCAATATTGAAAACATTTTAAACATCCCCCATATGTAAAGTTTGCTGTTTCCGTGCTCATGGGGAAGATAAACATAGGCAAAGAGAATGAGTAACTGAGTGAGTGAGATGGCGTGTTCATAAGGTACTGGGCTTTGCATCTAAAAATATAATGGCAGATGGATGAAGCTAATTGGCTCCTTAAAAATCTAAGAGGAATGAAATGATGGAAAGGGCACATGGTCCTGTCAGCACACAATGTGTTTAATCCTCTCTGCCAGATAAACAAACACGCACACAAGATTAAAACTGCACTCTGATAATGTACAGGAGGAATGGACGTCAAGCTAATCCATGAAGATTGGCTTTTATCTAAATCCACAACTTCCCCTATCTGTTCTCTGGAGTATTAATGTCTACAGGTTCTCTCTGTGTAAAAAGTTCAGCCTGACAAAAACACGCACACAAAGTATCTGCAACACAAAATCTGTGTTGCAGATACTTCTCTGACATTTTTGTGTGTGTGCTTTTAATATCTGTACCCCAGATGCCTTTAAATAAATTGCAAGGTTCAGCATTTTCCTTTTTTAATAAAAAAAAAAAACATATAATATAATTATACATTTTATGTTGATATACTTTAAAGGTACCAGTCATTTGACAGTATGTCCAATACTCATTCATTCATTATTTCTGACTTTAGAGCAACCGTACAATTTTATTCGGCTCAACAATGTCATAATATTTTGTAAGAAAAATAAATGGATGGATATTGACTGTATATAGTTAGGATGGGCTCCTGACCCACCATGAACCTGAACTGGACAAGTGGAAAAAGATGGAGGGATGGCTGGTTGGCAACAATTCCCAAAGATCAACAGCCGCTGTTTGTTTTGTGTCTGCCAGGTAAGACGAAACCCTCTCAGAACACCACACTGAGTATCCAAAATATCTCAGTATGAGATGGAGAGGGAGATATACATAAAATTTTAATACCCTCAGCTTGTAAATTGGTTTCTTGGTGCACAGAAAGTTTTCACTAACTGCACCAAATACCTCCTTCCTCCCATCCCCTGGATGTCTATGATGATAAAGCTGCAAACATAGACATAACTCTCTTGCAAAACACTTCTAGGATTTCTACATGTTTCCCACATGCCCTTTGACATCACTCTTCAGCTCCAGAACACTCCTTCACTAAATCACCATTAACCTAGGGTACAGGCCTGGTTCATGGGATTGTGAAGCAATGCATGGCCCTGTTGACCTTTCAATGCTCCACCGTCCTGTGTATCGGTAAATCAGTCTAGCGATGCTTTCCCAAGGCTGCTCTGACTCTGAAGGTCAGGGACAAGGAGGATGTGACCTGAGGAGTCATAGGTCTTAGGAAATCTAGTTTAGGGACCTGGATCCCACTGAGAGAGAGCGACCAAGAGCCAGCAGGGAAAATGAGTGATGGAGGTCTAAAAGAAAAAAACTGTACAGCTAGGAGATGTTGTTTTTGCAAGTTCATTCTTCTATTCAACACTCATCTCATTGTTGTTTTTTGGTATGAAAAGGAGATGCAGGGTCATATACTGGGTTAAAAGTAAGGTTCAAAGACCTTTTCCACCCCAACTTTAAAGCCAAAAAGCAATGTCATAATATCTGTTATGATTTATTTACATTTTGGTGCTCAGAAAATAATAATAACGATGATGATAATAATTTAAAAAAAAATACTTGCAACTTGTCTGAAACCAGTCCATTTTAAATCCCTCTAACATATGTGGATTATAGATATCTGGAGACATCCAAACTTTAATAAAAAGCTGACTACAGGAAACTTTTTTACATGTTCAAGATCTATTAATTTTACACACACCTGGTGTTATTCAAGCTGAGCTGTTCAACTAAAACTTTAATACCCTGTGATCGAATCTCCCGGCTTGCATGAATGGACTATTATTGGAGAACTCCTACTGACCTAAGATACTGCCCTCACAGATTGAATAGCTTACCAACAGCTCAAGAAACATTGAAAGGAATCAAATGGGTCTTTAACATGCACAGTCATTTCTGCTAATGCAAAAGAAAAAAAGTTCACACAGTAATCACCATTTAAAAACAGGTTGCTGCAATATTTTTAATGTAAAGATAGTAAAGGAGTTCTGCTTTATTCAGTCATTCTGTGAGATTTGGAATAAGCCTTGAGTTAACTTAAGTCTTATCTGGGTTTCAGGCACTTTTAATACAGCCCTTAATACAAAGAAGAGTTGTTTTAAGGCTGATATCAGTGGTGCAGCTCTGGGTGATATTTTTAGTAAGCACATTTACAGGGATTGCCAAAACATTTACATATCTGCTCCTAATCTGGCTTTTTTGAATAGTCACAGTTTTACAATATCATTCCCATTCAAGTGACCTAAAATGACAAATCAATGAATAAATAAAGAGTTTCTGATCAATCATTACAATATTTGCTATTAACATTTTTTTACCATTACCTTCTGCATTAAGCCTCACCACGCAAGGAACAGACTCACAGAGCTGCTGTTACAAAAAAGGACAATAGTTTTGCTTCAGGTTTACTACTCAGTAGTAAAGATTTTAATCAGCTTATACATGCAATATTACACAACCTACAGCACTCCAGTAGCTCTATAATTGCGCTATTTTGCAATGGCTCAAAAACTGTGATTTGGCAATGGGAATCTGTGAAATTTTGGGTTGCATTGCAGATACAGAGTCAGTTCTTATGCTCTGTTCCATTCATCTATGCACATTTCTGTGATCATAGGAATAGAAATAGCAAAAAAGGGATTGCACTGCAGTAGATTAAAAAAAAAGAATTTGATGGTACAGGTGTAGATGATAAACTAGTAACTTAGTAATTAGATAGCCTTGGTTGTATGAAAGCAATCTCGGACTGAAAATAGACTGAAAATAGAACAGAGACATGGAAAGACATGCACACACACACACACACACACACAAGACAACACAACACACAGCCCATAGCGAGCCACTTCTGGCCCAGAAGTGAGGTGAAAATAGTATTTTCTTCTCATCTGAGGCTTCATTGAAGGTTAGCCAAGTGAGAAAGAGCTTCCATCATAGCTCAGTCTCATAGCTATGTGTCTTTCAGAAAGGTTGAATATTGACTCCTCTACCTCTTCGTTTTACTGGGGAGTTTTTGATGGCGTGCAGTGGGAGATCCTTGTTGTTTGAACTACTGTTTATTCAGCTTGTGTGAGCAGCGTTAGTCTAGTGCGGTAATTAAATATATTTCACAGAGTTGTACATTGCCTCGAGGCTGGCAGCTTCTGAAAAGAGAATGGTAGATCGCTTTGTTTGTATTTTTTCACAACTATACATTCTGAAAAATCATACTGTTCAGCAGAAATGTTAAATCCAATATAGATTTCAGTGAAGGAAGTAGTTAATAATTAATAATAGCACACAAATAATGTGGCTGTATTCTTTTAATTGTCCTACAAAAGCTATTTAAAACGCTGAATTATGAGCAGATCAGTTGTAAAAGAAGGCAAACAAACTGTTAGGAACCATTTATGATTAACTGAAAGATACAAAAGAACAGGAGCAACAAGATTCTTAGTTTGAATCTGGGAAAACTGGTGGCCTATGACCAATGTGGAATGTACTATACCTGAAAAGATAACTTTAGTGCACAACAAAGTAGAGCAAATTAGCTTCTTCAGTAAGTATTTCTTTTAATATAGCATGTTTCTGAGATGCCTTTTGTCCTGAGCCTTTGTTCCATTTCTTCTTCATCATTGTATCAGCTCTACAGTCAGTAGAGCAATATCTCCAAACAGACAGCTCAAATGAGTGATCCTATCAATATCTGTGTTCCCTCATCAGCAGTTTTATAGCGGCTTTCCTTGGCAGTGTGTGGATGAATGTGTGTATCTCTGTGTGTCTGCACAACAGATGGCCTCTGTGGGGAGCAAGGTGTGTATGTGCCCATCTCCTGTCATCCCCCCAGGACCTATAAAGCATGTAGAACAAACAAGCTCATTAGTCCTCTACACACACACACACACACACACACACACACACACACACACACACACACACACACACACAGTCATGCTCATTGATGCACTGCATTCATAGTAATTACTGTAACAGGTTATATATAATATGTAAAAACTATATACGCTTTTTGCACAGCCATGATGTGACGCTCCTGTTCCACCACATCCCAAAAGTGCTCTATTGGTTCTACTGGCGTTCATGTTGTTTATGCCACATTCTGACCCTACAATCAGAACTTCACTGCTGAAATCAGAGCAGGCAATATTTTTTCCAATCTTAGTATGTCCACTTTGGTGAGCCTGTTTGAACAGAAGCCTCAGTTTCCTCTTCTGAACTGACAGGAGTCACAAACCTTGTTTGTAATGAGTGGTTATTTGAGTTACTGGTGTCTTTCTATCGGCTCAAAGCAGTCTTGTCATTTTCCTTTGACCTCTGACATCAGCAAGGCATTTTCAACCAGAGAACTGAATATTTTCTCCTCTTCAGACCATTCTGTCTAAGCCCAAGAGATGGCTGTGTGGGGAAATCCCAGTAGATCAGCAGTTTCTGAAATGCTCAGACCAGCCTGTCTGGCACCAACAACCATGACATGTTCACAGCCACAAATCACATTTCTTCCCTATTCTGGTGATTGGTTTGAACTTTTTTTCTTTTCAACCAACACACATATTCCTTTTGACCAACATTAAAGAAATGATATGACCTATTATTTCAAAAAATTTAGTTTAATATTTTTGTTTACGCATACTGTACCCTAGATGTATTTTTGCAAAAATGTGACTGGGCTTGTAATTAAAACAAAACAAAACTGTCCAGTTAATCAAATTACAGCAAACACAAACATCTTAGATAATTAGAGCAATAGAAGAGATTTCAGTATAGCTTTATAAACAAGTGAAAAAATAAAGATAGAATAGCAATAAAGTGCAAACACACACATGCAGCACACTTGTGTAACCACAATACATTTGCTATAAATAACAACGATCGGTGAGGCATTAGACATAATGTAAGATACCGTAGTCATAGTGTCTGTTTTCTCCTTTTGTTGTGACAAATGCTTGGGCCAACAGCTATGATCCATCGGATATATGGGAGGCTCATAGGCGCTATGCTTATTCAAGCACAACCTGAATTATTCAAACATGTCAGGGTGAGACACCAAGGCTGGGCTGCTGAAAAATAAGAGAAACTGGTCAATGTGTGTTTGTTGTTGATTGTATGTCAGCGCATATGTCAGCATTTGTGTGGCTGGCCTAAATTTAATCCCATCCACATCAACAGCACAAAACAAGCACATTTCTAGATTTCACTTTGGTGAAGGAAATGGTAAGCATGGGGATATACACAGCTTTTAATGTATAAACTGTTAAAGAGTTATGAGGGTTACAGCCTCATGAAAGAAATGTTTTTGTGGATATGCAAGCTCAACAAAAGACATGTTGTGTGTTTACATGTGCATGTGTGTGTGTTTAGCCATCCCTTAAACTCCCTTTTGTTAAGCCCCTATCATGGACCTCCAGTCGTCAGATAGGAGCTAATCTGTGCAGTGTTGGTCGCTACCTCTGTCTTTGTCTGACTTTTCTGTCGTGTAGTGACCATATGATTGTGAACATGCAAGGCTGCATGTGTATGTTTTCCACAGGGTGAGGCTGAGATGAATGTGTTTGTCAGTGATGGATTTCTTAAATCTGAGAAACACTGGTGTCCTTGAACTTCAAGGTCTGCCATATGCTGCCCGGGACAGGGCCAGGGGAAATTGTGTGTATAAATGAGTGTGTGTCTGTGTGTGTACATGTAGTAGCAGTAAACTGAGTAATACCTTGGGCAGTTCTCACAGTATAGCATTATTTCTGGTAGGTGCCATGTGCTTTGGATGGTCATCAGGTCATACAGCAAAACATTTAATGTAGTTCTAATGTAGGTATAAATTCAGGGATTTGTAATTGGCACATTTTTAAGTAGATTTTGCATTTAAATCATAAACCATGAATTCAAGCATTGCCTATTTTACTGTTCTATACTTTTATCTTCTGTCCTTTACGTGCTTTACAGACTGGGACTGCTTCGAATCTGTTTTTAATAATAGTTTTCTTGTCAGGGGACTAAACCAAAAACTGAATGGACCTAACTAAGACATCGTTACTGGCTCTTGTTTCTCCCTAGCACACTCTGTCTGATGTGTTTACAGTTTCTACCTTCACACTAAGTAAAAAAATGAGGAAACAGGCTCTTTCCTTGCAAAACCTCTCTCCAACCAAGTCTTTGATTATGACAAGGAAGAAAGGACCTTTAGAGAGGCACCCATATCCAGGGTCAGCACTTTCCTCAGGAGATGGATGATAATGTAACTTATCATCCAAACTCTATACAGGCTTGAAAAGAGCCATAAAGGCACACACAGCATATACAAAGGTTTACGTGTTTAGAGTAGAGCACAAGTAGGGTTATTTTCATCAAACTTATCCTAGTAAAGGTTTATTGCTATGGAGAAGAAACCTTATTAAATCAGAAGATTAGGTGTGTGTGTGTGTGTGTATATATATATATATATATATATATATATATATATATATATATTAAAGCATACATATTTGTCTCTGTGTGTGCAAGACTGTGTGTCTATGTGGATAACACACAGGCTACTTGCCAAGAGGTTGAGTGTAAGGCAGGGAGTATAGAAACAGCAGGCTTTTTTCTCCCAAGTTTGTTTATATGGAACATAATTCAATTACTTGTCCTCTCCTCTTTCAAGTCTTGAGTAATTGCACTGAACATGTAAGTGAGTCTGTCTTTGTCTGTGTATGTCTACGGACATGAATTACTAACAGAATGTATGAGTTAATGGAGCGCGGCCAGTAAACACTGTGTTAAATATGTCCACAAGCTGCAAGCTGCTAAATAAAATGATGACATTGTCTCTTGAGCTTTGGCTTGCCTCTTTTACTTATTACTAATTTCCTTAAACATTTATTTCTTTGATTATTATTTATTTCAAAATTCAAATCCAGTTTGTGAACATGGTTTCGCATGTGTTTGTGATGTTATATTTTACTATTTCAAGAGGATGAATTATCTTAAAATTGTACTTGCTTACTGTATGATTATAATTTATCTATGTCATATTTACTGCTTTCCTTTTTTTCTTCCTTTATTTAAATATTTCACTTCAGAACACTCTTAGTACTAAGGGGAGTTTTATGTAAAGTAAATATAGTCTGCTGTCACCACAGTCCTGGCCATATTCTTCTCTTCTTTAATCTTTCAGATGATCCCATTATCACAATTTCAAAGTTATTATGAGCATTTCTCATTCAGCCTGAAATAATTGCTCGGTAGAGTTATGATTACAGTAATTCCAAAGGGTATTTGAATGCAAATGACAGCTATGAATTTAAAATCGCTGCATGTGCAAAGACACATTAGAAAATACAACAGAAATCTCTATCTTGTTAATGGTGATAGGAGTCAGAATCACTGATGGAAGAGATGAACTTGAATGGGGCTTTGCTAATTAAATAGCCGCATTATATTCCCTCTCTGCGATATTCTCTCTGCTTTTCTGTCGCCACCCATCTCTCTCGCTTTCTCAGAAACACACACACACACACACTGGTACAAAGCCGTGTGTGCAGCAGAGCAGGAGGTCTCAGAGGCCTAATCTTGGAGCTAGCAAGGTACAGCCATAAAACTGACAGGCCAACTAATTACCCCAAAAATTACAACATCTTAATGTTTGCGCTCACAGCAATGTTCACTAGGACTGTGTGGGTGTGTGAGTGTGTGTTTGTGTGTGCATGCTTGACTATGTTCTTGTTTTTTGGTGTGTGTGTGTGCGTGTGTTAGAGAGTGTTTATTATGCAGACAGCTGGAGGTGGTCCCCTGCATGTAGAATAGAGAGGACAGATGTGTGGTGCAGCTCTTTGTTCTTGTACTGCAGTGCTTACCCTTCTCACACAATGAAAAGCAAGAGTTGAGTTCAGAACCCACCAAAGTTTTAAAAACAAATCTCTACTCAAATTTGTGGAATACCTATTTCAAAACCTTGAAAATATCATCATAAAAGGTCAGAAAGCTGCTCTGTATTCCTCTGAGTTTGCTTCCTCTCTTTCCTTTGGTGTCTGTTGCATGTTGCGATCCCTGCGTAATCCTTTGGTTCGGTCCTTGCCTGATGCCCTGTAATGTTCACATCTGTTTCTGATCTTGCTTTTCTGTGATCAGCTGAGTGAAATCCAAACCTTTTTCAATTGACTCTTCTGATGAGACAAACAAGCTATCTTTACACATTTAAACCAAACACAGAAACCTAACAAATATGTTCTGAGCCTCATATAGAAAGATAAAGGAAAGAAGAAAGAAAGAAAACAAATCACAGAAACCACCCGCTGCTTCCATCACTGTCAGCTATAAGCCGGAGGTGAAAGTAATCCTTAGGTTTCTATGACAGTAGATAAGCAACGTGATAAGAACTGTGCAAATACCATCATCGATTCACATGTCGGCTGTGGCTTTAATACCCTGTCGGAAACCAGACACGGGATTACAAAAGGGACAAAAAAGGATTTACCCCGATCTCATTCTGCTCCTGACACAATACCACAATAACATGTCAAGCGACAATATTACCAGAGGTATGGGTGTAATGATTACAGCATTAACATATCTCTGCTGTAAAAGTCACCATTGTAACTTAGGACAGATGTACAGAAAGGTAGTGACAGCCTTACAAACAATCAAGCAAACACATAGCAGCTTGGTACTCTGCTCCACCTCCAGATAGAAGTTCTCTTTTAATCCGTGTCTGCTTAACTGTGCCTTTAATAATTTTTTAAAAAACATCGTGGGACAGAGGAAGAGCTTTCTGTTTCACCTTCCTACACAACTGGACAAACTAATGGAGCACATACACATGCGCATAGAAAATAAGCGGCAGGTGTGAGTCACACTGTTTTGCTAATGCCTCAAGGTCATTAACTCTGTGCCTGATTAGTTTGGTGAAAAAAAGCAACGCGAGAGATAGTTCATCCAGATATATGAATAGTGCATGAGAGTAATGGAACAAAAGGTTTCAGGGCAAGCTTATTTTGAAAGTCCAATTCATTTTCAAGTATTCATTTCTTCTTTAAAGTACTGCGCACAAAGAAAAAACTTTTTTCTCACTGTCAAGAAAATCTGACTCTAGTCATTTTGGAAGAAGAGATGAGAGAAGAGAATGGAGATAGAACCACTGATGAATGGAGATTGGCAAGAGATAGGGAAGAAGATAGAGAGAGGGAAGAAGGGTGGACATCTGGGTCACAGTGATGGAATGGTAGATTGATTTGGAACGAGTTTGAGGAGTTGGTACAGGTCAAAGTCACCATCTATATTACTGTCCCAGACTATTCATCTCATCTACTGTTAGCCTGTCTGTTCATCGGAGAAAAGACGAGAAGAGACGAGAAGGGAAGATAAAAGAAATGATTTACAATTACAAGTGGAGAGCAGAGAAGAGGGCTGACAGAGGTGAGGTCTGTAGAAAGCTGTAGGCAGCTGATAGTTTGTTTTCCTTTTTTTCCAAATTCAGAAGACACTGTTTCCTCTTAAAATCAAACTTAAAGTGTAATTACTTTTATTTGATATTTATTGATTATATTTCATACTATCTGTCTTTAAAATGCTATTTTGCGGTTATGATTTTAATGTGTTTTCCTGGAAAATGTTGAGAAATGGGTGTACACTAACTTTTACATTAAAAATGGTATGCCTGCTCTAACCTATGGAGTACAATGGGCTTCTTGGGAGGGTAGCAGTCTCCAGATTGTCATTTAAGCACATTAATTTATTAATATTTATATATGATCAGTAAAATATTATCCTTTATATTAACGATGTCTATATCCATACTCCGAATATGGGCAAGCTCCTTGCTTGAATCACATGTGACCATATGTATCTTCTCACCTTCCCTCGGCCACTGAAGGATGTTTGTATGAGTTAGTCTGGATTGTGGATGTGTGTAATAAGTTAGCGTGGGAGCAGATGGTCAGATGGCAAGCTGAAAATGAGAGAAAGCAGGTGTGCGACAGCATGTTTTTCCTGTCATCATCCTTCCCTGGTCATAAGAGGTGCCAAGAGAGGTTGAGGAATAAGAAAAAGATGTATCACACTTTCTTTGACAGAGGTAAAAGACTTTCACCAAGCAAACTTGGGTGACTCCAGAGTGGCACCGTTACTTTCCCTCGTTTTTTAGCTATTGTACTTTTTTCTTTTTTACTTTTTTTCAAAAAGTACATGTGAGGTAAGGTTTAGAAAAATGGGAAACCCAGTCGTAAATGTAATCACATTAGTCTTTGTTCATTATTTGGATTGCTATAATAATCAGTCCTACATCACCTAATAAATGTTTCTTTGGCTGAAAAGGAGTGGCACTAGGAAAGCAAGAAAATCAATGGCAAGTACACCTCAAAATGTAATTGAAAGTGCACTTTACCTGAATGGGAATCAACTTTCCCAGACAAGACCGACATTTAGTCCATACAGCCATAATTTACAGCAGATCTAATCAATACTTTCATCTTAACAGTGGATCATTTTTAATGTAACAAAGGAACTTTTATTTCTTATCTTTTCTCAACATTTTTTGTGGTTGTTTCCCTAAAAACTGATAAATGAGTAGAGCCAGCCATCAGTTTAACAGTTCACGACTTCAATCCTTCTTGAGTTGGTTAGTTGCTTTGTGACTATTTTCTAAGGACATAGACAGACATTTTCCTTGGTGCAGATAAAATGTCAAAATGTGTAAATGTTGGACTGTTACTCAAGCAGTCAACAGACAGCAACACTTTTAAGTGGATTCCAACAGATTCCAGTGGATTCCTCATTAACTATGTTATGTACTGTTTACAGCTTCTTCAGATATTTTTTAAAGTGCTGAAAAATGTTAGCTGGTAGAAAAATATTTAAAACTACAATATTATTCCAAAATATAAGCCTCATCATCTCTTTGTTTAAGAATAAAACATACCTTAAGTGACAGAAGCAAAAGTTTCAGGGAGTGGATTGAAATAAGTAGCATGAAAACAGTCTCAGCAGAGACAGCAGGATATGTTGTTGGATACTTGTTTCTAGGAAAGGTAAGTTAATTGAATTAAACATGCTAAAGCGGGTGGATTTTACATATTAATGTGCCATTATAATAACCACCTGACAGATGCTGGAAATCTTTACAGAACGATTTGACTCACTTTTGCAACACGCTAATTTAAAGTGGTGAACAGGAGTGTTGATGGATTAAAAGGCTGTAGCTTTTGTTTCAGTTTGTGTTTAATGTTAAGAATAGAAGGACATTAAATTATTCAATATGAACCCCTCTTAACATTATGAAATCATTTTTAGTTTTTGAAGTTGTTCTTCTTTTTGTTTGTTTAGCTCTAAAAAGTTCTGAGTGGTTTAGGGAGAGATCGTGATTTGAGGTAGAGTGAGACCTACCACAACCATAACCTAGTGTATAATGCAAAAAATGAGAATGGGCTAAATTATCCCAGGCACCTCCTTCCTAATTAAATCATGGAGGTCATTAAATAAAGCCAGCTTCAGTATGTCTGGATGTGTAACTAAGAAACTAAAAAAAAAATGTTTAATCAGTTTAATATATGTCTTCTCCTTGCTCACTTTGTACCACTTTGCAAGGGGAAGGGAAATGTTTTTGTATTCATTTTAATTGTGTTCAGTGTTACTGTATTAATTTAGTGATCGTAGCCTTACACACCCCAAGCTCGTAGAACAAAAAGGAAAAACAAATGAATGTTTTATTCATTTAAAAAGCATATTTTGTGTTTACCTGCATTTCGGCTCTTTGTTGCTGTGATAGCCTTCTGAGGTGCATTTCCAGATGACAACTTGATAATTATTTTAGCATACACGGGAAATTGATTGCATACCAACACATCACATGCATTCAAACATGGGTCCATTTGGAACTTTTCCCAGTCACTCAGTGGATTAATGGCTTTTGGCTTACATTTGGTGTTGCATGTATGTGCGTTTCGTTAGTCCTGCCTATTTCCATATGGCTGTGTATGTGTGCAAAATACGAACTACTCTCTCTATGTGATGTATGGATTGAGGATGATAATCCCAGGTTATGAATGAGGAGCACAGAGTGTAATTTATTGTGTTTTCTTTGTGCACCCCAAGTACATTTTCTCTGCAGCACAATATAAACCAGACAGATGACAGAGTGTCCCCCTCAGTCTTGCTTCCTCTCTCCAGCAGAGATCCTTTTCCCTCGTACTTCTCACTCTAGTCTCTTCACGAAAGACTGTTTGTCATAGACATTTGGGATAATGCATCATGTTGTACTGGAACGACAGAGGATTTAACATTGGAGGTTTGAAATAGCTGACATACTGAAAGCATTATCTTTGCAGATATTTTTCATAAATGTGTCACACATGTCTTTTACAATAGATTGAACAGATATATCCAGTTTGTATGCAGGTCATAGAGTCATGTTGGTAACGACCTTAGGGAGTGTGATCACTGCATGCATTTGATTGAGAGGTAGACAGTGGAACTGAGCGTAGCTCACTTACAGATCAAACCTAAGCTTCTATTGTGTTGTTACTTTTCTATGTGACCTTTTGCACGAGAATCTTGTGGAAAATGTAATATTTGTTAAGCGGTATCACTTATAATAATTGAGTGACTAACTATAACGATATGTAGAATAGCAACATACAATAAAATACGCCAAAAAAACATATTTAGCAAAAAAAGAGAACTGAATATAGCATAAAACATCTTGCACTATCGAGGGATAAATTATATGATAACTGCTGGATTTATGCAGTGCCTAACTAGTCCCACAATGACAGGCTGGTCATTCTCACTATAGTTTAAAAAACAATCTTTTTAATAAATATGCACATTAAGATATTGTACACTTGTGTACAAGTACACCACTAACAGTAGATTTCCTCGTTTTAACCTTTATTATAAACATTTAATTATCATTTAGAATTGCTCCAGAACAATCCTTGTCATACATTTGGAGTAAAATAATATTGAAATAAATTGGAATTGTATCACAGGTGGCCGGCGGTCTATAGATTATATCCCATGCTTAATATAAGACTGATATTTCAGATCAACGTCAAATCTGTGCTTTTATTTTTCCACACGTGTTACTAGGCTACATTGTTGAAAGCTGTGGAAAGGGCTGCACCTGCCGTGGGCTTGTGAGCCTCATGAACACATTTGGCTCTCTTTGACTTAAATTGATTTGGCGTGACATCTGGATGCAATATGAGCTTCCAAACATATGTTAGTCAATACGGTTGGATAGTCATGCTTGGGCAAGCACGCACAAATGCATGTAATGGCACTATTAAGATTTGCACAGCTAACACGGTATCTCTCTGTATCTACGCATATATCGCTGTTACCTAGAAGATATTACAACTGCCACACGCATACCATTATTTCTTATTATTTATATTTGTGTTGATATAAATTACATTTATGAAATCATGATTTCATGATATTTTATACAATTTTTGTCATCTTCTCTAACTCCGAGATGATGTCACTTTACCAGAACTCCACAGACTGGACTAAATCTAAAGTCAAACTGGTTCTCACAAAGAAAGAACAGCAATCACGTGTGCATACACACACTTGTGCCATTCAATCCTTGCTGTCCTGTTTTAATTTATGGTGAACGAGGCAGCTTTAGACATTGGTTCCAATTCACCGTCCCCCGCCTCACTATTCAACTCAGACTAGTGTCTCATCATCCATCAGTGGGGGCTGGAGCTGAAGACGACACCCAACTGGGGCATAGCACAACACCGCGGCTGTGTTTCCTATCAAGCACACCTCTGACGTCTCTTTGTATCACCACTACATTTCCGTGCCTCTTTGTTTTGCTCTTATGCTTGCTCTGTTGCGTCTCTTTGTCATTTGGTCCCACTTTATTTTGAGATTTCCCTTATGTTAACATATGTCTCATTCTTTCTTGTGCATTTAACCCCAGCCGGTCTGGCTAACATGACAAACATAACAGAGCACATTTTAGCACACAGGCATGTTGTAAAGATGTGAGGCAGTAATGCATTATGACTATTTTGGAAAACTGCTTTAAGTTAAACCTCAGCTGCTGGCATCTCCTTGATGGGGTATAATGATATCAGCAGGACATGCTCCAATCAGAAGACAACCACCATCTATGTTACCGACTCCAACATCTACATGAAACAGCCCTCGCATGCTTTCATTTTTGTGGTAAAGGGATACTTTACACAAGTATCTGGTGCAAACCGCAGCAGATTTTCTGTAAAGCTGCTTGCAACTTAAGAATTTAGAGCACACATCAAACAATTTAGATTCCTAATTTAGACATTTCCACATAATCATGTGATGAATGGTAAATTTAACCAAGCAAACTATTCTTTTTTATATGTGGGGTTTCCACATTTTTCATGGACATATGCATGTTGAAGTCATCGAAATTTTTACATTTATTGCTCAAACAAAATGTTCATAGTGTTGACTGCTGCAGCAAGTTAAGCCTCCATTTAACTCCAACAGCATTTATACTCTATAGAGGCTCTCTCAAGTTGTCACTAACTAGAAGATCCCACAATTGAAATATTTACCCAAGTTTGATATAACTTGCTTGTAACTTAGAAGTAACAACAAGTGTAAGACACTTGCCACTGATATCTGTTTTTTTCTTTCTTTGAAAGGCTCATTTTTCTCTCTCCGAGCTGAGACTCAACACCCTGTGATCTGTGTGGGTGTGTGTGTGTGTGTGAACCTCACGTCTGCATGATGATGATAATTACGTACAATGTGAACTTTTCGGTTTTTCTTATGGCAGATGGTTTCACTGAACTTTCTCAGTTTTTGCTGCATTCTCAGCTGTCCACTATTCAAAAGCCAAATGTAAACCATTTTTTTTCTTATCCAAGACTAACTCGAACAGATGTGCCCATGCACACACACACACACACACACAAATAAACCACACATGAATATAATTCACCTTCTTCTAATTCCTTTGAATTTGAACCAAATGTTAAATGAAGTCTGTGATACAGTAAGAGTCGCAAGAGGATCTGTGATGTAGGTGAGTGCAAATGCGTGCTAAAACGCCTCAAGCATTTTGTAATGCAAGGACAGAGGCACATCACCATTCATTTATTTTAATTGCTCTCCACCTGCTATGATAATCAGGACTTAAATAGAGAAATTTACATTTTCAATTAAGAACTCTGCTGCATATGCTTAGGAACGAGGCCCACCTTATTATGAAACGAGGAAAAGAAAGATATTACTCTTTCACTTCTGTATATTTTGTTCTCTGCTGAATAACCTAGAAAATCCAAACAACAATGAGTAATTCCTTGCGTAATGAGAAAACTGCATGAAGCTGGTGTTCACATTATATGAGTCTGAAGTGAACTTGATTGTTATTATCATGCAGATAATATTTTTCTAAACATTTTCAAACAAACAAACAAACAAAAAAAATTATATATATTTTTTTTCATCATTTTGTCACCATTCAGTGTTTACTGACGCTTGGAAAACACTTTTAATTGTTTTTAATATGCTGAGCTTTGCTTATAACAGATGCAGAAAGTTAGGGCCATAGCCAGAAAACAATGTCCAGAGTTATTATTATTATTATTATTATTATTATTAATAATAATAATAATAATAATAATAATAATAATAATAATAATAATAATAATAATCACATGAAATAAAACCTCAAGGTGCTCTTTGTTGTAGTCCATGTTTGGCATTGGCCCAACTTCAGCATTAACAGAGGGCTTTGTTTGATGTATGTAGTTCAGTTTTTGGGGAGTGCACAACAGCTCCTCTGAGAGCTGCTGAGAGCCTCTGTGAGCCGCTGGCCTGCTTTCCTAAATATAGTTGTTCACATGATTCTTTGCAGAGGCATGATACAGCCATGAAGGTAATATTTCTTCTACAAGACAGTGAACCTACTCATACACTCCTGTATGTTTAATGTGTGATTGCAGAGTTTCCAAGTTCAGCTATAATCTTCGGCTACTTGAAAACTCCTCGGGTAGAAAGAGGAGTGTGTGTATATCCATCTATCTATCTATCTATCTATCTATCTATCTATCTATCTGTGTGTGTGTATGTGGGGGGGGGCTCCTTCTCCCTGTAGAGATCATTAGCAGTGTAGTGCCTTTTGGTCAATACCGCCTCTCAATGGACTGCGTACTATATCTCTCTCGCTGTCTGTATAACAGAAAAGAAACTAATTTGCAGGACTCACATATGTGTTAGACAACAAATGTACCAGAATACCCAGGAAATTGTGAGATTACCTGAAGGCCTTCAGGGGGTGAATTGAGGTGGGTTTACACCTTCTGGTGTGGTATTAGTACTTGCGGTGGTGTGAAAGTTCAAATAAGCGGTTTGCTGTAGTGTTAGAGGCATGCAATCTACAGACACACATGGGCTGTGAATGAAATGTGAAGGATGCCAGCGCTTCAAGCTTTAATAATTCTATTTTATTTTAAAAACATAAAAAATATTTTCAAGTCAAAGCCAGTTAATAACAGAAATCATTCTCTTGGCTAAAGAAGAACTGCATGAGTGCAGTTTTAACTTTGATTTTGATCTGATATCCAATGATCCATAAATGTAATATTCCAGTCCAATAATGTATTATTATTGGATATAATAAATATACTTTGATTGGGTATTTGAGTATAGTGTATTTTATACTAGTGTCAAATCTGTTTTAATCCACAACTGAAAAGAATAGTCTGTTACTAAATACTGTTGTTGATAAAACTATAAACTATTAAGTGTTTTTATATAGTAGTTATTGGTAAAAAAAAACAAAAAACAAAAAAAAACACTGTTACTGATTTTTTTTTAAATCAAATTAAATGGAAAATCATGGTTCAATAACTCATTTTAAACTTTTTATTCAAGAATGAACTTACACCACAAAATCAAACTTAAAAATCTTTTATATACAAGCATGTAAAGTATCTTAAATGAATAAATTCATATCAAATGCACGCATTCATATAAATTAATATAAAATGATTCAATTCATAACACTTTTAAAAATAAATTTTACAACCAATAAAACATTTTAACTGATTTATATGAACAGCAACACAGTCTGAATCTCCATATATTCAAAAAGTTCAAAGCTGTTGTAAGCACACACATACACACAAAACCAAAATCTACCTTCATTCACGTTTTCCTACACCACCTGTCACATCACTTGTAACTTGTTTTCCAGCCTCCACGTCTCGAATATTTGTAACAAAGAGAAAGTTTTAAGGAATATGTGGAGTGAAGGCACAGCAAGCCACAGAGCAGAAGGACAGATACAGAGACAAGCAGGGCATGGTAATGACTATATCCATCACTGTGACACACACCAGCACTCTTCATGGATCAGAGGCCTTAAGTGCTGCGCTATGGTGGGTTTAACAATAATACACAAACCAATACCAACCAGGGAGCTGATTTATTATGGAGCTGATCTGCCCCCCTGCTTGTAAGAACATAACCTTGAATGTGTTTACAGTGTGTGTGTGTGTGTGTGTGTGTGTTTGAGCTTCTTTGAATAAAAGTAGTAATGAAATGTAATGGCACTTCCTCACACAGTGACGATTCAGACAAATGAGACTATGCTTGGCAAACAGCTCAAAGTCCTATTTAATGACTGCAAATGTTTTTATTTTTGTTTGTTTCTGTTTGGGGCTTTTTTCAGTTTCTCACGTGTGCCCACATCTCTTTTTGAAAAAAACACAAAAAGAAAAGGGAATTTCCAAGATGCAGCATTTTTGTATGCCATTTAAATGTTCCATAATAAAAAGATCAAGGAAACCAGTGCCACCATATCAAAGGTTTTCTGTGTCATAACCCAGTCATATAATGTTTTCCCAGCTGCTCTGCCACAAAAAGCATCATTATCTGTGAGAAGTTAATTATTTCCGTGGGAAAAATGTGCAATTGGGGTTTTGAAAAGAATTTACTGTAGTTACACTGATCCAAAAGGAACTTAAGATCTCTTTGGACAGCAAACTGACTCATTAAAACTTTTAAAAATTAAAATAGCTCTGCATGTTTCTCATCTGTTGTATTATTGTAAAATATATTATTGAGTATTTCACAGATTTTATTTCTTAGCAATTCACTTTTATAATTCCAATTTTTCACTGTAGACTATACATTGCATTAAAGTGTTTATTTGCTTTCTTTTTTGTGCATTCTGGAGTTCAAGTAAAATTTAAACTGCGAACAATTATTTCAAATATAGTTCTAATCCAGACGGCTCATGGTATTTAAGTTTGCGGCTTGTATATTTTCATGAAGGAAATCACAATTCATTTTTTTTAACTACACTAATTGTGATTTGTTTTACTTTTGATTAAAAAAATCCAAAATATTTATAGCAAACTGCCAGAAATGCTAGTGCCCTAAACCATCAATAAAAAAACAAGAATCTATCTCTTTAACAACTTAGTTAAGTTCAGATTAGTTTGTTTATTTGCAGCAATAAAAAGTAAAGAAATAAAATAAAAGCAACTTACCAATAAGTACAAATGAGGAAAAACAGTAACAATCCAACCAGCATAATTTACTATTTAGAAATAGCTTCATAAAAGAAATTTTACAAGCTCAAAGTCTAAATCCTACAGGTGTCCAGTGTTCATTGAGCAAAAAAATCAGCCTGCTCACTCATATTGTAGATCCCGGCGGATACACAATACAGTACAGTACCTGCACCCTTCTGTGAATTTATGTGAAAGGTTTGGCCCAGAAGGAACCAGAGTTTCCAATGATTCGGGTCTGATATGGAAACAGTCTGAAATATTTGGACAGAGGAGGATTGAGTGATCACTGTTCACCAGCCTGTTGTTAGCAAACACATGTCAGGGAAACCAGCTGTCAGGAAAACCCATGAGGCAGGAAGAGAGGAGAGGACAGAAAGCGCGTGAAAAGAACAGAACAAAACTGTAATATTAAAAATTTGAAAGAACGAGGGGTGGTGTCTGATGTTAACTTCTCTGTTTAAAACTTTCTTATTTTTTCTCTTTGATCGCATTCTACGTTAAGTCAAGTCAAGTCAAGCTCGGGTCAGAGGCATGCACATGTCTCTTTCAAAAGCTTGCAATTGAACAGATAATAAAGGCATTAATGTCACAGTGTCAAAACCACATCTGCAATTAGAAGTCTGTACACTGAGGTTAGAGAAAGACTGTGATCCTACACGGTTTAAAGAGACCCGTATCAATTATTTAGAAAGGGGATCCACATTCCATATCTAATTTAGCAACTTTGTACCAAATTAAGAATATACAAAAGCCATTAGAAAATACTGTTGAAGTCAAAATCTAGGTCAAAATAAGTACAAACAGCAGCAGTTATGATAAATGTCCAATTTGAGTATTTGAGCAGGAATCCCACAGTGAGGGGCACCGTTGGACTCCTGACAAGATGGATTAGACCACTACCTAGTTCTTGATGTCAACTGTGAAGAAAAGCAACATTGACTCCAAAATCCCTTAAAACTATTATCTGAAGAATGTTGCAGCATTAGAAAACCATCTGTCCAAAAGTCAAAATGTCCAAAGAGTATTTATGAGTGCTGTCCAGACAGGAAATTTTAGAAGCATGACTGTTGCAGCTGTGTCATTTTCATGTCTTGCGTTGATATCTCCATACATTTTCTTGCATGGAATGGAATCCATAGGTATTGGTTTCATCCAGAATCAGTGGAACCTGTGAGTAGGGACTTGGAGGAGTCTGAGCCAAAGAAACTGGAAAGGGAGGAAAATAAGTACATTTGGAATGACAGACTACTCCCAGATCAACTATAACTTACTTCATGAGAAAATACAAGATATTTAACAATATATTTGATTGTCAATGCAACCACTGTGGCAGTGGCACTTTATGTAGTCGATAAAATATGTATGGTGGTGGTGGTGTGTGTGTGTGTATGTAATATACAACCATATTTTTACATGGTTGTATATTTTCACCATGTAAAAATATACAACATTTAAGTGAAAAAACATACCAGACACAAATTATTCCTCAAAACAATAAAGTATTTTTAGCTTGTCAAAGTGAGTAGGATCCTTATGTTTCATGGAGGACAAGAAGAGTCATATGCATTGACATAACTTAAATAATTAATGGTGCAATACAATATGCAATTGTAAATTGGTAAATTTGTGAATTTCTTCTTTGACCCCTTCATGCATGAATTAAGACAACCTCAATCAGGATTTTTTCGTAAGTACTTTTATTCATCTTTAGGCATGAAAAAAAGATTTTTGAACTTCATTTTTTAAACATGTACTTTTCAAAGAGTTTTTTTTACATTTCCACTTAGGTGGACAACTGATGTGTATGGAGTGACACATCAGTGTCCAATGTAGAGATTTTTGTGCAAGTATACCATCAACACTGACACAAATACAAGAAAACAGCATTTGAATAGCTGACCACTGTAGTGACCACTATGTGTAATAGGTTATTTAGTAAGTAATTTATTATCTAATAATTTGACTACAAAACACTTTGTATAAATCGATGTTTCAAAATGAATTATTAATCTATCAATGAAAAATTAGATTTTACAAAAAGAATTCAACTATCAATAAAAACCTCATTTCAAAGACAGATTTTCAAAATCTTTTTAAAATACAATTTCAAATAGAGAAATAAGTAAATGGATTCAAAAATCAAAGATTTATTTCTGACATTTAAAATGGTGATTCCACTTCTCATTTGAAAATCCATTTCCTCACTACATTTCTTTTTCCTGTTAGCTCACGGATTAGCTATTATATTAGCAAATGGATAAACTTTGGAATCAACTATTAGATTAGCTAGCTCATTTCCAAACTCTCCAAGCAATGCAAATTAGCCACGCAGTGTGATGTAAGGAGCTCTCTGATTGGTTAGACCTTGGATTTTTCTACAGTGCTGTTTGTGCTGATAGCTTTGCACTGCTAAGAAGTGTCTGTGCTTGTGCAAAGGTCATTCAGCCTCGGTATTTGCACTGTGCCCATCACGGATGTATGAAGAATGAAGGGGCTCTGCAGTGAAATGCTGAGCTGAACCTCAGAGCGTGCCAAGTCCTAACATGGCTAATGCTAGGATCACCGCATGTAGCTATTTTTTTAAGATCATCTTAGTTTATGAAAATATTACATCCCAACTGTACAAGCTAGCTACCGTTGTTTTGTAAGCTAATGTGCGCTTAACAAATGAAGCTTGAAGCAGCTGAAACTGTAAGAACCAGCACTCAGCCCTGTTACATTTATACACAGTGTTAGAGCAATGGCCGCAGCCTACAACTTGTGATTAAAATGATGTCTGTAAACACATCACTCCAGATGTTACCACATTACTTTCTGATACTTAAAGTCAAAAGAACTCATACAGGGTTACTAAAACAATAGCTGTTAGTTCTCTCATTCCTTATATTGCTGCGAGCCCTGCTAAGACTGGAGATCGCATTATTGAGTTAATTTATTTTAATACGCGAGTATTCACATTTCTGGCCTCTTAAAAATCTGATTGTTCTGATATCTGAATCTAATAAATGACTGGATTTAAAGCAGGAACTGTGCATCTTGCCATCAAAATTTGGTAAAGTAGCATGACTACTGTAAAGTTCTATAGGATCCTGTTATTCCAGTCATCCACCTATCAGTATTTTTTGAATAAATGGATATCACTGATAAATCAGTGGTGAAATTGAAGTGTTTTTAACTAACTGTTTCTTATTTTTGTAGAATTCATCAGCAGTTGTGGAGAGATGTATGTGAATATCTTCTGTTCCACTTTTCTTAACCTGGAGGCTGAGGATGGCTTAATCCTGACAAGGACACAAACCTCAGTGCTTATTATAGATGTTACATCCTCTGTGCAGCAATTCCAGAGAGAGAGAGAGAGAGAGAGAGAGCAATGACTGATTAATCTGCCTATTTCTGGCAGATTTGGCAACTTGTAATAAGAAAGTTTGCATGCTTTGAAAATGCCATGTACGATTTATCTGATTTAGGCTTTTCTGCACCTTCATTTTGCTTTTTAAGTGTTTTAAAATTTAATAAAAATATGGCAGCTTTGTGTTGTGCTGCAAGATAAACCCATTGTCCTCATGTCACACCTTTTTAAAAACACTTTCTGTTCAAAGGTGATTCTTACTTTTTATACTTACAATGTCCAACTAATAGGAGAAATTGAAAATGCAAACAACAAATGAGTTTGGGTGTTAGGAGGGTGATCTCTAATTGGTAATGGAACTAACACTCATGGTTATATATAATTCCGCTTAAGCTGGATAATTGTGTTCTGCTGAATGTGTAACTAAACAAGTTCCATATTCTCTCTTTCTCTTTTCAAGTGTAGTATGACTGTAGTGATCAGTTGCAAAGAAAAAAAAAAACTTTATTTATGTGAATAACTTTACTCTTCTCAAATATAATTCATAAAACAGGCATGCAGGATGTAGAGTCAATCATCACTGAGGCAGTCTGTCCTGCAGTAAGTTTGCTGTTTTTCCTGTGTGGGTGTCAGATGCCACGAAACTGACTCAGAGCCGTAACATCCTCCATGACACTGGTATGGAGCAGATGTGGGTGTGTCCTCATCTCGCAGAGGATTCCCAAGTTGTTGTCAACAAACCAACCCATACCGACACACACACACATATCATTTGGAAATGTAAATGTCAACCAAAATAGTGATTTAATAGGTTTATGACCTCTGTGAAAATTATTTTCACATCATTTAGTTTATGTATCACCCACATATCACAAAGTGTGCTTGTTTTTAAAATGTCCAATTCAATTCAAGTCAGTTTTATTTAAAAAGCACCAACTCATGACAACAATTGTCTCAAGGCACTTTATATTGTAATAATAATAATAATGGATTGCATTTATATAGCGCTTTTCCAGACCCTCAAAGCGCTTTACAATTCCACTATTCATTCACTGTCACATTCGCACACTGGTAGAAGCAGCTACAGTTGTAGCCACAGCTGCCCTGGGGCAGACTGACAGAAGCGAGGCTGCCATATCGCGCCATCGGCCCCTCTGGCCATCACCAGTAGGCGGTAAGTGAAGTGTCTTGCCCAAGGACACAACGACCGAGACTGCCCGAGCCGGGGCTCGAACCGGCAACCTTCTGATTACAAGACAAACTGCCAACGGTTGAGCCGCAATCGCCCGTAAGGTAAAGACCCTACTATAATACAAATACTAGTACAAAAAATACTAATCTGCATTTTGGATCAACTGAAAGCTTTTTTTGAAGAGTTTTTAGGACATCCTGATAATAACGAATTACAGTTGTTTGGCCTAGAAGTTATCAATGCATAGTTTTTCAGCATCACTGTGAAACAGGATGTTTCTAATTTTGGAGATATTTCACAAATGGAAGAAAGCAGTCCTACATATTTGTTTGATATACCCATTAAGTGACATATCCTGGTCAAAAAGGACTCCAAGATTCCTGACAGTGTTAATGGAGGCTAGCATAATCCCATCCATATTTTGCATATGGCTAGAAACCACATTTTTAGTGCCAAATACAATAACCTCAGTTTCATCTGAATTTAGAAGCAGGAAATTTGAGTCTTTAAGACATTCCTGCATGTCTTCCTTTAAGACATTCCTGCTACTAATTGGTGTGGCTTCATGGATAGATAAAATTGGGTGTCATCTGCATAGCACTTAAAATGTATTGTATACCTTCTAATGATACTTGCGTAAAGGAAGCATGTATAATGTAAACAGAATTGGTCCTAACACGGAACCCTGTGGAACTCCATAATTAACCTTAGTGTGTGACGACAAAAATAAGATGATGTAATTTTATGTGGAAGATTAATTAAAACACTCAAGTTAGTTGTTAGTACATCTCAACAACCGTTCTTCATTTGCTCTATTATCAACATCTTTTCACTTCTCTATTTATTTTCTTTCCCTCTCGACACGTTCACTAGATTAGAAGTCTCAAGCCCTCAAACAATCCTCACCAGTGCCTACCATTTATTGCTTTTCCTAGACCTGCTCTGTTCACCGAACGCAGCGGTCTGGTAATAGCTCTTCTGTCATCTGGCGGAATCCTTCCCCTTTCCAGTGCCATGCTTCCAGACTGAATAGCAATTTAAATGCAGTTCACTTTACATTTATTTGAAATCTCATTAACTGGATATAAAGACCCAAAGAAATGGGTTGTAAATAGAATATCTTGGCTACGTGGATGAGGGAAAATTTATTCATTATTAGTCTTTTTTTTCCACTTCCATTCCCAGCACAGAGTTTAGTGAATGTCTGTAAAGTGTCAGCAGTCGTTTTCAGGGTGAAGCCCAGTAACTCCTCTAAATACACTCCATTTAAACTGACACAAGAGGCTGTTCACAGACAGTGAAAAATGGAATGACTTATGAAAAGTGAAAGTAAATGACATTGCTTCTTCACCAACGTCTGTTTTGACAAGCATGGAGGAGAAATAGTTTAGGCATGAATTCAAATAAATTGAGGAAATTAAAGGGATATGATATCAAAGTCTATAGAGATAAATTCATTCGGCATAAAATGCAATAGTACTGTGCAATGTAACAGATCACAGTACTGTACTGTGGTGTTTACTTTGCAGTGGTAAGTGATTCTGATTCACAAAATGCTTGAACAAAAACTTGATGACTTGGTTCAGATTTTTAGTTAAACGGTGGTCACAGATTTAAACCATGTGGATTGATGAGGTTAGATTTAATTGAAAAATAAAGAATAGCATGAAAAACTATCATAATCTACTTGTACTACAAAAGAAACATTTGCTGTAATTAGAAAATAGCTATAAAGCACATAGTCCTTTACTCTTACTGTCTTACGCTCTCTGGAGCATCTTTATCTTAACAGGAAGCGGTGATAAATAAATAATTGGCAGAATTTAAGGAGATTATGCATCCAAATTCTGATGTTTCAGAGAGAAGCTGTCCTCACTGCTGTAAATCATCTCACGCATAGGACTGTGTCTTAATGTGTGTGTTTATGTCTTTGTCACTGAGCTGTGATGTATATGGTTTGGCTTCACAAATGTAGACATTTGACTCACTCCCATTTACTACAGCGCTTGCCAGTGCTGTCGGATAGAGGGCAAAGGGCTGTGTGGGCCTAATGAGAGTCTGGCCAAGAGTCAGGAGCTTTATGAAGTCCCGGAGGTGAGTTCTGAACTGAGGTGAAACCACTGTAATCCATAACCCAGAGAACCCTTATGAGCGTTGGCTGCTCGACTTTCTTCCTGGAGCTGTAGTACTTATTTCACTGAAATACCCAAAAAATGAGATATTATAATCGTAGCAATCAATTTTTGCTTGGAGATTTTAAGCTGTTGCAAATGCATCTCTCTTAATTTAAGGTGCACATTTCAGATATATTTAAACTTCATTATCTTGTGGTGAGCATTGAAAAGACTTTCCTGAATTCCTTCAGCAAAAATGCTACTCACACTGCCGTGCACACTATCACAAGCCTAAAAATTAATTAATTTAAAAAAAAACTAAACTAAACTTCACATTCCCCAGTGTCAGGAAGACATCAATAATTAGTTAATAATTAGAGTTTGAAAAATCTGAACCAAATTTTAGTGGTAAAAAGTCAGTGTCAGCTTATTTTATATTTATTTTGCCTCGTCTGAGTGCAAAACCACTGCTTTCAAGACTATTTCAAGACTATGTAAACTGTTCATTTATATGCTTATGCTTATCAGTTATGCTATAACAGTTATGTCAGATGCTGCAGAAGCAGATATTGTCTGTTCCCAGTTCAAGAGAAGAAATCTCTGAAATCCCAAACTTTAGTTCCTGTGCTTTATCAGTCTTCCTTTTTTGGAGGAAATGTGTTTTGCATTTTTATCTAAGTGAGCAAAAAGATTTTTTTAACAGTCTAAATAGCTTTCATTTATCTTGAGTAATCAACTTAATGATGGTAGAGCTGAAACTTATCTTAAAATTCTACTGTAAGTTTAAACCATCTAAATGTTACAATTAAATTTGTTATTTTTCTTAAAAACGTGTATATTTGGCATTGTTTGCAGTCTTTATATACACACATGGTCACAGTTTACAGTTTATCTCAATGTCAGCAGTGCACTTCGGTCTATCTTTGAGATTAGACTCAACTTTCCACTTTTGATTATGATAGCAGAAATTGTGCTGAATGCACTTACTGCTTCTGCAGTAGACCACACAACTATTTCCCCCACACTGTTATCCAATAGAGTAAATAACATTATGAAGCTCAGGGAGAAATCTAATCACAAGAGTTTGATGACAAGGTAGAATAAAGCATGGAGTCAAGATCGTATTACTTATTACATAGAATGGAGTGGACCACGACAGCATCATGTTAATAGGTCTTAATAGCTTGTCTGCATTTTTTTTTACAAGGTCAGACAAATGTCCTGTGTATTTAGCCCCTGAACCGATAGCACATTTTCACTTGCAATCATTTTGACTAATAAGAGGCAGTGCTGCAAAAGATAACGCTACTTTCAAAAAATGAAGGCTAACAGCACTAAAAAGACAGCTATACAACATATTGCGAGTGATGTGTCTCGGCCTGTGAATACGTTGCACGTACATGTCTAACACTGTGTGTGTGTGTGTTTGCCCAGGGGACTAAATGTATTTGCCCTCCTATTACAGAGAGGATTTACCATCGGGGAGGCTCGCAGTTCTCTTGGAGCCCACAGAGGAGTGAAACAAGGCAAAGTCCTTAGAGACATGTTTTATTCACCCACGTCTCAGTTCATTTTCACCTCTCCTCCATCCTCATGTATGTGTCAGCTGTGGCCTGACTGCCCCTGCCTCTGTTCACCTTTCATTGTTGAGGCCATGAATCAATATTCAACAGCACAGAATAAAAAGCGATGCTATAAAGGTTTTATCTAAATGCAGGTTTTATCTTGTTTAAGACCAGTAACAGATAATTTTTCACGACTGCAGTGCGCACCAAAAGAGAATTGTTTTATTACTTGTTGGGAAGTCACAGACACCAAAGCATTTGAAGTATGGTAATTCTTGGATCTCGGCTCCCTCTGCTGGTCAATTCCCATTTCATGAAGGGCCTTACAAGAAAGCTCATTCAATAATTCAGTCACTAGTCAACTGTTATCCAGAATGTTTCCACTGAACATAAGACTGGAATACAAACTTCTGACCCAAGTCATCAAGTGACAAGCAATTAAAAATAAGCCATAAGTACTACATACCCATTAGAGTCTGAACTGGGAAATTTATCATATTTGCTAAATGTAAACATTTAATACCAAGGTGGATAGCTGTATACAAGTCTGTTCTGTTGTTTGTTTAAGTTTAAGACAGCAGATATGACTAAAAGGCATATGGTTTTTATGACTTAGTCTGTTTTAAGCCTGTGAAGGCCTTTGAATTATTATATATGATACTAAGGTATACAACTAAAGACCTGAAAAATTAAGACGTGTCAAAGTTTCAATAGCTACATAGAAGCAACCACATGCTTGTATTGTATTAAATGTATTTAAGAGTTGTACAGAGTTGTGAAAAAAATAGCTTAGGACCATTTAAACGTTTTACATGTTTGTTATGTTGTGATTTTTGTGTTATTGTCCACAGATATGTGTAGGTTTGTAAATGCTGTTTACACAGTTCTTGTGCTATGTGTTGATTGCATGTTTAAATACAGAAGGAATTTGAATATCTTACTTTTTATGTATTTGTATCTCAAAAATGAAGTTATGTGAATTTAAATTCTGTTTTTTTTAATGTTATAATTATTAAAAAAATGTAATAACAGCTGTTTTAGTAATACTTTTATTGCCTGAATCTTGCTAGATCCGCTCATAAATGATGACTGTGTAGGTTTAAATTTTTTCATTAAAAGTGCATCGCAGATTGACAGTTTACTATATTCACTTGAATTGAATGACGGTGTGACATCAGGTTCTTTTCAAACTTGCAGCTGTGGCTTGGAACATGCGTCACCCCTGCTGAAAGCTTTCTCGCGTCTTCCCATATCACACACATCTGTCAATATCATAACGCCATATGTCAAGAGGAATAGGAAAATTCTGGAGGAAAAATCTTGATTGAACCCAAGCCAAAGGAATCTGAGTGTAGCGTGCTGAGTATCTCTGGAGGAGCAGAAAATACACAAAGATCAAACCAAGCATAAACATTCATACAACGACCATTTCAAACATTATTACTCTTATTGGGGAGCTGATACAATGCCAGGATCCCAGTGTGGATTTACAGTTACAGTTTACTTTCTCCCATCACTGCAAAGAACAGTGGCCATAAAAGCGATACCATGTGACACGTACTATACTTGCTTCCCTTTGTTTTACACAAGTTTCACATGTGGCGATCCACACACCTGTCAAGAAGATGAAAATATCTTTTAAGCCACTGCAGCAGATACACACAGATGTGAGCATCACCATTTGTTGTATCTGCATAGGATCGTCACAGATGGCTCACAGAAGGAAATCAAGTTCTGACCTTCTCAAAGCTCTTATTACTGAAGCTCATATATCACTGTGAGAAAAGATTTAAGTTGGGACATTTATCTTATGTTTGGTAATATATATAAGAGTAAACTTTTGACATTAGCTGGCTTATAAATCTCGGGCTACCATAGCTTACCTTTGCATCTTAAGAAATTATTATAAGAGATTAGAATAAGTACGCACAAAGAAGAGCACAAACAACTTTTGAGAGGTGTTAAAGTGACAAAAATTATGCGAAGTTACAAAGTACATAGAGGCTAATGTCTTATTGGCCTTCCAACATTCTCACTCTCAATTATATCTAATATTTACCAGAGCAATAGATTTAAGAAATAATGTTTTTTCTACTCAAAAGTCTTTAATGTGCAATGACAAATTATGACATTGCATGAGCAGATGGCTCACGTTATCCATTATATTATGGACTTGCTTATACTCTTTAGGAATGATAGCATGGTATGAAAGGAAAGTGTCTGAATACCTATTCATGCAGCCACTGACTCTGAAGGAATAGATATTATGTCAGTCAATATAAGGTCAATGTAAAATATCTAACATAAACAAAATGCATCTAGAAAGAACAGCCCTTTGATTTTACTTAAACAAAAAAAAAACGTTTTATCATTATCATGGACAGAAGGTTTGATCTTCTATACATTGTTACACAGCAAAATCTCCAGTGTTAAATTAACACTGGAGATTTTGCTGTGTATACATTCTCTCTAGATCTTGTTGAAAAATAACTGATCTCAATCCTGTAAAGTACTGTTCTTATATTATCTAACTACTATCTGTATTAACAAAACCATTGCTTGGATTTTATAACTTTGTACCTCACTACTATCATAACCAGAGATGGGCAGTAACGCGTTACTTGTAACGCGTTACTGTAATCTGATTACTTTTTTCAAGTAACGAGTAAAGTAAGGGATTACTATTGCAAAAACGGTAATTAGATTACCGTTACTTTCCCGTAGGAAAGCTGCATTACTGCGTTACTAAAACTGTGATTATTTGCGAGACAGTGACAGTGACGTAAGCGAGTGCGCCGTTAGTGACAACAGCTGTGTGCAGATCAACAATGGATCACATATCAATTGTGGGAGAGAGTATGAGCGTGCAGCGTTTAAAGCGTGGAAGTACTGACCTTACTTTGAGTTTGATTCCATAAAAAGTGACAAAAACATTAGCGTCCATCGTGCGTGTGAAGAAAACTTCTTTTTACAGCGAAAAAAACCCCTAAACTTCCAAGCAAGCACCAAGTGCGCAACGACGTAATGGGAAATTCACAGAGAAACTCGCGGATTCTTCAACTGACCGCGGCACACCTGCACCAGGGTAAACCTCCGCCTACTGCAGTCCTGCTTTACAGGTGAAAATAGTGTTTTACTTGCATATATTTGAAAGACTGAGTGTAAACACAAAAAATATTTTATTTTATGCGCTGGAATGTGTAGAAAATAGGTTTAAATGTTAAACTAATTTATTCAAGTCAGAGAATGTTGCATATAATGAAATTTTTGCTTGATGCATAAAGTTAAAATATTAAAACTGATAAAACAAGTTAAAAAAAGAGACTTTTCCATTTGATTCCATTTTGTATGATGGATTATGCAGAAAAAGTAGAATTGGGCTGAAAGATCTATCGCTTTATCACCTCTTCAGGTTGTAAATCGTGTTTTTAAAAAGTAACTAAGTAACTAAGTAATTAATTACGTTTGAAAATAAGTAATCAGTAAAGTAATGGGATTACTTTTTTGGGGAAGTAATCAGTAATTAGTTACTGATTACTTTTTTCAAGTAACTTGACCAACACTGATCATAACTACTCTGTCTGATACTTATTACAAATGGTTGTAATCTTTAAAGCACCAATGATTTTATTTTCCTTTGGTTCAGTTAGGATATTTTCAGGGTTTTTTTTTTTTATATCATATTTGATGTGTATCAAAAGTTGATGGCCAGAACTAAAACTGAAATGTCACCTGAAAACCAGGAGCCCATCCTTAAAATTTAATTATATATTAAGATTATGTTCTTTCAAACAATTTCAGTTTCATTTTTTTAATGAAGACTGACCTACCCTAAAAATATCTCTGTGAGAACACTATGACATTTCCCTCAACTCTTGTTATAAATATGATTGAGGCAAACCATGTATAAAGACTATATTAGACTAAAGAAGACTGGAGCACCTCAGTGGCCAAACAAAGCATTGTTCATTTCCTGTTTCAAACCTAGGCTGGCAACAGCTTTGGACAGAGCTATGGACAGGGGCTCATTGTGTGTCTTTCCCACCCAATCAAAAGTTTAAAAAGGAGAGAGAAAACAGGAAAGGAAACACCATTACCATTTAACTGATTGGGTATGAACCATACACTCTGTTTCCAAAGTTGCTCACTGCTCACTACTTCCCATTACGGTCAAGTAACATAAGATCCCTGAAGCCGAACTCATCTGCCGCACAGAATTAAATCTGATGCCTCAGACTGCTCACACACTGCTTACGAAAAATCACACAATGAAATGCATGGAGAGAATTAGTGTTTAACTAGTGCATTTTTGGGGCATTGTGCAAAGTTGTACCTTGAGAAATGGGCTCTTTTCTCTGGGCTAAGGTAACACATACCTTCCGAGTTGCTCACCTATTATTTTTCCAAGTACATCGTGATAACTGGCTAAAAGCAGCCCTGTTTCAAACCAACAATAATGCTGACTTCATTTTCATCACACATAAAAGGTATAAAATATGGTCAAGAAATAGTGCAAATTTATCAGAAACTGGACATTGCCTTCTGATCAGAGAAACCAAACAGCACTGCTATGAAATTATTAACCATACTCATTTCCAAAGGAGGTGCCACTCTGACACTGCAGTTTCTTTGTGATTTATGTGTTTCTGAGGGCACTGATATCTCCGTGCTCAGATTTTGATGGGTGTGATAAAACCAGGCAGTAAAGTAATGTCAGCTCTCTATAACCACAGCTGGTGTTACTCACCGGAGGGCTGCTTTGATGTTCTACAGACATTTGGAGAAAGTCTTTGGGATCAATGTTGTGACTGACAGGGCAGACAGAAGAAATATGTACAGTACATAACCACAAACAGACGTCACTGCAACCCTGTCAGCAGTCATCTGCATTGTAAATTCCCATGAACACTATTCACATTATTGTTAAATCAGACGTGACTGATGGGCCGTTGGGCAATTGAGTAAAGTTATTCACAATGAATATGTGGTACTAAATTGAAGAAGAAGAAGAAGAAGAAGCAGAAGAAGAAGAAGACGAAGAATCCTTGTCCCACAAGGGGAAATTTGGGTGTAACAGCAGCAAGAAAGACACATATACAAACAAACAGTACATAAGACACAGAACAGAAACATACACAATTTTTATATATTTACATCAAAGACAAATAGGTAGCATGAATAGGTAGCATGCAAATGTACCACACTGAGAACTGCATGAGCATTAACCTCCTAAGACCCGAACTCTTCCGCAGCATGCATTTTTAATTTCTCTTTGATATTTGGGCATATTGAGGCCCGATGAATGTAAAAACAAAAAATTACCAGATTTTTTTTTACCCAATTTTTGTTTCTAAGAAAAATGAGAGCCACAAATGAGGATATTCGTTTAAAATTTTGATAGAACAGTGGTAGTATAATGTCCTCATAAGTGGATATCTGGCCCTTGTAGAGCAAAATTGAGTATTTGGGTCTAAATAAACAAAAATGTGATGTCCACATATGTGGACGCCAGGTCCTAGGAGGTTAAATGAGAAACCATAAGTATGACCTATCCTTCATCAGCATTTTCTGGTATTTGAAAATAACTAAAAAAAAAAAACCTTTAAGAGGTTAGGACCCCAAAAATGCTGCTTCATATGTTAGACTGTACTAGTGAAAAACGTGTCCTTCTTTGGACAAGTGGGTAGTAAGGACATTTTGCTTTTAGGTCCAGACTTCTCATAACAGCTGTATGAGCAGGCCTGGTGGAGCAGGTCCAAGCAAACCGACTGTCTAAGAAAATCTGATTTGGCTAAAAGGAACAAACTTTACATTGGCTCCAGGCTAGAGGGTTTCAGATGAAATATTGGATAAGGGCTTGAGTGTTGGGGGTAAACAAGATAAATCCACAGTGGAACTTCTCAACATCTGAACATATTTGCTGAATAGAGCCGCTCCCACAGAGTGAAACCTTTTGAATGTGAAGCAAGTTGTTGCTAGGAGGAAGAAAAAACAACAGACTTTTGGGTAAAACCTGGTGAGTCTGAATAGATGTCCATAGATTTATGAACTGATAACTGCTCTCAAGCAGTCTGCTGTTGTCATGGGCTACTAGAGTAATAGAGTAGTATAAGATACTGTACAAGTTTCACAATAGTAAAGTTTAAGTGTCACAATCACTGATGCTGTGTGAATACATTCATTTAACTTAGAGTCAAAAGGGGGTTATTCCATTTGTCATGGCAAATATCTCACAGATATTTTACATCTGCATTTTAATTGAACAGTTTTTACTTAGACCACAAAAACACAATTCTTCTGCAGTTTGGTTATAGAACCAATGCAAGAAAAAAAGGTGTTTTATTCCTAGGCTTTGCTGACAACTGTTTGTATTTATCATGGTTTGAGCTGAATCTTGATACTGCCTTGCAGTGTTCATCTAATCTGAGTAATATTTGTGTTACTAGTCCCACACCAATATTTATAAAATAAATCTCTGCACTTTTAGGAGAAAACTGTCTGCTGTTTATTTGCTGTTCCAGCACTTTCATAACTACACAGTCATGTCATCATCATGCCCTGTCATATTAAGTAATAACTTTTTAAAAAACTGGTAATTATCTTAGTGAACACTGGATGGCATTGTTGCTGTTCAGTAACCCTGCAATTTGCAGCAGTGTCTCATTTTTTCTCACTATGTCAGTGTAAAAGGGTAAACTATGCACTGTCGTGTATTGTTATTTGATATACACGATTAAATTTAAGTATTTCATGCATTAATGTCTTGGTTTCAAGATGTCTTTTTAATATTGGAAAGGCTGATGTACAACACGCGAGATTAGATTAAGGAAAATACTTTTTCAGTCAGATAGAAGAAGCTATCAAACATGTCGCACCCTGTTCTCCTTCTAAATCTAAGGGAACAGTATAATACAAGTAAATTGTAAATTACACATCTTTTTACATTTGAATGTTGTAAAAAAAGATGTGTAATTTACTAAACAAATTTTAAAGGTCATTATTGTAACTTTTTAACATTTTCTTGATCAAATTTTATTCTTAATTTACAGCTAGAGTTAAAATTATAATATACTTGTAGTGTTTAACTATATGTATATTATTGTTAAACACTACATAAACACTATATAACTATATATATAATTAAATATATAGTTAAGCAGAAGACTATTTGACCAAGGCATGTCATCTTACCATGCGTTTGAAGTGAACTGCTATGTGTACACACAGTATTCCTATAGTAATGCGGGATTGTTATGTGGAAATTATCCTGGGATAGTAGACAAACCAGATTATCCAGGCTAGCTCTGACACACCTAGTTCACCTGTATGTTGTTCCGGATTCCCAAGAACACGGGTCAATGACTCACTGAGGAACATCACTGGCACTGTAGACAAAAAGAGGAGTTTCAGCTGTTCCAGTGAGGAAGGTCAGCAGTTAATTAATGAATTAATGCAGCACTTATTTTTGGCTTTGTCATGAGCAGGGATTGTTAGTTAATATTATACAGTTAACTTAAGTAAATGGGGGAGAGAAGATCATTACTTATCATCATGTGTGAGTCTGCTGGTTCTATTTTTCAGTCAACATATTCCCAGTAATACTTTGGTTCCTTTTCTGAAACCAGTTCCCTTTTGTGTAGTGTATTAGTCTGGTTAATAATGATGCATATTGGTGCAAAATATTCATCTGAACAATGAAACGGTTCCAAAAGAATTGATAACACTCAAAATGCAAAACATAAAGAATTTAATGAATTTCCTCAAATGTAATTTTCGCTCTTATTTTTACACAAATGGCTTCGATGATTTCCTGCAGTTTTGTGATTATGGCAGAAATATTTTGATCAAGCCTCATTATTCAAAGTTTTATTTGAATACGTCTATGTGAAAGTGCATAAATTAATTACTTTTTTCTTTCACTGAAAATGATCTTACTTTGAAATGCAAATGAGACTAATGACTAATTGTAAAACAACTTTTTTCCATCAGCATGTGGACCAAGACTGGAATGAATATCTAATGGCTCAATGCCACTCTTAAAGTAAATTTATGTTTGTGCTCAAAAGAAAAGACATTTTAAAGTGCAGATAATGTATTAAAAACAAGCCACAAGTCATTATCAAGAGTTTGTGTAGCAGGACAAAAGGAAAAAAAAAAAGAAAAACGGTGAGATATCAGTCTTGCTGATGTAGCAAAGTCAGTGGCCTCCCCTTGTTTGCGACCTCTGTCAGATGACAGTAAGCAACAGTGTTGGTGAGTAGCACTCACAGAACTGTCTCTTCTAATAGCAGCCGCTTCACACCTTCTTGAATGAAATAGGTGCCTCCCATACCAATTCTGGCCCATTCCCCCTAATTGGTTTCTATGCTCTGTTGAATCTGTCTTCACTGTTGCTCTGTTCAACAGCCAAAAGTTCAGTACCTTTCCTGTCACTTTAGCGGTACTGAAAGCCAGTGTTACTTACTTCCAACAGGTAAAATGAAGTAAAATCAGTTTTCCAATAAGCTATGATTCAAATTATTCTATGTATTACAAGCAGCATCGCCATGGAGGGCAGCAGCAACAGCAAAGCTGTCGAATTGGGTTCCTCTTCTTATACCTGGCAGCTGCCTTAAACTTCTCATTAGATGCAACCACGTAATCCTGCGTCATCTCTACATTGGTCTGAATGTGTTCAATAAAGACCCCCTGTTCCTCCACCAGCATGAAAATGTCCATGAAGAGGTCCCGAAGCTCCTTCATATTGTTCTCCAGGCTCAACAACTCCTGTTGGTGGAGAAGGATAGTGGGATTAATACTGCAGGTAAGAGAGACATTAGTCAGATGATGGGAGAAAGGACCAGAAGATTTAAGACGCAATGAAGGAGCAGGCTGAGGAAGACCATGACCTGAGCATGGGAAAATGCTCAACATTCTCATGACTTTTATATACTTAGTGATTAATGTCCTGTTTCACTAACACATCTCTCTGTATTCAACACTGGCTGTAAAGGTGTTTGTTAGGACAGAGAGCACTACTTCTTTCTATTCTCAAGGAGTCAATTTTATTCACCTGGTGTCCCAGGTCTACACGAATCTCTGATAAATGTCTAGAATAACAACCAGTACAAACCTTTTCTGCTCCTTTACCCATTTGTGTCAGCTGATGTAGTGTATTTGTAAAACATGCTAAAAATGACACTTTTTTATTACCTCCCTTAAAGAGGATATGTGTTTGTTTAGGTTTGACTGTTTGTTAGCAGGGCTAATCAAAAAGCGAATGAATTTGCATGAAAATTTTACCAGAGGTTGGGTTTGGGCCAGATTCAATGTTATTAGCTTCCACAGTTGATCCAGATCTATTTCCAAGAGCCTTTTAAAGGATTGTTTAGCATTGCTGAATATTGATATATTATCTCATATGCATTCTCAAACCGCTCTTGTTAATTTTTGTTATTAAAGATTCTCACATTCACAGCATGAACAGACTGGATATCTAACTTTAGCAAGGAGCAAATTTCTATCAAATAAAGAACACTGAATTAGTTTATTTGCCATGAATGGCTGGTTGTTTTAGGTGCCTTCAAGAATCTATTGTTACCTTTGTGTTGGTCCAGTGAGTTACTTGTGCTTCCCTTACCTTGTGTCGCTGTTCGATCTCAGATAATTGTGTCCGCGTGATTCTGACATCATTCAGCAGGTTCTCGTTGAACACCTCCCAATTTCCGGTGGCCACCATCTCATCCACCTCCTCCTCTGTTACAGGTTTTCCTGATACCTCCAGCTGCCGGATAATGAAGTGCTTACAGCGCTCTTGCTTGGTCAGCAGGCCTTCATTATACTCTCGCATTACCTGAAAATAATTACAGCCAAAAGAAATAAGAGGAAGACAGTGTATGAAGAATGAGAGGCGTTTTAGTCCCATGTTTTTTATCATCAGTAGAAAACATAAACATGGTCTTCGGTGCAGTGACAGTTTTCACAGTGTTCACAGTGCATTTACTGCATTTCTTTTCACGTTATCAAATACAGATAAATGTATACATTTATTTATGTATGTATGTATGTATTCATATATTATATATATATATATATATATATATATATATATATATATATATATATATATATCGAAGAATCCATAGGTCCCGCATCCTATTCATGTAGCCCCTTCCGCCGGGGTGCAAGATGCTAGCAGGCAAGGCATACATGGAACGCCATAACCAAGTGGCCGGCATAGTGTACAGGAACATCTGTGCCGAGTATAATCTGGAAGTCCCGAGGTCAAAATGGGAGATGCCCCCAAGGGTGGTGGAGAATGACCGAGCTAAGATCCTGTGGGACTTCCAGATACAGACGAACAAAATGGTGGTGGCTAACCAACCGGACATAGTGGTGGTAGACAAACAGAAGAAGACGGCCGTAGTGATCGATGTAGCGGTTCCGAATGACAGCAATATCAGGAAGAAGGAACACGAGAAGCTGGAGAAATACCAAGGGCAACAGCTAAGATACTGCGCAGGACCCTCAAGCTCCCAGGCCTCTGGTAGAGGACCCGAGCTTGAAGGATAAACCACCCGCAGGGGCGTGCTGGGTGTTTTATATATATATATATATATATAACACCCAGCACGCCCCTGCGGGCGGTTTATCCTTCAAGCTCGGGTCCTCTACCAGAGGCCTGGGAGCTTGAGGGTCCTGCGCAGTATCTTAGCTGTTCCCAGGACTGCGCTCTTCTGGACAGAGATCTCCGATGTTATTCCCGGGATCTGCTGGAGCCACTCGCCTAGCTTGGGAGTCACCGCACCTAGTGCTCCGATTACCACGGGGACCACCGTTACCTTCACCCTCCACATCCTCTCGAGCTCTTCTCTGAGCCCTTGGTATTTCTCCAGCTTCTCGTGTTCCTTCTTCCTGATATTGCTGTCATTCGGAACCGCTACATCGATCACTACGGCCGTCTTCTTCTGTTTGTCTACCACCACTATGTCCGGTTGGTTAGCCACCACCATTTTGTCCGTCTGTATCTGGAAGTCCCACAGGATCTTAGCTCGGTCATTCTCCACCACCCTTGGGGGCATCTCCCATTTTGACCTCGGGACTTCTAGGTTATACTCGGCACAGATGTTCCTGTACACTATGCCGGCCACTTGGTTATGGCGTTCCATGTATGCCTTGCCTGCTAGCATCTTGCACCCTGCTGTTATGTGCTGGATTGTCTCTGGGGCATCTTTACACAGCCTGCACCTGGGGTCTTGCCTGGTGTGATAGACCCCAGCCTCTATGGATCTTGTACTCAGAGCTTGTTCTTGTGCTGCCATGATTAGTGCCTCTGTGCTGTCTTTCAGTCCAGCTTTGTCCAGCCACTGGTAGGATTTCTGGATATCAGCCACCTCCTCTATCTGCCGGTGGTACATACCGTGCAGGGGCCTGTCCTTCCATGATGGTTCCTCGTCTCCCTCCTCTTTCTTGGGTTTCTGCTGCCTGAGGTATTCACTGAGCACTCGGTCAGTTGGGGCCATCTTCCCAATGTATTCTTGGATGTTCGTTGTCTCATCCTGGACTGTGGTGCTGACACTCACCAGTCCCCGGCCCCCTTCCTTCCGCTTAGCGTACAGCCTCAGGGTGCTGGACTTGGGGTGAAACCCTCCATGCATGGTCAGGAGCTTTCTTGTCTTTATGTCAGTGGCTTCTATCTCCTCCTTTGGCCAGCCTATTACCCCAGCAGGGTACCTGATCACGGGCAGGGCGTATGTGTTGATGGCCCGGATCTTGTTCTTACCATTCAGCTGACTCCTCAGGACTTGCCTGACCCTCTGCAGGTACTTGGTGGTTGCAGCCTTTCTAGCGGCCTCTTCATGGTTCCCATTTGCCTGCGGGATCCCCAGGTACTTGTAACTGTCCTCTATGTCTGCAATGTTGCCTTCTGGTAGTTCAATCCCCTCAGTTCTGACTACCTTCCCTCTCTTTGTTACCATCCGACTACACTTCTCCAGTCCGAACGACATTCCAATGTCATTGCTGTATAGCCTGGTAGTGTGGATCAGTGAATCGATGTCTCGTTCACTCTTGGCATACAGCTTGATGTCATCCATGTACAGGAGGTGGCTGACAACTGTTCCGTTCCGTAGTCGGTATCCGTAGCCAGTCTTGTTAATGATCTCACTGAGGGGGTTCAGGCCTATGCAGAACAGCAGTGGGGACAGAGCATCTCCTTGGTAGATCCCGCACTTGATGGTGACTTGTGCTATGGGCTTGGAGTTGGCCTCTAGTGTTGTACGCCACATCCCCATTGAGTTCCTGATGAAGGCTCTTAGGGTCCCATTGATCTTGTACAATTCTAGGCATTCCAGTATCCAGCTGTGGGGCATTGAGTCATAGGCCTTCTTGTAATCAATCCAGGCAGTGCACAGGTTGGTCAGTCTGGTCTTGCAGTCTCGGCTGATTGTTCTGTCTACCAGTAGCTGGTGTTTTGCGCCTCTGGTATTCTTGCCAATTCCTTTCTGTGTCCCGCTCATGTATTGACCCATGTGCCTGTTCATCTTAGCCGATATGATGCCTGACAGGAGCTTCCATGTAGTACTGAGGCAGGTTATTGGTCGGTAGTTGGAGGGGACCGGTCCCTTCTTGGGGTCCTTGGGGATCAGGACCGTCCGGCCTTCAGTTAGCCATTCCGGGTGTCTCTCGTTAACTAGCAGCTGGTTCATTTGTGCTGCCAGACGCTCGTGGAGTGCAGTCAGCTTCTTCAGCCAGTAGGCGTGAACCATGTCGGGCCCTGGTGCTGTCCAACTCTTCATACTGGAGACCCTTTCTTGGATATCTGCCACTGTGATGGTTACTGGACCCTGTTCAGGGAGGTCGCTGTGGTCTGCCCTCAGATCCACTAGCCACTGAGCATTGCCGTTATGGGTTGCGTCCTTCTCCCATATGCTCTTCCAGTATTGCTCCGTCTCCAGCCTTGGTGGTGCTGTTCTCTTATTGTTCCCTTGCCACTGAGAGTACACCTTTGCTGGTTCTGTGGAGAACAGCTGGTTTATTCTCCTGCCTTCTATCTCTCTGGTGTACCTCCTCAAGCGGCTGGCCAAGGCTGTGAGTCTTTGCTTGGCAGTTTCCAAGGCCTCAGGTATGGACAGCTTGCTGTATTTCTTAGGCACCTTATTTGTCGCACCTTTCTGCAACTCCGTTAGTTGGCTAACCTCCCTCCGTGCTACTTTGATCTTGCCCTCTAGCCTCCTTCTCCATGGAGGGTACTGCCCCTTGTGGCTGTTCAACTTGTAACCAAGCATCTCACTGATCACTGCTGCCGTATTGTAGATCAGCTTGTTAGTGTCGGTAATTGTGGTTGTAGGTATTGCCCGTAGTGCTGCATTAACATCATCTAGCAGACCTTCTGAGGGTACTTCACGTAATCTTGGTAACCGGCTACGGGGGATCCAGGTTTCAAGCTTGGCCATGATCCTATTTTTCAGGTCAGTTCCTCTCGCACTCAATGATCCTTCTCCTATCGCACTTGGGGCTATGTACCCAATCTCGGGTGGGGGTGATGATATCTCCCCCCTGACCTGGCGTCCTGACTCCTCCTTGCCGTAGCATTTGTGTTGTACCTCGTCAATCTCTAGCTGTGAGAGCAGTCCCTTCTTTCGAATGTTGGAACACTGAGCTACTAGTTGTTTCGCCGTCATTGTGGATGTTGGGTATCGAAGAATCCATAGGTCCCTCATCCTATTCATGTAGCCCCTTCCGCCGGGGTTACTTGCGTAGTAGCATTCCAACAACGCCCTGTTTTCGTCCCTTGCCCACCGATGCCTTCTTGTTCCAGTAGCCCACTTTTCGTCAGGGTGCCCTGGTTCCTCAACACCTGACGCGGACCTTGTTGATCCGGGCGACGTCCGAGCCGGCATGCCTTCATATTTATCTGTCTCGCTCATGTCTGCGGTAGGCTTGCTTAGCATAGGGGGTCTAGCCTTAGGACCCTTACTGGATACAGACGCCCCAGGCAGGAATCGAACTTGCGATCCTCTGTTCCAAAGGCGTGTAGTTTAACCACTACGCTATCCAGCTGCTGGATATATATATATATATATATATATATATATATATATATATATATATATATATATATATATATATATATATATATATATATATATATATATATGTGTGTGTGTGTGTATGTGTGTGTGTGTTTGTGTGTGTGAAACTTTAACTCTTTTCAAACTAATCTACCAAAGAAAGAAAAAAAGAAAGAAAGAGTTAAATATCAAAAAGAAAAAAAAAATAGTAAGAATATACTCCAGACCTGCTGGAAGCGGCGGAGTAGTGCTGCATGTTGGGAGCTTTGTATTCTCGTTAAAGCAGCAGTAGGTCCCTGCTGCTCCATAGTTTTCTGGACCTGTTTCGAAAGGTTGTCTAAACGACGGTGGAGGCTTTCGGCCCTGAGCTTTATGTCTCGTGTTATGCTGCTCTCTTTTTTCATCACACTAAAACGACGCATGGTTGCCACCATGGTCTTTTGCTGTTGAGTGAACTTAAGGACCTGTTTGTAGGTAAGATTTGGAAACACACGTTAATAACATAGTAAGTATTATCCTGCAAATATCGTGTAATAAATAAATAAACAAATGCTAAATGCAAGTCTAGTTTAGTCATTTTTACCTCTGTTTCCAGCACTGCAATGTCATCTTGTATATGCTCAACCTCTGACAGAAAGTCCTGAATGACTGGCTCCTCCTCAAACACCACAGCTTGTGGCTTTATGACCCCAAACGCCACAGAGTCGTCATCATCATCCTCCACTGAGAAAGGATTGGTATTCTCAGTTGCAACCACAGATAACTCTTGAGCCTTCTGCTGCAACTCCACCAATCTGTCTCTCATTATGAAAAAGCACTCCTCTCACAGTTATAAGTTATTACAGTATGTAAAGATCTTGCCAGTGCTGATGAGAAAATCCTGAACAGAATAAATAAAAGAAAAATTATTCATTTTGACACACTGTAGTAAATAATAACAAAATATACAGTACAAAAGTATGAAATACTGACAGTAAAGCTAGAATGTGTCAATCAGTTTAAAAAAAGTGTCTATGACTATGCCCTTTTTTTCACCAAAAGCACGAAATAACATTTTGTAGTTCTAATATGGATATTTTTTAGAGTTCATGTCTGGATTGTTTCTAAATTTTAAGAATGACACTAAATCAAGAGGTTTGAGTATCAATTATTCTAAAGGGAAACAGCTGAGACAATAGGGTCATGGGCAATGAGCTCTTTTTACTTCTGTCAATACTAGATGATTTTAAAATATGAAATACAATAATATTTTTTATTTTTAAAAAATATTTTCTTTCTTAGTTGTACTATAAAAAAATCCATAACTGGTGCTCTGAACATTCAATGAGTATCCGCAGTGAAGAGCTAGACAGCACTAAGCCCTTATATGATCCAAGCCTACTGTCTGAAGACACTAAGACCACTTCATGAATACGTGGCAGCACAAATAAGGTTGCTGTAAGATGGCTGCGCTATCCCAGCTTTTGTTCTGTGTAAGCCTCAACTTAGCTCATCACTAAAAGTGAATATGGACATAGATTCAGGGGTGGATTGACCCTCACTCACCTCCCATATGATGACATCAAGCTGTATGCCGGGAGTGAACCAGCCGATTAGCTCGCAGGATCTACTGCAAGGGCATTGGGGCGTCATTCAGATTGGAAACGTGTGAGGCTTCTCAAAATGCATGGAGTTCTGCACCCAATGCCTGAAGTTCTAAGTGCAATGGGAAGAGAGAAGGTAAGAATTAGTGAGGTTCAGAGCCACAATTCAAGAGGAAACACAAAGCATCCACAGTTAATTCAGGAAGATGGTCCACAAGATGAGCTACTCAGAGGATGGCTATGGCAACGAGGAACAGGAGGAGGAACTATCATGAACAACCAAGCCCCTGCATACATCAACAGAGAAAGTGGCTGACATCAAGAAATCCTACTAGTGGCTAGAAAAGGCCAGCCTAAAGGACAACCAAGACACTCTAATCATGGCAGCACAAGAACAAGCCCTAAGCACCAGATCTATAGAGGCAGGAGTCTGCCACAGCTCACAGAACCCGAGTTGAAGACTATGCAACAGGATGTAAGACGCAAGTTGGGACAGTGTACACTGACAAGGACAATCAAGTGGTTGAGACAGTGTTTAGCAACATCTGTGCTACATATAGACTAGAAGTCCCCAACTCCCAATGGGACACAGCACCAAAGGTGGTTGAGAACAACAGGGCTAAGATCCTGTGGGACTTGAAGTTCCAGACAAACAGCTGCTGACCAACCAACTAGACGTAGTGGTGGTTTAATCGATGCATTATATATATATATATATATATATATATATATATATATATATATATATATATATATATACATATATATATATATATATATATATATATATATATATATATATATATGTATTATGTAAGGCCTTAAGTTTTCATACAAAGGCTGTCACTAACCACCTAAATCCCTCCCTTAGTATATTTACAGAATACTTGTAGGTAAAGCTTGTAATCTTGCAGTTGACTCTGTATGTATGTAATGACTTTATTTGTTCTGATGAGTATAAATGATGAGTCATATTGGGATTCTGCTTAGTACAGAGCATTTTTAACTGTATATATAAAAAACAAGAAAGAAAAACAGGGAAAAAGTTTATCTGTGGAATCAGTCAAACAGACTTGAGCTCATTTTCCCATGGGAACTGACTTGTTTGTGTTTAACTCTACACACAACAAAAACAGAAGACGGAGAAGGTTGTCGCCAGGTTGTCGCATTCTAAATAATTCAGAGAACAGATAACGTCACTTGGATAAACATCTGATTATTTAGTTGGAAGTTTATTAAAACAATATCTCAAGAAACATTGTTAAAGAAAGCATTTAATTTGATGTTTTTTTGGTTTCCTGCATATTGATTGAAGTCATGAGATGCTGACTTAGATTTTCTACATGCTTTTGACCAATGAAGTGCACTCAACTGCATATTTCTGTCATTAAAATGGTCATACCAACATTTTTAAAATGCTTTAGCCAACACAGGGATTTGAGTTTTAGAGGCAGTAAAATAATCTTTTGCAAGCACATGATTGTGTGGGGGGGGAATGGAGCGTTTCAAATCACAGAGTATCCCACTTCTGGATAGATTTCAAACAGGAAAGATCCTATGTGTGTGTGAGTGTGCATTGTAACTTATATAAACTTCACAGGAGTTCAAAGAATGTACAAGTATAGTTTGAGGTGAACTCTTTCCCTCTCTCTTTTTCTTTCTTGCTCTCCCCACCTGCTCCGCATGGAAGAGCCGATTAAAAAAATTGCTCAAAGGATTTGAGAGCACATTCTCCTGTGTTTAGCCTAAAAACCTGGAACAGAATAGAGCTTAATTCAAGGAGTTCAGTCTCACTCTGTGAAAACATTTTTGGTCTGTGAAAGAAGCAAATATTTTCCTTCCACCCATCCATCTCCTCCCTTTCCTGTGTTTCTGATGACATTCTCCTATTTCAATGCAGGTAGAGAAGGAGGAGTTCTCAATTGTTGTAGCCTATTTTTCCTAGGTCAGACAATTGTATGTTGTAAGCTGGTCTTGAAAGAATTCATTTACAATGTAACAGATAAAGTAGTTGGTCCAACTTTTTCTCTTTCTTTAGCTGGAGTTGTGCTTGCTATTAATAAATAAAAACACTGAACATACACGGACATTCAGCTTCTTTTTCTCTTAGTCTCGTTTTCTTGCCCTTCAAATACAAATCATAGTATGTTTCTAGAAACAAAGTTCTGAGGCTATAACAATCGTTTGATCTGAAATATGTATTTTACCTTAATGTTGTTAGTTTTCCATCATAGGCTGCCTGGTAGGATTACCCTTCACACCAGGAATGTAGTCCAAGACAAACAGTCTTTGATGATATCAGATCACCTTTAGATCTCCTTACATTTACCGGATGGTCATCAGAACGACACTGCAACAGTTATGCCACTATCAAGACAGTTACACTCGCAAACCCTCACAGGAAAGTTTTGAGGAAGTGTGGTTGAGTTGGCTTCAAGGACCTCCCCTTCTTTAGAGAAAGTCCTGGGTAAAGCCAATAGGAACGCAGACTGGAGGCTTATTTGCTTACATACAGAAACAAGTGAAGAGGGAGAGACAGGATGGTGAGTACAGAGAACACACAAACCCTACCCTCAGGCTTACTCCTGGGCAGGAAAATAGAGCAGAGCAAACAGAAGTGTATTGTGTACACTGCTAAAACCAAACAAAGGGGACTGTGGTTAGGGTGTCAGCTAGGGCGTTGAGCTTTTGATTTGCTAAGTTAATTTCTTTGTGAAGTGTCCAGATTCCTGGGGTAAGCCCTCATGGTCTTTGGGTATTAGTCCAACAAACCCAGCTGAGTACTTTTGACAGATTTCTACTGACAAGCTCCCTGAAACCTAGGAGCCTTTTCAACACAAGAAGGGACACAGTCACTTTGTGCTATGCAGCATAACACGCTGTGCAAAGCTGTTTGATCTGCGCTGTCAGAGAAAGAGAGGGGAGAGAAGTTTTGAGGATGAGAGAAGACTTCAGTGGGGACAAGAGTTCACTCTTTTTGAGATGAAACTTTGGATGCTGGTTGCATAATTACTGTCTTTTTTCAAGAACTGTGGCAACTGTTTTTCAGAATTCAGATTGGTAGTCAAGCAATGATGGGGAAACTATATATGAGCGAGAAGGAACAGAAATAATGAGATATACTGACTCACCATATATTCCTGTTTTGTTTTGTTTATTTACTTCATCTGAGACAGCTTTAAAATGTTACCAAAGGACAAAAGAGACTAAAATACTAAAAAAGGCAGAGGACTTATAATACAGCACTGTGTACTACAGTACTCTTTTTTTTCTTTTTTGTTTATTAGGACAGAGTACTTGGATATTAAAAACAGACCTCTTCCATAATGTTTCCTACTTTTGTGATACAAAAACAAATACGTAAAAGAGGAAGAGCAAGTACCAAAACTAGACTAATAAGCTCTACTTGATTTCTTCGGATTTTACTTCCAAAACACGTATATTGCTTGTAATTGGTCTGGTTAAGTGGTCTTGAGCAATAGTTCTCCAGCCTTTCTGAAGGTTTTTCAAAGGTTTTCTTTGGACAGTGGCTGCTTATTTTTAGCCCAGTCCTTATATCTGACCATTTTCAGGGGAGTAACTTTTTGTTTGTTTGTGAAGTCATTTAACACTGACCTAGGAATCATATACATGACACACAACTTAGCCAAGAACCCATTTTACCAAAGATAACACAGTTTGACCATCATAATATAGCATTTTTGCACCAACAAAGTGATTCCAAAAGAGACAATAGCCAAAAACTTGATATATAACTTGGTATGGTGTGAAGTGTATTCTTACAAAACTGATGAAACTGGGCAAATGGAAGACAAAAGTAGAAATGGCAGGCCTAAAGAATCTATTTAAAGTGGATGAACAGTATCTGAAAGGCATGTCCTCAAGAAATAGAAAACAATTTCAGCAGAGACCAATAAAGGATCTGAAAGACACATCTGGTCCTTCAGTTGAAGCCCCATCAGAAATGGTCTCTGTGGAAGGGTAGCTGTCAAGAACTTATTCTTAAGGAAGGAAAACAGGGAGAAAGGCCGGGAGAAAGGCCAAATTACACAAGAACTGGTCTGAAGAGGTTTGATGGAGTGATGATGCAAATTTGAAAAATTGCATTAATTATTACTATGCACAGAGGATGTCAGGAGAGAGGTACAACAGTTAGTGTCTAAAACCACCTGTAAAACACAGTGGAGACTCTGTCATGGTTTCGGCTGCATTGATGAGATGTTGGAGATTTTGCCAAAACTGCTAAAATGATGAGCACAGAAAAGAACAATCAAATTTTGAGCCACCGTGCAAGACCATCTGGAGAGCAGCTGATTACCAACAGCTTCATTCTTCAGCATGATAATGATCCCAAACAAAATCCCAATGCAGTAAAAATATAGACAGATAGAAAAATGCAGTGGAACACTATCAGTCATGGATTGGCCTCCCCAGAGCCTGGACATCAACGTTTTCACAGCAAAATTTTGAAATGAGGGATGATTCAAAGCTTTTACACAGTTCTATACTTCACTAGAGTGACTGAGCTTTTCCATAGACATCAAGCAAGCAAGCAAGCAAGCAAGCAAGCAAGAAAGAAAGAAAGAAAGAAAGAAAGAAAGAAAGAAAGAAAGAAAGAAAGAAAGAAAGAAAGAAAGAAAGAAAGAAAGAAAGAAAAACATTAACCACATGATGACTACAAAAATGCTGTTGTTAAAGTTTGATCACCATGTGTGTAATAACTCTCTGTGTTGCTATGGTGTGTCAACTGTGAGTCATCTATTCCTAATGGCGAGATTGTATGACAACAACACAAAACAAGATTTCTGAGTATTAGAACTCACCTTCATCAGCACCACAGAGAAAATGTTGCTGTATAAATCTGTTTCCTGTTCTTTTTTCCTGATTATTTGCTCTTAAATATCTTCTTCCATCACTGATTTTGTTAGGGTTGATTCAGATTTGTGCTTGCTATTGTTCTCACACACACATTCAAACCACATCTCATTATTAAATCCTTTCCATACCTTTGGGCAAAACAGATCTTATCTCAACCTTTAATTATGGCAGCTCTGTGTAAATTAGTCTAGAACCAAAACACTGGAAGAGAAATCCCAACTAAATCTGAGGAATACTTGTTTGCCAAGATCATTGGACTCACAATTATGCCTTATCACTGTCGGGAAATGGATGGAATCAACATAAGTTTTTATGCATCAGCACATAATTAGAAATGATCCAGTCCTTAGCAGGTCTTAAACGTAGGTACATACACCCTCTGTTGAACAACAACAATGAAATTTTACACAGTGTCATTATTTATTTTACAAAAAAAGTAAAGCTATGTGTGAAAACCCACGTAGACCCATTCAACATTTTGCAAAACTACAATGATCAGCAATACGTTAAAGTAACTGTTGTTTCTATAACTTTATCAGTTTTTTACATCTGTTCACACCTGTGTCCAGATCAGTAGGCATATAGGCATGTACCAATCAAGTTTGAATGGGCCAATAGGTGGAGGCCCTACACCAGGAAAACAAGAGACAGACAAACAACAGTTCCATCTATCCTTGCATATAACAACATTCATTTTTTACAATGCTGCTGCAGTTCACTGAGACTCGTGGTCATTCATTTATGCATAGCTCTCTTAAGCTTTTACCATGGCATTGCAGGTGGGTTGGGTTAGGATTAGCACTTTGACTGGATCACTGAAAGCCTTTGATTCGGTCTAATGTAGACTTTTTGGTGTGTGGTGTGGGATCATTGTACTTTTAGCTTATAGACAGATGGCCTCAATTTCAGTTCATAATCCTTCAGTATAAAGATGAGTTTGTTAATTCAATGGCTGCAAGGTCCCGGGGCTGCAAAACACAGCCAAATCATCGCGCATCTACCACTGTGCTTGATGGTTAGTATAGGGTTTTTGTGCTTATGTGCTGGTTTTGTTCCAGATATCTTGTGTTTTCTTTATCTTGACATTTGTTTTGAGTTTTTTTTCAATACTTTTAAAGTCCTTTTTGTAACTGTACAGTTAAGCATTTAAAATGCTAACTGAGGCCTGCAGTCTGACATTTCACTCTCTCTCAGTTTTTTTGTTTTTTGAGTGTATATATATATATATATATATATATATATATATATATATATATATATATATATATATATATATATATATACCCAAAAATATGTCCAAGTCCAACATAATTTTTATATTAAGAAACTAGTTGTCAAGTATTTAACTAGATAGATAAACCCTTTATTAATCCTACAAGTGAATTTTATGTTACAGAAGCATGATAGGCAGTAAAAAAAATAGTACACTCTACAATAAACAACAAATAAACAACAGAGTTAAAAAAAAAAAGTGCCACAGTCGCCTGGTAATGGCCTCCTCATACTATGTGATAGTGGAGGAATGTATGTATTTATAACAGTAGCAAAAACAGAAAAGTAAAAATGAAATTAGTTAAAAACAGTAAAAGTAAAAACACTGTTTAAGATAGTAAGTGCAAGTTGCATTAATAAGCCATATGAACCCATATAAAACAGCTGCATGAAGATATAATGCAAATACATCTTTGGGATCTCATACCTTACAGGTGTGTTCACCTGTCAGAAAACGAAGAGTTATTATACAGTTTAATGGCGAAAAGTAAAAATGAATTCCTAAAACATTCTAAATCAATTTGGTGTTAACGTTGGCGCAAATGAGTGGATACTTTGAATGGGTCACTTTCTTGGTCATCAAATTACTGCTCAGCTTTCACAAAGTACTCAAGTGTCTTCCAGCTCATTGTTTGGATTTATGGGTTTTCAATACCATTGCACAACTTATGTTTGATACAATTTTTAGCAGTTTATGAGCAATTTGGTGAAAACTTCACTAGAAGCACATTTATTGAGCTCCTAATGAGTACTAATATAATTAAAGTTACAGCTCTGTTGTTACTTTTTAGTCATCTGCATGGCCAGTGAACAGAAAGAAAAAAACGACACATAAAAGACACACAAATCTGGGTTTTTTTCCTGCTGAATTTCGCTACAATCTACTGAATACAGTTAGTGTAAAAATGGTGTAGCAGTCTAAAGTGGAGATATAGTTATTATTTTTAATTTTTCAGGACAGAAGCACTATGGTAGAAAAAACTGTGTCCAGGACAGAAACAACCACATTTTACTGCTAACAGAATTTAGCATGCTAACACAAAGCTAGCCAAGAACCCAGAGTGAGGATACAGCCGAGTGACTGCTGACTTTATCACAGAACGCCAGACCCCGAATTTCAACAGGTAACAGGTAAAGGCATCTGAGTGCCCTTAAGTCTCTTTGTGCTGGTTTTCACATTTGCTTTGTGTTACTGGTTTTGTGTTCTTACATAAATACTAAAAGAAAGATCATATTATCATTAGGATAGGGATTGGTATTAGTGTGAGGGACTGTAGTCTAACGTTTATATTATTAACTGGTGATTATGGCACAATGCATTTCAGATAATTTTACAGTGAGAAAGCTCTGCAGCAAATAGTTTAACGAATTACTTTCTCCTAAGAGTAATTAAGTAACGTAGTGCATTACTTTTAAGAAAAGAAGTGTGTAATATATAGCTTTTTTTGAATAACGACTCCAAAACTTTTAGAATGTACGATATCTGTGCATACTTCTTTATTTTTATTTTTATTTTTATCTTTATTTTATTTTAAAAAGGCAATGAAATTGGCTACTTTAAAAAGTGATACAAAAATATTGGCCTACAAAGGAAGATAACAGTTGTTAAAAAATATGTAAATGTGCTCCTGTAAAAAAGGTTGCAGAACAGAGAAGATTCAAAAGAAAAGGAGCTGAACAGGATTGACTGGTTGTGTAGTATTAATACCAGACAGCATACAATCCGTCAACATAAACAGGAGTTTAAGAAAGATAGTGTAAAAGAATTTATTTGGAAAACATTGAAATGCAATATGTCCTTGAAGCTTTATCTGAAATACTCTCGATATGAAAAAGCGTGTCAGGTTGCAATGTCACTGTATCAAGCAGAGCTCCCCTCACAATATAGCGGTATGAGAGCTCTCTGGGTATTTCTGTAATTGAAGGAATGTCACAAGAAGTGCTTTGATATTCTTCACTCTCAGGTCCACAGAGCCAGGAAGAAGAGAAGGAAAGACAAAAACTCCCAAACAGCCTCTCGGTCACAGTCTTGACCAGTGTTGTGTCTCTAAGGAAAGCATGAAGGAAGGATGACAAGGAACTGGTAGGGCTTTCGAGGGAAATACACTGAAATAGCGATTTCTTGTTAACTTAATAATATGTCCCATATGTGTGAAGTTAAGTATTATCATAAGAGAAAACCAAAATAGACAATCAAAAATAAATAAACTCCTGGCCTTGGTGTGAGTGAGAAGCACTTAACCCTTGTGTGGTGTTCATATTTTTGTTACTCAGCCAGTGTTCATGGGTCTGGTGGACCCGCTAGAGTTTTGGCTTTCCAAATTAACACTATCAAACAATTTTATGTTAAATTACTAAACAGATGTTTACTTCATCCCAATTACAAGACATATGAACAGCAAACATGGTTAATTTTTTCCCTTTACCTTTGTTGGATCACATTTATGAATTAATGTGCTTCTCGTTTTTGTTTTTTTTATATAAAATGTTATAAAAAACATAAATCAGTTATAATCAAGTGGAGTGAGTGGAAAGACACAACACATTTACACGTGAAGCAATATGTTTCACAACTAAATGGGATCAGCTGCTCATCAATGGTGACATTAGGCCCAGGGTTGTAAAACAGGGGGAGGTGGTGCACCCACTTATCCCACACTGTCCTGATGGCAGCTAGCTTGTCTCTCTGCCGTCGAGCTGGTCTGTCGTCTCGGTTATCAAAACGGATAATCCTGGAAATTTTGTGGAAGTTTTCCAGAGACATTGATGCGTGGAAAGGTTTCTGCATCCCACAGGGATTCTGTGGATTCCCCTTTGGACCTGAAAACTCCTGCAAGGATAAGAACCCCAAAGTAGGCCTTTGGGGTTCTTAGATGAATTTGGTCCATCTCCTTCCACCTCTCTCCAAAAACACACCTTCCTTCTAGATTACTGCAATCCAGAATAATTTTCTGGATGGAATCTGGGATGAAAAGCTCAAATGAAGAATTGATGTCCTGCACATGAGTAACTGTCAGCCGTGTTGGCCCTGGCTTATCACAGGAACAGCTCTGCAGGGTGGCTCATTTCTTGGGCAAGAAGACCATTCAATTTCACCAGTTATTGACATCCATATTTCTTCACTTGCTGTCTGGTGGGCTTGTTCTGGTCCTGGAGCTGGCTGCAGATGGGGTAATCGTCTTCGTTTTGTTACTAAATGGTGCTCAACCTCATCCTCTTCTTCAAAGTCACTGTCAGACTCTGAATTTTCAGAAATGTGAAATATTCTGAAACCTCTTTGTCAACATCATCATCCGAAGCCCTTCTCTCTTCCAAAATCAATTGGATGGCCCTCGCAGCAGATAATCTTTTGCCATCTTGATCAGTTGTGATAAAGAACCACACTAGCAAAGTCTTATTTATAGTATTATGCCCCTAATTTGCAGGTGGGACAGGGTATGAGAAAATAAAATTTGGATACCTCAAGAAAGAGGGTAAAATGTGCAGGAATGTCAGAGCAGACGGTGTTGATAGTTGAATTTTCAACAATGTTGCAACTTTGTGCGGAGCAGGGGGGGAAGAAAACACTATCAGCAGCACCAGAAAGGAGGAAGACAGAGTGTGGGAACACAGGACCTACACTTTCAACACTTTTATTAGACCTGGGTCCAGTGGACCCGAACACCTTGTATGTAATGTAAATGCGTGGGGGGAGGTACAGTATGAGGTCATTGAAAATTAGTTTGGATTTATGTTCTTCACAGAAAATAAGCCAAAGCCAATGAATTTCAGGTTGAAAAAATAATTAATTGTTTAATTTTTCTTTTGAAAAAAAACTGAAAACGGGTCTCACAGACCCGAACACCATACAAGGGTTTTAAACAAACCAGTTTTATCAACAGATCCCAAAAGTTCTCCACTGACAGGGAGGACAGTAATATTAAAACACCTTGTATTGCAAAGACAATATTTAAGTCAGTGAATTAAAATGGTAAACTTGTATCATCAAATGCACATTTTAGTCACTTCATGACTTTGCTTTGCAAGCATAACTGCAATTGGTCCATGGTGTAAACTTGAATTACCAGCAGCCACAAAGGTACCTCCATCACATCGTATGAGAATTACATGACAGGGCAATATCCGACTTTTAATAAAAGACCTGTATCACTCTGATATATGGGTTATAGATGCACAGAAAGAAGGAAAGAGAAGGGTGAGATAAATGAGTGAGTTGAGAGAGAGAGATGGTCAGAGGGGCAAGGATAATGAGGTCAAAATCATTGTCATTAAGCCAATCGGAGAGATTGATACTGGGGTCGTGGCTTTCCCTTCTAAAATGAGGCAATCAGTGATCTGGATATTAAATGTTCCCTGTGGGAACTGTGCGGTATTGTGCCTTCGGTCGTTTGGGGTTTTAATTCACAGCTGAGCAGCTTAAACTTTAATTGCTAACTGTGCTAAAATTCTCTTTGCTACACAAGCATTACCAGTTTTTTAGTGTTCACTTGTTTTATTTTCAGTATAGCTACTTGATCTCAGTGGATCAACCATATACAGAGGATACAGAGAACAATAGAAAAGGACAGCTTTATCTTGTAATTGCCTGTTGACTTCATTAAAATGAACAAGAGCTTGTGTAAGTTTGATAGATGACAGAACAAAACTGTACAGATGTGTGTAAAGATAAACATGATGTGACTGCATAGTACAGGGTGCTGGGCCACAATGTCTAAAGATTGTCTTTGTTTCTGGTAGAGGAGCTACAAATTTAAATTCCAAGAGATGCTGTTACTCGTTTTTTTAAAAAGAAGACAAACTGAACAAAAACATGAACTGTCTTCAATTGCTTCATCTAATTAACTGTATCACCCTTAAATCGGCACCTACTTTGGTTAAATGGCTGAAAGCAGTCAGCTTCAGTACACTCATGAGTGCCTGGACATTTTATGTCAGTGTAGCTTTGGACTCTCCCCCTCTGCTTAAGTTAGCACTTCAAACATGGGTCATTTCACCCCCTAGTGTCATGAAGCAGTTATATCATTCTCTGCTTTGTGTAGAAAAGGGCAGACTGTTAAAAGCACTGCATGAAGTTAGACCAGAAGGACACATAACCTAGTTGTGCTTTCATTCTCTATGCTTTACTGGTGCTGTGTTTTCTTTCAATGAAAACTATTATCTCTGGTGTTGTTTCTGGTTTTATATTCTATTAATACTTATTACTCCAGTTTACCTTTTTCTTTCACCATAAACCCTGCACCTCTTCATGAATAAAAAAAAAGTATCTCCAATTAATGTACAATTTCATGCAATGTTGCAAAGATCACAGAAAAACCATGTCAACATTTTATAACAATTACTGTAGTGGAGTCAGCGAGTTCTGAAGGACATCAATATGTCAGTACACTATTATGTAATTTATCCAGGATGGACTGCTGAGATTTGTGTCCACCTGATGAGATGAGCAAACATATTTAATCAGGACAAACAGAAAGTGGAGGTTAGTTCAGCGTTTGTATGTGTGTGTGTGTTTGTGCCTGGGTCCCTGTATTACTCTGCCTCTCCATACTTTCCCAAACGGCGATTTAAACAAAAATAAAATAAACAGCAGAAATGGAAAAAAAAAGCACATTTCTGTAAATAAGGGTATGGTCCACGAGGATATGGTAAAGCTAAACCGTAAACTAAAGCTTAAATAAACAGCTAAGATCTCCGAACACGTGTGTTTTATGCTGTGGTTTTCAAATCCGTGACCTTTAATCATTTCTAACGTGGTTAAATTCTTTAACCTTCCCCTTAACTTGAACTTCCCCTAGATGGAGTTGTTGACAAAACAAACTACCCTCCCCACTCCTACCAAATATACAAATGAGTCATACAATTTCATCACTTATGAGAAATGCCAGATTTGAGATTGACTTTTGTTGGCTGACATCTCAAGGGAACAGTAAACTTCATTTTGGTGGTTAAAGTGGAAATGTTCTTCAGGTCTACGTTATGACAATGATGGTGGCTTTGACAAGTGGCTGACCAGAAGAAGCGAGAGGCGGATATTGTGGTACAGGCTCAGTTACAGACCACATGCCCCTATTTCCACAGTGCGTGCACACACATACACAGACACAGAGCTATATAAACATGCACATACATATCCACAGGCTTGTCTCCCGGCTGCAGGACACCCCTAATCGAGATGGAAGAGTGCTGTGGCAGATCGAAATGCCTGCAGATGACAAGGTGGGAATGGATTGGCTCCTGTGCCCTTGTCATGTTGCTCCATCTGCACCAAACAGAGAGGAAGACAGATGGATTCCAAGGCTGAAAGCTGGGTGGCACAGGGAGACAGGTACAGGAAGACAGACAATGATTAATGAAAAATATATTAGGTAACAAAATAAACGCTGCTTTTGGAGAAGAAGTGCATAATTCATAAATCCATTTGTTTAGTGAAAGTATATGTAGTAACAGCTTTTTTTTTTCTTGAGCTGTCTTTGAAGTCAATTTTGAAAAAACAAAAGGTAAGGACTAAAATGTTCCTGTTGAGACTCTAGTAGAGTCCTTTAACAGTCAGTTAATGGGAAATGTCATATCTTATAGCACAACCCTTCAAGGATCCAATTCAGTCAGTCAGATTTCACTCTGAAGGATGAGCATGACTGCAGGACCAGTCAAAGTTAAATTTCAGGTGAATGTGACTATATATTTAGGCAAAACATTTATTGTTATATTGTCCTAATTCTAATTGTCTTTTGTGTTCTCTGAGTTTCTTTTAGAGTATGTAAAAGTCTGAAAGTAAGACATTCTGGCTGAAGACACAAGATGATTGTCCTCAAACACGACAAGACATACAAACACCACATCTGGTGGTTTGATGGATGAAGTAAATCTTGTAGGTTTTTCACTCAAATCTAAAAAGGCTAAAAGCACATATTTTTCAAAGCTTTACCTTTACAAGTGATAAAGTTTTAAGGTCCAGGAGCAACTTGTTAGTAAGATGTACATGTAGTTTAACTGGCTTTGGTCATTTATTGGACATATGACTTTCCCTTCTTTATACTTTTTTATTGCTCTTCCAGTTTTTTTCTTTGTTCAAGTTCTTTCTGTTAAAATACTGGCCCTAACATTCCTGCCAGTGGAACAAAAAAAAGCTGTGTTAACAGTGAACATATCACTGCAAAGGCCACTCCAATCTGCCACCTAAGTGCAGCACGTGCTCGAAGGCATACTTACCGTAGAGGGTTTATTCTCTATCTTCCTGGGCAGACTGCTCTAGTGAAGCCTTTCTATCCCTTGCAGTCTTTTACAGGTCACTGATCTCCTATTACAGCTTAGACATCTGAACCATGTTTCCTAACAATCCTTTTCCTTATTTAGCTGTGCTCAAGCAGCAGATAAGATATTCCCCTAAGGGGAAAATACAGCACTTAATATTAGAAGAAATCATTCATAGTCACAAGGTGGCTTTTAGCTTAAACATTGCATGAAAAAAAAATCTGCTATGCTGAAAGATGATAAAATCCAGTTCTCATATTTAGGAATTTTCTTATACAAGTCATGCAGTGATTGAGCTTAAAGGATGAAAAATGTTTATCTCGAAAATTAAATCAATTTAACAGCTTACAAAAGTTTGGGGACTATGTGGGAGTCACTCACTCAGTCTTGGTAGTCTAATTGTCACAGGTACCCAATTCAAGAGCATTAGTTTGAATGTTTTAATTATTTCAAGGATTTCATGGAAAACCCAACCCTTACTGGAAAATATATTGGACTGGTATGTGTTTTTTTCTAAGGTGATGTGGTGGCAAATGCAGAGAGGCAGGTTAATGTTGTTTCCCTCCCTTGGGGGATTAATCACCTGGTCTCATAACTACCTGCCAACATAATCATCCATAAGAGATAGGGAGACTCAGCCAACAGTAAACCTGGAGACAGCAGGGAAAGACAGAGAGAACTGGGAGGGAAAACAAATAAGCCTATGCATTTTGCTTTACTCGGACTGCATATTTTGTAATGCAATGCCAAAAAAAGACATACTGGGGATACCGCGTCGTTCTGCTTTCACTTTCTTAAATTAGATCAAAATGTCTAGAAATGTGTGTTTTGATTTTACTACATAACTGTCCAAAAAATTCTGAAGGGAATTGTCATTTATAGGCCCTTATATTTTGGATCTCTCTTGTTAGCTGTCACTGAAACAGACAAGTTGGCCTGCTCAGTAATATACACAGTGGATGGATGTCAGAGAAAAATGAATGAATGCAAAACAGAGTAAAAAGCTTTCTGAAAATGCCATGTCAAATTGAGATCGAATCAAGCCTATTTATTTTTGTTAGCCCAGCATCTCTCATTGACATCTGTTGATGAGGGTTTGTCTTGGATGATGTCCTTCATTTCACCTCCTAAGGTCTCTACCACTACTCCTTCCTCTCCTCCCTCTTCTACTCCTTTCCCTGCATTGAGACTATAAATTGCTGAATATAAAGCCTTGTTTCCAGTCCGTTAGACCCGCCAGCCAATGCCAAGGGCCTTCACATCCCCTTCTGCACCTCTAAAGGCACTTATGTGGAAAAATCTCTCTCTCTCTCTCTCCGTTTACCCTTGTCTGCAATATGTGCATGCATCATTCAAGCACCAACCAACACAACCACTAGCAACACCTTTCCACCACAAGGCCAAGTTGTAGCTTTGCTATTTATTGCAAGGGAGGACATGGTTGGAAACCCAGATAAAAATAAATAGCTTCTCCAAAAAACAATATATATCTTTTGTGAAGATTTCTCCTCTAATGGCCCAATGTAGTTTTTTTTGTTTGGTTTTTTTTACAATTTAATAAATAAATTAGATTTGCTGATATTTCCTAATGAAACCTGATTGTTTCTGATAACAGTAAAAAAAAAAACCCTTGTAACTCTTGCACCTTGAAAGCCTCATTGGACGTCAGAGGTGAACATCATTAAAGTTTATCAGAGTCATTTTACTCTTTTGCAAACTATTTAGTAGAGTTTTTAAATCGATGATAGTTTCTAGAGTTCTTTGGTAAATCGCCTGTAGAAGGTGTGATCATAACGTTCTGGTACTTTAGTCTTTAAAGTCATTTATCATATGTGATTTGACGTCTGTCAATATTTCCTCTTTAAGTTTGGTCTTTTTTATACTGTTACCCTACTTTTATTTCTGTGTTTGCTATTTTGCCACATTCTTAGTATCACTTATGATTTGTCTGTCTCTTTCCTATTAGTTTCCTTATACACCTCCTGCTTTTCGCACCTACCTTAACAGTTTGACACAGTTTTCATGTTTTTTAGCTATATGGTTATATTTTCATTTCCAGTTTTCTTGTTCTTTAATTTCTCCTTGCGCCTTGCCTACAAAGCCTGGCTTCTCTAACTGCCTTTCTGTGATTGACCACCATCTGGATTAAAGAGATTAAAGACTGAATTTTGGATTTTAAGCTGCCTCTTTCTGTTTGGGTCCTCTTCCTCTGTCATTGCTGTAAAGTTTTCTTCAAGATCATTTTGCTGTGAGTCTGGGAACCATGTTCAGCACCGCTATTTTTAGATTTTTGGAAGACCTGTTCAGATAAGTTATTTAGCACTGCCTAGTAAATATAGTTGAATTCCCAACGTCTCGCTGGTTATGTACAAAGTCAAAGATGGAACCATAGATGGACAAATGTGAACATGATTTCAATGTAGAACAGAGGTCTAACTTTATTCTGTGTGGAAACGTACATTTGCATTTTTTTGTCTTTAAAACAAATCTGAAATATCCATCCATCCATCCTTCAATTTTCTTCCGTTTATCAAGGGGCAGGTTGGGGGGCAGCACCCTAAGCAGAGAAGCCCCCGGCCACCTCCTCCAGCTTGTCTGGGAGAACATCAAGCTGTTCCCAGGTCAGCCCAGGGATATAATCTCTCCAGTGTGTCCTGGGTCTCTCCCAGAGCCTCCTCCATATGTGATATGTCTGGAACACCTCACCCAGGAGGTATCCTTGTCAGATGCCCGAACTACCTCAATTGGCTCCTTTCGATATGGAGGAGTATCAGCTCTACCCCCGCCTGGATGGCCAAATTCCTCACCCTATCTGATGCCAGCCACCCTTTGAAGAAAGCTAATTTCCACCGTTTGTCTCCACAATCTCGTTCTTTCGGGACCATAAGTGAGGGTAGGGTCGTAAATTGACCTGTAAACTTTTACTTTTATGCTCGCTGCAGCCACAGCACCAATCTGTTTGTTAATCTTCCGCTCCCCTCTCCCCTCAGTCATGAACAAGACCCCAAAATACTTAAACTCCTCCACTTGGGGCAATAACTTTTCCCTGACCTGGAGTGGGCAGTCCACTCTTTTGTGGTTGAGGGCCATTGTTCCTCCTGCATGGTCTCCCATAGAGATCTGATACGATTGCAAAATCAATCATCGACCTTTGGCCAAGGGTGTCCTGGTGCCACTTATGGACACCCTTATTTTCAAACATGGTGTTTGTTATGGACAACTGTGGTTTACACATTAGTCCAGTAACAGATAGATATTCATATATTTCCCCCCGCTGGTAATGCAACTTCTTCATGCAGCAAAGCAGTTCTGGAAGCATGTACATTTTATGCTTTGGAAATGTAAAATTCATGATTTGCCTATTCTATTCAACCCTGTTGAATAGAATAGTTGAACATTCCCAAAAATGTAACCTTTTAAAACCTTGCACTTTTAGAAAAAAACTGTCTGTGTGACAAATTATTTTGCATATGTAGCGCTCATGTAACAGCTTTGCAAGCCACTTTGTTTTTTTGCGAAGCCATGATGCGTCACAATGCTACAGAGTAGTTGTAGTCTATCCTGATAACAAATTGTTATCATATCAATATAATTAGCTTTAAATGCTACAATTCCCACATTTCCTTTGTGATTTCCGCCGGTCCACTGGTAGCTGGTATGCGCAGGCAGCTAAGAGGGTCCAATGAAATTTGAAGTCAGTATTTCTACACTGCAAGAATGTAGCAAAATTTTAAACCTTTAAAAGAAAAGGGAAGAAAATTAACCCAACAGGGCGAAACAAAGACACACAAGGTATGTCTCACAAGAAAGGAAAAGTTTCTAAGCACAACAAAGAGTGGGAAAGGACTTTTTATGGCTGATCTACTATGCAAAAGCGCAACTTTCATTTTGCCAGTACTGCTCAGAAGCAGCGAAAAAGGGTAAACTTACAAACATAATATGTATGTAGGGTTGCCAAATGACCCGCTTCAGCTGGGACATTGCGTGTAATGAGCACTGGTTTGTCCCTTATTCTACCCGTAAATGTTTCGTATATTGATTGTTAAATGCAATGTCACATTCTGACCAGGAGATAGCACTCTTACAAATACCAAATTAGATTTGATCGCAGTTGTATCAGACGAGTGCTTGTGTCCAGTCACAACCATCAGTGACTTAGTCTGTGTAGCATAATAAACTGCGCAGTTGAAGCCTGTATTTACACTGTTTTATTTGAAAAAACATTTCTTCTTTGCCTACTTTTCAAAGGAAGTGCCGATGTAATTTTTGTTATCCTTGACTGTATTTTTCTTTAATGTTTTAGATGAGGTATTGATTAAACTGAATACCAACATTTTACTGCATTTTTACTGTAATGTGAACATACAGTGCATATTTACACAATGCCCAGCTGGATGTGCATTGTACTTTGTCCCACTTCCATCCATCCATTCGCTTCCGCTTATCCCTCGCGGGTTGCGGGGGGCGCTGGAGCCTATCCCAGCTGTCATAGGGCGAGAGGCGGGGTACGTTCTGGACAGGTTGCCAGTCTGTCGCAGGGCCAACACACAGGGACAGACAACCATTCATGTTCACATTCACTCCTGCATTCACACCTATGGGCAATTTGGATTAACCAACCTATCCCCACTAACTGCATGTCTTTGGATGGTGGGAGGAAGCCGGAGTACCCAGAGGGAACCCACGCAAACACGGGGAGAACATGCAAACTCCACACTGAAAGACCCCCGGTCTGATGGTGGAATTGAACTCAGGACCTTGCTGTGTGGCAACAGTGCTAACCACCATGCCACCGTGCACGAAACTTTGTCCCACTTGAAACTTTTATTTAAAGTGGGACACACTTGACTTGTGTCCCACTTTAAAGTTGCTCCAAGTAGGGTCCTTTGGGAGTACAATAGTTAAAAAGTTGGCAACCCTAAGTGTCACGGAGGAGCAGGGAGGACTCGGCGCAGACTGAAATCTCAGAAAAACAGGTTTATTTACACACTCCAGGTGCACTATATACAGGTGAAGGAGAAGGGGGCCAGGGTTCCCAGGGGTGCAGAGCGGGGTCGGGAAAAGCGTCCAGAGTCTCCAAACCAAACACGAGAAATCTGCATACAGAGAACAAGGGTTAGCACGGAACTTTCACGGACAGAGCTCAAAACTGGCTGAGGCTAAAGTAGCACTGACGAGCGTTATTCAATAGTCCAGCGGCGAGGTGCTCTCAGTCACTGCCTTAAGTAGCGGGAGCAAACAAGGTGAGGAGCCACAGGTGATTGCCTACAGGTGGTGGAGGCCGGGAGCTCACAATGAGCTCTGCCCAGGCAGCGAGCAGAGAGAGAGGAGAGAGAGAAAAGACAAAACATAACATGTAGCCACACAGGGCCAGCCGAGCAGGCACGGGGACCATGACACTAAGTATGTTCAACATGTTGAACATTCTAACTTTACTAGGAAGTCACAGTAGCTAGCTCTGTCTTTTACTATATTCTGTGTGCCAACGCACAGTATATTAAAAATGTTTTTGGTCACAATGGCAGTTTTCATAGCTGTTCACCACCAACTTGCCACAGATGCTTCTATGCAGCTTAACCCACTTTCTGGAAAAAATTAAGACTCTTTTTTTTGATACAGCAGAGGAGAAGGACTGTGCTTTGCGGAGACCAAGGATAAATGGTCATGTGGATTTTCAGGCAAAGGTCTGAAAATAACGGCAGTACTGAAATAGGTCCAGGGGTGTACCATTATTTATGGTAAATGGCCTGTATTTGTATAGTGCTTTACTAGTCCCTAAGGACCCCAAAGCGCTTTACACATCCAGTCATTCACACACGGGTGATGGCAAACTACATTGTAGCCACAGCCACCCTGGGGCTCACTGACAGAGGATGCCGAACACTGGCGGCACCGGGCCCTCTGACCACCACCAGTGGGTGAAGTGTCTTGCCCAAGGACACAACGACCAAGACTGTCCAAGCCGGGGCTCAAACCGGCAACCTTCCGATTACAAGGCGAACTCCCAACTCTTGAGCCACGATCGCCCAATGCCAAGTATCAGAACTTTTTGGTTGTACTTTGCACCACTTATATTTTATTTTTTCTTCAACCCATTTGCACATAGTGGTTGGATCAAACTAGCTTGTCAGATGTGCAGACTTTTATTTCTTTTTTAACAGATCATAATGCTGGGTCTCTCAGAGCTCAAAAGTACCCACAACAACATTCTTTTTATTAGTTTAAATAAAAATAAGCTACTGATATTAGGAACTTTTCAGTAATATCTAATGAAACAACAAACTTAAGGGTTTCCTCCTTATTTCCTGAGGTTCTCATAATGCCCGTAATTCCTTTAATGCTGGTACAAACTCATGGTCCATGCAGACAGATGTTTTTACTGTTGTATGAGTGAGTGCAGACTGTGCTCAGCTGAGCACCATTTATCCTTTTCCAGTATTCATTCTTGAGTCCAATTTACTTCTGGTACAGACATACCTGATATCAGGTCATTTAACTATCCACATTCCTATCCGTAGTCTGAGTTGACGGATACAAACCTATTGCAGGCTGAGTTTACAACATGTGTTTTTATGGGTTTAATAGCTGTTAGTGAATTACTGAAGTGACCATGTGGACCTTTTGCAAAAATAATTGTTCAGTAGTTGAGATGGATGAGTATTATAAAACACAGACAGAGAATAAGAGCAAATTCGTGTGTTATCAGAGCATATTAACTACGACTGAAGCATTATTTGCTAAGACAGTTTTCTTTCTATCATCCCCCTGGAAAGAATGCAGTTCACTTCTATATTATCACCATGTAGCTAAGTACCCCTTGATGGCTCCAAAGACTGCCAAACGGCCAGGTCATTGTACTCCCAAAGGCCCCACAAGAGCTGACGTTTTTTTAGACCTTCCAGAATAGTGAAACTTCAAAAATCATGAACAACACTGAGACAGAATTTCATACTTGGAACTTTTTAATAACACTGCACAGAGAGATATAGACAATACTTAGAGAGACAATGAATATATTTACTTGGAACTGTCACAACATATTGATCCAAGCATAGCATGAATGTGGTTTGACTTCAATAAATAAATTCATAGTGCATGCACACTATAAAATTGCCCTGTTTGAGTAAATATATATCAGTTCTCTTTCCGTAAAGGAAAAAGTTTTATTCTATCATTGTCTCTATTCACTTTCCACAGGAATACTGGTGATTAGGAAATGTCATCCTATTGTTCTGTAATTGTCCAGGTTAATGACAATGGGAAAAATACTCAAAGATTGATTATTTTATTTCATAAGCACTTATTGAAAACCAAAATAGTACCATCTCCACCCAAAGAATGCCTGTCTGTTATTTATTAACACAGCAAATCTATAATGTACTTTTTCAAAGTTTGGTTCCTTTTTTTGTATGTTTGTTTTTCCTTCCACCTGTAAAACTGCTTTTGAAGAAAAGACTAAAATCTTCCAGCACACCTATTTATCTTACAGCCCCTATAGACATCTTTCTTCTTGCCATGAGTCATGTCTGCAGATTCCCGAACAGAGCAGCAGGTGAAAAACAAATGTTGTGTAGCAGGCCTCGTTTAACCCAGGTAAAAAGGCTCATCAGCAGATGCCTTAAGGGTGTTTATAGCTCCTCTGCAGTTGGCAGCAGAATGTCTTCTGTGTTGTTGCCAGGTATTGATAGCTTGATATGTTGTTGTTTATGTCTGGATAAGTTGTCATGCCCTCCACATGAACTCTTGGTAAAGTCAGCTAAAGAAGACAGCTTCTTTGAGCTTTAAGCCACCACAGGTGTGAAGGGATAAAAATAAATCCAAAATCATGATATCAGTGTGTAAAACTATGAACTGATGCAGTGTCGGGGCAACTACGATCTTTTTTATTTTTTATTTTTTTTTGGGGGGGGGTTCACCTCAATCTGATTTGTGCTTAGTCATCGCTTTTTCTCTTTTGTTCATTAAAGTATGTCATGCTGTGCCTGCTATACGACTTTAACCATTAAGGCTATTTCATTAGCAATCCCAGAGGAATAACTCATTTCCTATCAACGTTAGCCCCACTGCTGGCATAAACCCTCGTTCAGAGTCTATTAATGTCATGTAGGACACAGGTAATTTAATTCATAAGCCAAGATTACATCGGAGTTGTAATGGCCTAATGATGAAGCATGATGTTTGAGTTTCAGTTAATAGGATTATGTAACAGATGACAGAGACCAGTGTAATGTCCTCTGCCTCTAACGCCTTGCTAGAGTCGACATTCAGACTAAACTCCTCTTCAAAATGACCACGCAGACAAGAGGGTTTGACTTCACTCCCTTTACTTAGGCCAGTTGAAGTAGGGTAAAACTGAGAAACAACATGACATGAAATGCTCTTAGAAACCATAGATGAGGAGAAATACACAATAACAGTACAATGACTTGTTTAGCCGAAAGCGTTAGCTAATTCCCTCTTTACAAACGTTTCTATTAAGCAAACACTGCAATCACATTTCTTCAAGTAGATTGTTCATTAGTAAAGATGGAACAGAATTACATACCGACAATGCCCTTAAAGACCGTCTTAAGGGAGACAAATGCCACTACAGCAGCGGACGGGAGAACGGGAGAAGTCCTTTCCCCAAACAATAACATGCGCTTTCTGATGACATCATAGAACAGAGACGGATTTGAGCACGTTACACCAGGTCATGCCAAAAGGGGGCACTAAAGAGTAACTTTCTCAGGGAAAATCTATTTAAACAGAATACGGTTACATGGTGACAGAACACTCCCCGTCTGAAACTCAGCAGGTTTCACCTATTAATATGACAAGGTCAAACACATTTCAGTCATCTGGAGGAATGAGCAAGATCATCTCATTCACGGGTCGGACGTAAAGCTTTGGTCCCTCTTTCTTAATGACCTTCACTTGCACTTTGCGCACCCTTCCGTCTTTACTGGGATACACATCGACGATGATACCTAAGGGCCAGTCGTTCCTGCTACACTGACTGTCCTTAAGAAGCACCACACTTCCTTGCTTAAGGTTTGGCCGGTCAGAAGTCCACTTTGTTCGACACTGTAGTGTTGACAGATACTGTTTCCGCCACCTGTCCCAAAATGTGTTAGACAAGCTTTGGACCCTGCGCCACTGTTGCTTCAATAGGTCTTTATGTCCAAAATCTCCTTCTGGTACTGGGCATGGACCTACTTTCTGAGTAAGCAATGAAGCCGGTGTAAGAATGAAAGGATCTGTAGGATCATTTGACACGGGCACCAATGGTCGACTGTTCACTATGGCCGAGACCTCAGCCATGAATGTTGTGAGTACCTCATGCGTGAGTTTGGAGGAGCCCATCTGAAGAAGCATCGAGTCCAGGATACGACGTGTGATGCCGATCATCCTTTCCCACGCTCCTCCCATATGAGAGGAATGTGGTGTGTTGAAGGTCCACGTACATCCGTGTTCTGACAGAAACCTCTCCATGTGTTTCCCATCAAGATTCGAGGGAATCCCCATATCCTTGCAAGCTCTGGTGAAATTAGTACCCTGGTCGGAGCATATGCTTTTCAAAGGTCCTCGAATCGCCATAAACCTTCTGAATGAGTTTATGAAACTGGAGGCATCCAATGACTCAATTACCTCAATGTGTATAGCTCTGACACACAGACAGGTAAAGAGGACAGCCCACCTCTTACTTTCGGCGTGGCCTCCTCTCGTGCGACGGGCTGATACAGACCAGGGCCCGAACACATCAATGCCGACGTTGCTAAAGGGTGGTTCCATGCTGAGCCTGTCAGGTGGCAAGTCTGCCATCTTTTGGACTTCACACCTCCCTCTCAGCCTTCGACAAGTGACACACTCGAAAACGAGTCTATTAATGCATCTCCTGCCACCAACGATCCAGTAACCTGCAGCTCGGACAGCCCCTTCAGTGAAAAGACGTCCTTGGTGACGTACCTGCTCATGAAGGTGACGCACTATGAGAGTGGTTACGTGATGCCGTCCAGGCAGGACCAGTGGCCGTTTCTCGTGGAATCCTATTTTTGCCTCAATGAGGCGACCCCCGATCCTTAACAGCCCGTCTGAGTCAATGAAAGGATCCAGGGCAACGAGTGGGCTGCTCTTGGGAATGTTGGCGTTTGATGCAAGACACTCCAGTTCTTTCCTATAGACCTCTTGTTGAACTGCTTTGATAATGACTAGCTTACTCTGTTCAAGAATATCCCTGGTTGGGGGTGTGCTGCACTGGTGCCAACCCTCACATTTCTGAGCGACACACTCCGTTCCTTTTTTGAAGCTCTGAACAATGTGAATAAGGGTACCAAGAGCCCTTATGAGGGAACCCCAGCATGAGAAGCGATTGAACCGCCCAGAGCCGAGATGTTTGAGGACAGTGACCGACAGTGTTGTGACTTGAGGCCTGATTTCACTGTCTTGATCTGGTTCCAAAAGGTCAAACCTCTGTACCACCGGTGACGCCCCTTCAAGTCGAGACAAGAATGCCGGTCCAGAGAACCATATTGTGTTCTCAAGGTGGTCTGCTGTGATAGACCGTGAGGCGATGTCTGCGGGGTTGTCTTCTGAGCAGACATATCGCCACTGCTGTGGCGTAGTGCTTCGTCTGATCCTCTGGACTCGGTTGCTCACGTATACATAAAACCTTCTCTTCTCATTGTAGATATATCCGAGCACCACCTTACAGTCTGTGTAGTAGGTGACTGCGTCAAATACAATGTCTATTTCGGAGGTGATGACCTCAGACAGAGTCACTGCCATGACTGCTGCACAAAGCTCCAACCGAGGTATAGTATGCTCTGGACGTGGGGCCAGTTTGGCTTTACTTGCAACCAATCTAGTGCAGCATCCCCCATCTGCATCCACAGTCTTCAAGTAGGCAACGGCAGCTACTGCTTTCTCTGAGGCATCTGAGAAGACACAGAGTTCTGTTAACTTGACAGTAGATGGTGACATGTTTGAGTATGGTCGGGGGATCCTCAGATGTCTTAACTCCTGCAGAGAATCTCTCCAACTTTCCCACACCTTTTCCTTTTCTGCTGGTAATGGGGTGTCCCAATCTGAAGATTGTGAGGCCAGTTCTCGAAGCAGCAGTTTCCCTTGAATTGTCACGGGGGAGACGAATCCTAGAGGATCGTACAGGCTGTTCACCGTTGAGAGAACTCCTCGTTGAGTGAATGCCTTTCTCTCGTCCTGGACGCGGTAAGTAAAACAGTCTGAATCCAAGTCCCAGTACAGCCCAAGGCTACGCTGCATTGGTAGAGTGTCAGCGGTAAGGTCCAAATCTTTCAGGTCTGTGGCATGATCTTCACTGGGAAAGGCCTTCATGACCTCCTTGCTGTTCGAAGCCAGCTTATGCAGCCTAAGGTTAGAGCGAGCCAGCATTTTTTGAGTTCTTTTGAGCAGGTCGATAGCTGCGTCTGTTGTGGGCAAGGACTTTAACCCGTCATCTACGTAAAAGTCACGAGTGACAAACTGTTCTACGTCCTCCCCATACTCCTTCCGGCCTTCCTGTGCTGCACGTCTAAGACAGTAGATAGCCGCAGCCGGCGAAGGACTATTTCCAAAGACGTGCACGTTCATACGGAACTCCATAATCTCTTTCTCTGGGTTGTTCTCTTTAAACCAGAGGAACCTGAGGAAGTTCCGGTCTTCAGGACGCACCTTGAAACAATGAAACATCTGTTGCACGTCCACAGTGAAGGCGATCTGTTCTTTCCGAAACCGAAGGAGGACTCCTACCAGGGTGTTGTTGAGGTCTGGTCCCGTTAGGAGTACTTGGTTCAGAGACAAACCTTTGTGCTGGGCACTGGAGTCGAAGACGACTCTTATTTGGGAGGGCTTCTTGGGATGGTAAACCCCAAAACAAGGTAGGTACCAATGCTCCTCATTAGGCTTCAGAGGTGGGGCTTCTTCAGCGTGCCCATTCTGAAAGATCTTTGCCATGAACGAGACAAACTCTTCCTTCATTTTAGGCTTCCTTCTGAAGGACCGCTGTAGAGATTTGAGACGTTCAAGTTAGTGCTGTCAAGAGATTAAAAAAAAATAGAGATTAATTAATTATGATTTTTAATTAATTGATCTAATTAATCTCTTTTTTAATCTCACCTAAAAATAGCTGAGGAAAGCCCTCAACTTATTGTGGCAGACCAAAAGACTGATATAACAAAGAAAGTGACTTTATAAAGTCATTTATTGTTTAACAAACGTTAAACAGATGCAACCATTTACATACTGTTGTATTCTTTTGTAAAATAAGTGGAAAAATAAATACAAATAAAATCAAATAAATTAAGTGCTGCAAGTTAGCACATCAGAGTTGCTCTTTTCTGAGCAATACAGCACTGAAATTCCTCTGCTTCAGATAATGAAAAATAAAACTGACATTGCAGTGCTGCAAGTTAGCACATCAAAGTATTCTTCCATCACAAAAAAAAGTGCTGAACATCAAGCAATCTATTCTAGTAGGCTACAAATGACACAGCAGCTATGCTGACCACATGTGTCTCATTTCTTCTTCCTCAGCCAGTCGCTAAGACACACCAGCCTGGTAACATTTTCTGGAAGCAAGGCTGCCCTTTTCTTTTGCACTATGTGGCCTGCAAGGCTAAAGAGTCTCTCACAGGGTACAGAGGTAGCTGGGGAGGCCAGGTACTTTTGTGCTAGGACTGACAGCTTTTCATAGACTCCTGAGTGAGCATACCACCACTGCAGGGGACAGTCATCAATACTGATGCTGGGTTCTGCTCTGTAGCGCTGCAGCTCTCCAGACTCAATTCCATCTTCTGAGTCAGAGTCAGACCCCAGAAGGAGTTCGCTCCTCCTCTTCTTCTGAGCTGGTCCATCATCCTCTGTGGAGGGCTGGAGACTATCTGCTCTTCTGGGCTCTGCTGCCTGGAGCATATTCTCCAGAATGGTCCACACCTGAATGAATGAATGAATGAATGAATGAATGATTGTGATTAAAACTAAGTGCTTTTTTTTATTTTATTTAATCTTGTAAAGAACTTTGTGTTCCATATAATAAATAAAAGTTTGATTTGATAATGAATTGGACTCATTAGTCCAGCTTAACCTTATTGTCCTACCTGTTCCCTCTTTTCTCTTGGAAGACATTTCAAATCCTTAAACCGTGGATCCAATGCTGTGGCCACCTCGAACCATATCTCGTTGCCATTAGCTCGTCGTGCTGCCAGATCCTTCTGGAAGGCATTCTTGAACTTCACCACGTAGGCAGGATCATCATCAGTAATGTCCATGACACGGTACAGATGGCGAAAAGCAGGCAGCACTACAGAGCAAGAGACGTAGGCCTCACCACCCAGCAGCTCTGTCACATACCTGCAGAGGTGGAGAGGTTTGCTAAATAAACCTAGCTGGATTCATTTAAATCAAAGTGTAACTGATTTCCAATTTAATTGTCCTTAAAAGTTCCTTGTTATGTTCATTAATTTTGATTTTACACATGTAACAGTAGTTTATATAATTAAAATGGGAAGGTGTTTATTTGAACTTACTTGCATGGTTCAAGCAGGAGCTCCAGCCTCTGCAGTTTCGCCCACTCAGCTTCGGTTGGCAAGACCAACCTGTGGTTCTGTTGGTCCAACGTAGCCTGGACAGCCTCTCGGTTACATAGGAGGCGTGAGACCATTGCGAGAGTCGAGTTCCACCTGGTGGGTACATCCTGTATAAGTTGATCGCTCTTCTTTCCGAGTGCTACTTGTTGTTGGTTAAGTTCTGTGGTACTCGCAGGGCTTTGTTTAAAATGACCAACAATCTTGCGGCACTTTGCCAGTACACCGACAAAACCACTGCTATCGAGACATACCGTGATGGTCCTCTGGAGAATGTGAGCATTGCAGGCGATGTGCTCATATGGAAGTGCTCTCATAGCAGCCAGCATGTTTGCTGCGCTGTCTGTGCCAATGGTGGATATCTTGTTTTCAATACCCCAGTCATTTGCTACCCTTGAGGAACTGTTCGGCGCATTTATCAGCAAAGTGCCTGGTTTCTGTTCTCATGACGGTCAGTGCAAATGAGTTGAGGTTCCACTCACTATCAATAAAGTGTCCAGTCACCCCAAAATAGCTGTGGTTGCCAGCTGAGGTCCAGTGATCTCCGGTTATAGCAACACAGTTGGGAGAATCCTCCGCCAAAATCTCAAGTTTGTTTTTCTTTTCGCCGTCGTACATTTTGCTGATTTTGGTCGTTACTGTAGTCCTGCACGGCGGCTTGTATGACGGGTCATTGGACGCAATTTGCAACACCTCTGTCAATCCTTCGTCCTCTACTATATTTATCGGCCTACAGTTCATCGCTATCCACTTGGCAATAACATTAGTCAGCCTGTCGGTCGCAGACTTGCTCATACGAGGGGTATTCTCTAGTTTTGTTTGGCGAAAAGCTTTGCTCTGGCTTGCTATATTGCTAACGTCTTCACTGCTAGCTGTTGCTGCACTCGCGGCTGGGTGCTTTGCGTTGAGGTGATAGGCCAAACTTGAGCTGCTTCGGTGGTAAGCAAACTCCTTCTTACACTCTAGGCAGACCACTTTACCTTTGTCAATGGTGCCGTCGGGGCGTTTATGAAATACAAATTTCCCGTTCATTGGGCCAACAACTCTCAGATGCGCCTCCATATCCACACTGTAAGCTAATCACCACTTCTCACCTTGACCTCACGACGTGACTCCACCCCCAACAAGTCAAGCACAAGGAGCCCAGCACATAAAAACGGATTTTATAACATAGCAACTCTCATACAAGATCAATGACGTCAAGAGATTAAAAATTAGATTAACGAGATTAAAAAACATAACGCGCTAAATAGCATTGTAATTAATTAATCGCAATTAACGCGATAATTTGACACCCCTAGTTCAAGTGCTTGCTCGTGGTTATGAGGGAGCTTTGGTCGTAGAGATCTGAAAGGCAGGGGAGCCACCCACCTGTTTTCTTGGTCCTTATAGACCTCTTGCTCCATGATGTGGATGAACTGTCCGTCCTCTGTTGAAGGAGCTTCTTTGTCGTCGTCCTTTGTTGTCTGGAACACATTACAGTCTAAGGTGGCCCATTTCTCACTAGCAGGGAGATGTTTGCATGTTAGGGGAAATGAGGGGGAGCTATCACTACTATACTTCTCTTTTACATAGTAATCGTTTGGGCATGGCTGAAAGAGAGAAGGACGTCCATTTTTCAGTACGTTAGTGTAGCAAGAGCTGATAACCGTAGGTCTGTGGACATCTCCAATGCACACATCTCCTACAATAACCCAACCCAGATCCAACTTCTGGGCATAGGGTGCGTTTTGTGGGCCATTCACTTGTCTTCTGACCTTATGAACTCTGATGATATCTCTGCCTAGCAAGAGCAGGATGGAAGCTTGGGAGTCCAGCTTTGGAATGTGTTTTGCAAGGGCCTTCAAATGACTGTGGTTTAATGCTACCTCTGGTGTTGGTATTTCTGCGCGGTTATTTGGGATCTCGTTGCATTCAATCAGTGACGGCAAAGAGAGTGTGACACTCCCGTTAATGGGTTCGATCACAAAGCCACGTGCTTGTCTGCCTTCTGTCTCTTGTGTTCCGGCACATGTCTTCAAAGTGTATGGTGAAGGAGGCCCTGCAATGTTGAATAGGTCGAAAAACTCGGTACGTGCAAGTGATCTGTTGCTCTGATCATCTAATATTGTGTATACCGTAACTGCAGCTTCAGGGCAGTCGGTTGGGTACACCCTGGTCAGACATATTTTTGAGCAGGAACGCCCTGCGGGATAATTTCCGCAGACCTCAGTACATGCTGTGGAAACATCACCTTCATTCAGGTTGGAATTTCCCTCCCCGCCCTGATCTGGTGCGGAATGTGCTGTGTTGGTGGACCATGGGGCAGATCCAGGGTGGAGGGCTGCAATGTGGCTCTTGCTTCCACACTCTGAGCAGGAGATGTCGTCTTCACAATTCCTTGCCAAATGTGTGGCTCTGCAGCACCTGTAACATATTCCGTACCTTTTTAAGAGTGCTTTCCTTTCTTCCATTGGCTTCTCTCTAAACCCGCGACACCTGGGTAAGGGGTGGGGTTTGTTGTGTAGCGGGCAGCGCTCTGCTGGATCATCTCTAGTGGATGACTCGCTTCCAGATTGGGTGCGAAACGATGCAGTCCTTGTACCGTTGAAAAGGGGCCGAGGATCCGGCGAGACCCTCGTTTTAAAAACTGCCACAGCTTTGTGACCTTCGGCTTTAGACGATTGCTTACTGCCTAATAACTCACTACTGTATGCTGTCTGTGTGAGGCCAGGGTCGTTGCGCATCCGTGCTTCCCGACACACAAAGTCTACAAAGAAACCGAATGGGGGATAGGGAGCCCCGCGATCTTCTTTGTACTTAAAGCCTAAAGAAAGCCATTTTTCCTGGAGATAAAATGGCAGCTTCTGGACGACAGGGGTAACACCACGAGGGGTATCCAGATAACTAAGCCCAAGCAAGTCACCATCTTCTTTGGCAGCCTGTATCTCCGACAGCAAGTCTCCCAGCTCTCTTAGTTTACGACCATCTCTGTTTGGAATCTTGGGAAAGTTGTCTAATCTTTTCAAAAAGGCACCCTCGATGACCTCTGGTGCACCGTAGCACTCATTAAGCCTGTCCCACATAGCTCTGAGTCCGTTAGCTGGTTGGTTCGCATACACGGATCGTATTCGTCTGGCATGTTCAGCTGAGTCCTTACCTAGCCATTTCACGAGGAGGTCAAGCTGTTCACTTGGTGAGAGGTTGAGACCTCTGATGGCATTCATAAACGATGTTTTCCAGGCTCTGTAGCATTCGGGACGGTCGTTGAAGTGAAGGAGCCCTGTAGTCACCAGTTCACGTCGAGCCATAAATCTAACAAGGTCTGACATGTTCTGCTCCATTTCTAGTGGAGTGTACAGTGGGCCCCTTTCCCGGCATGTGGTCTCATGTGGGTGACCGGAGTTGTCTGGGGTTGTGATATACGCCGCGCCGGTGTAGCCGCTGTCCAGAGGCTGTCGTGCATAATTGACCGTTGGTTCTTGTTTAGGGGTGTAGGTCTCACTTTGATCAGCTTTGCCTGGGAAATGATCCTTTAGATTTGCTATTATGGGTGTGGTTTGGGTTTGGATGTGTGGTGTCGCAACTGGCTTGAGGCTTGGTCGAAAATGTACATCAGATCCTGGCGTAAAGATCTTGGAGTAGGAGTCTATGGTCGGTGAATGCTGAAGGAGTTTCGTCTCCGTGTTATCATTGGAGGTTTCTAGAATGGGCGTGGTTTGGCTGCCGTGTGAGGCACCCTTCACATATTCTCTTGTGCGCGTTACTGGGTCGTCAGCAGGAACATCTATCTCACTAAGACCCTCGCCATCATCTTGGATCGCTGCAGCCTCCAAAACTTCTGCTTTTGCTTCTGCAGCTGCAGCCCTTTTTTCCATGCGTACTTTATCTAATGACGCTTCAAGACGTATTTTTCGAAGCTGCATAGAAGCTTCCAGTTCCGCTTGCTGCAGCTTCAGATCGTTCTCTTTATCCACAAATGCTGCTTCAGCCTTAGCCGCCTCAGCTTCTGCACGTGCTTGTGCAGCGGCTGCCTTACTTGCAGCTGAGCTCCTGGTATGCCTGGAGGAGCCAGATATATTAGATCTGGTTTTCATTGATGCGCTGGTTCTCTGCGACATGTTGCTGTCGATTGGATTTCTTCCTACATCTGAGCTGTTTCCGGAGGATAGCTCTAATTGCTGTCCAGTTCCCCACGAGACTGGTCTTTGAGAGGCTGTCGTTTTACTGTAATGTCCTCTGCCTCTAACGCCTTGCTAGAGTCGACATTCAGACTAAACTCCTCTTCAAAATGACCACGCAGACAAGAGGGTTTGACTTCACTCCCTTTACTTAGGCCAGTTGAAGTAGGGTAAAACTGAGAAACAACATGACATGAAATGCTCTTAGAAACCATAGATGAGGAGAAATACACAATAACAGTACAATGACTTGTTTAGCCGAAAGCGTTAGCTAATTCCCTCTTTACAAACGTTTCTATTAAGCAAACACTGCAATCACATTTCTTCAAGTAGATTGTTCATTAGTAAAGATGGAACAGAATTACATACCGACAATGCCCTTAAAGACCGTCTTAAGGGAGACAAATGCCACTACAGCAGCGGACGGGAGAACGGGAGAAGTCCTTTCCCCAAACAATAACATGCGCTTTCTGATGACATCATAGAACAGAGACGGATTTGAGCACGTTACACCAGGTCATGCCAAAAGGGGGCACTAAAGAGTAACTTTCTCAGGGAAAATCTATTTAAACAGAATACGGTTACATGGTGACAGAACAACCAGACTATTATCAGTAACTAAGGAGAACAATATACATCAAGTAACACATCTTGCTTTCTCCAGCCGCCATGCGCAACCATGTGCACAATTTACTTTTTATCTCAAACAAACCTGACATTAAAATATATATACTCAACACCTGATCATCTTCTTTGAAAGAATTCTGGACACAGCTCAAGAGCAGTGGATGGTGGGGGTGTTTAGCAGGAAAGCAGTTTGCGTCACTGGCTACATTTCCCCAGGCTTGGGAATGAATTGCAGGATACAAGATTCTAAGGGGACTTTTGTTGGGCATAATACTGAGTAGTTGAATCACTGAAATGAATCACAACCAGATTTTTCAAACAAAGGTAATGAGTAAATAATTTTTCTTAGGTAGATCCATGTTCAGCCACTGGAACTGTCTTTAAATTAAAAACATAAATAAATAAAATTAAAATAATTATTTATGATGTATATGTAGTAATGCAATTTTATATGCTTTTTTTCTTCTGTTATTGCCTCTCAGACTTTAAACACCTCGTTCTCCTATGAGACTGAACTTAGATTTCCAGACTTCCAGTGTTGGTAAAAAGGTGCTGATGAACAGATTGATAAATTATCTCTCTCTCTCTCATTCACTCTTTCTCTGTTTTGGCTGGATGCATATCAGCAGCTTCCTTTCTGTTTGTCAAACATATGAATAATAATCACACACCATGCTAATCCATTGTTTCTTTCTACCTGTATTCTTTGGAATTCATGCATACTTAAACTGCTATTATTCTGATATGGGTCATTTCGTGATAACAATAGAGGCTGCATTCCCAAGTCTGTGGTATCGCCTTTGTCTCCTCTGCAGTTTAATTGCCCACATGTACCACAGATCCTGTTCACTGTATGATATCAGCATAGAGATTTTCAGAAATATGAAAAAAATGTATAATTTTGTAGTTCAGACATGTCACGAAAACTAAACGTTGTCAAACTACAGTTGACCAGAAAAGTTATTTAGTATCATTTGTTGTGACCAAAAGCTGTGTTTCTCAAACTGCAGAAATAAAACAATGAAACAATATGAGAATTGCAAATTGATGATCATATTATCCTTTACCAACTGTTCTACCACAGCCAACATTGCAAAGGAATGGAGTATTTCCCCCTTGTATTGGTCCTGGTAATTGAACTTTGATTGCAGCAATTTCCATCCACCGGATAATTGGCTTTATGGCTGTACCTCACCATATTGTTGGTATTTACAGTATGATAAACAAAATTTAGGACATGGAAATACAGGGATACATTCAGAGGGGATTTGCTTTAACAAGAATATTAACATGCAGAGATAATGGAAAAACAGCAGTCCAGACTGGCAACAAAACAGACCAAGTGAAAAAAGAACAGAGAATGGTAGTAGATGTGCAACAACCTTGAAGATGTGGAGGACAAGAAAGGCATGAAAAAGTGTAGCATTAGTGTAGCATTACACAAAATATTCAGTTTATTGAGATTGACATTCATTCACAAATGCCATACTAAACACAGTATAAAGAAATGAACATAAATTTTCCATAGGTCATTATAAAATCACAACTTTACAGCCCTCTGTAACACCACCACTCAGTGGGCCCATGCAGGAGTCTCTTTTTCATGTCATTAAAGATACTATTATTATTTATTTAGTAAAATAAATCCAGGAATTATCGAATGATGAGCCACTGTGGTCCAAATACAAACTATAAGCAGGCAGGGATCAAATGAGTACAACCTTTCACTGAAGGTAACTATAATTGTATATGTATATAATATTATGTTATATTATGTAATAAAACACAAAACTACACAAAAAGCACTATAGTGTAATCGTGAAGTGCAAACTGAGTCCACGACAGCAGTGTGTTAGCACTCACACACACACACTGCTAACAAAACTTCGGTCTTAGCAAACATCTACATAGACAGCATGCTAGCGCAAAACTAGCGTGTGATTAAACAACACAATTGAATTGGTAATTAGCTGTTAACTCCCAATATATATAGTGCGTCTATAGTGTGATGGAAAGGAACAGGTGCCTTAATAATAACAAGACACAGTGTTATTGTGGCAATGTGTTTATAAGGCACCCAATCCAGACACTTTTATCGTGTCTAGGCATTTTAAGCTTTTCATGTATCTTTTTGCTGTCAAGCAAAAAGGTTAAGGTCAGGTCTAAAGTCAAGGATAGTGTGTTTTCTATGGTGTGAAATTACGTGAAAAGCAAGACATTGTCTTGGCATACCATTTGTACCTGATTTCATCACATCACGCTGCATCAAAGGCTCTGTACTGTGAGTTGTTCCTCTGATTAGCACAACCCATTTTTAGAAGCTTCATTTACATCATATAAAGTTTAACTTTTTCTCCGTGTCCTCCATCTGAACCCTGTGTTTATCTCTGAAGCAAACCATCCTCCTTCCTCATTCTGTACATTTCAAAGGAAACATGAGCTACTAATTTGCATAATCCAGAATGTACTGTGTCTGTATGTGTGTGTGTGTGTGTGGATGTGTATTGGAATGAGCACTGACTTATTCTCTGCATTCCCACATCTAATTATCCCAACTGGCCTGGGAACAGGGCCCACTCAATGAGCAAGAGAAAGAAGCTGGTCACACATGAAAATGGAACAGACAAAAACCAGTAGCTCTGCAGAGAAAGGCATAGAGTAAACGAAATATAAAGAACTCTATTCAGAACTGGGTCAATGTTTTCTATAGCTCCATCCATTTTTTTGGCAAGCCTGACAAAAATATATCCAAAACTGGCTGACCCAGGCAATTATGAAACCACAACTGCATAGTAGGTACCTTGCAGTTTTGTGAGAATTGAAAGCCTCACTTTTTTGGCTACACTTGATTAGTTGCACATGTAGCGGGTTTGCTGAACAATCAGTACATCATACATTTCAGTCATTTTAAGTAAGGTGACCCAGAACATATGGCCTAGATTTAACTATACCTTAAAGAAGTCTTAAAGAATTAATAATAGTATTGATTGTAAAAGGAACACTGGTAGCAACATTACACAATTACAAAATCCAAACCTTTTAAATTGTAATTGATTTGAAATATTACGTGTAACATAAGTTCTGTCTTTTATATCCTCAGAAATACAAAGTTTATTAGTGGATTTTGTTAGGACTTTTTCAAACTGTAGCTGCAGTCTCAACTCTTCCTAGAAAGTTGAAGGAAAATGCAGTACAAGCGATTCACCATACAAGAACAGTAAGAGCCTTTTCTGGGATGATGATAAAAGAACATCAGAAGTTTTTTTCCACCAAAAGTCTGTCAGTATCTTCATCTTTGGTTCAACTGAGTTACAATAGAGACTCCACAAACAGGGCAAACAGAAACTGGCAGAAGCAGACAGACAGGCTCTCAGACTACTGAGAGCCCAAGCTTGGCAGAGATCCGATCCACATGAGAGCCTTCTTAGATCAGAATCCTGCCTTCACTTAGGTATGCAGATCCACTACCACCTCCCCTCCTCAACACCCCTCTCTCCATCATCTCCATGCCTTCCTTCATCTTAGCCTCCCCCTCATTAAAACTCTTAATTGACTCATTCACACCTGCTCATGCACTGACTCATTTGGGACAAGCTTCCACCACCAGAGCAGATTTTCTCATCAACTACGAGTTCACTCCGGTGCACACTGTCCTTCACTCACCCTACAGGGCAAGACAATGATCTGAGACTGTGTGTGGGAGTGGGTGAAGGTAAATGTGTTTAATGTGGTCAATATGAGAGACACATAAACAAATGTATTAATTTAGGACGTATCTAAGCCATTCATTCAGAGGCCAATCTAAGGTGAAAAATATAATTCTAAGTTACATCATGTGTTCTAGTTTCTGGACTTTTTAGACTGCTTCATGGCCGGACATACAGAATTTTGTCATGGCATCCTTGGACACCCAGCATACAGTATAAAATAGTGGACATACGAACACACAAAGATGATCTAGTTATAATATAAAACAAACTGATTGCTTAAGGCAAAGTGGGGGGAGAAATGGAAAATATAATTTGAAAAAAAAACCCCACTATATTATAAAGATCACAGGTTCACTTTTGGATGGGATAAACTTTCAAGTCTTTAATTTCTGTCATTTTCCTTCTCTCCCAACCTTCCTTTTTCCTTTGTCCTGCCTGTACCATCACTAATAAATGCCTAATCAAAATCACATTTCCTAAATGTAGATGGTAACCTTTTAGAAGCAGCAGGAAATGAGATTTCCCAAAATACACCACAGAAGCAGGTCAGTGGAAGTAAATGGCCAGTTGTTAAGTGTCCAAACTGCCATCCGTCACACAAAGACATATCCTGTCCTGCCAAGGTCTGTGTCACAAGTACATCATTCTATCTCGCTGGTAATGTTCTTTCTTTCTCTAGGCAGCCTGTAACTGTGTCTGTCCTCACTGCTGCATTTACCTTTTAAGTCTTCAACTTATTCAGTTCCACAAATTAGGTCCTGGAAACTGCACAGAACAGTCTCAATCATGATGTAAGCTCACTTCTTAGCCTCAACTGTTGCTGCTTGCCATCTCTTTTGGTGCATTTAGCCTTCTTTGTTCCTTTTTAACCACAATGCCAGTGAATTCTGTAGCTGTTTTAAGGCTTTAATATGCCATCTTTGTGTAAGAGTTCACAATGCATGGTAAAGTATGGGTCGTAGCAGGGTAAATTTGATTTATTTTCATGGGCCACTATCAGACATTGCAAACCATTTTTAGGGACTGCAAACTGTACACCACATAACACTCTCTATATTTAGACTTTTGAAATATGTAATCCTCAAGGTCAATAACGTATGAGGCCCCCTTCTAGAGTTTATAAAGTATAGAGAGATTTGTATGTGACGTCTCTAAAAACTACTTGATGGATTGCCATAAAATACTGTACAAACATTAACTTGTTCTTTAGGTTGGAATGTTGTCTCCTGACTTTCAACCAGTATCAGGTGAAATTTTATGTTTATCCAATCCTTTACTTTCTGAAAAAAAAAACTAATGGAATTCAGCTCAGTTTCAATGCCTCACAGAGGTGCAAGCACAACTGCAAACTCAGGTTTGCATCAGAAATGATTTAAATCACAAAAACATGAATTTGATTTGCAGATCTATTTCATATATATTTGAATTTTCATATTATATTTTGATATATTTGAAACGGTTAAACCATTGCAGGTGTTGTAACACCTGCAGAATTGAAGATAAACTTAATTATGTAAATACACACTTTTTAGGACATCAAGATTAACAGGAAGTTAAGAGTTTTGTATGTGCTCTTTGTGCTTTGACTAATTTGATATACTTATATTTTCATACAATGGGAACATTTGGATTGTCTCACATTTTGCTTGGGACTAAGTTGCTTTATAGTGGGGTTAGTGTTTGTGAGGTTACACGTATGTTTATGTGTAAGTAAGAGTTAGGCAAAGGTAGAGTTTAAACCAGAGTAACGATTATTGTATATGATGCAAATGTTAGTTGTAGGTCTCTATTGGATGAAAACTGCAGTCAGGAAGGTAAAATTCACCACCCCTCAACCTCAATACATTTAATATTGGTAAAAGTTATTAACTCTGAATTGTAATATTTCAGCAATTGTTAACACTACCCAGCTGTCATGCCATGACATCCAATAATGTCATAGCACAGGAAGCAATAGCTGTTACTTCCTGAAGGTTCCAATTCACAGTCCTTCTGTCATGGTCCTGTGTTGGTGACCCAGTGTTTCTGAGTTTTGTACATTTTTTGTGTTTAGATTTCCACTGTAGTGTTTTTTTCTCACTGTCTCTTGCTCCCTTGCCCTTTAGTATTTCCTGAGTCCAGTTATAGGTTTTGTCATGTGGCTTCCCTGTGTTCTGTATTTCCTGTTCCTTTTATAGTCCCTGTCCTGAGTCTAGTGTGTCTGGTTTTGCTCCCCCTTGTCTCGTCAGCCCTGATTTGACCCAGCAGTGTTTCCCTCCTGTCATCCCCTGATTGCTCCCTCTGTATATTTAAGGCCTGTGTTTCTCTGTGTCAGTGTCGCGTCGTTAACATCTGCTCGCCCTCATACTACGCTGTGTGTACTGTTTACCTGCTTGCCTGTCTGTTAGTATAGCTAGTTTTCTGCCCAGTCTGCAATCCACAATAAAGTTGTGCATTTTGAGTTCACCTTGCCTCTGTGAGTCCTGCATTTTGGGTCCTTTCCCTGCTTTTTTCCACACAGCCATGACACCTTCAAGGTCTCAGTAAGACCCATTTGAGAATACCACAGTGTTATTTTGTACTTGACCACATGGAAATAATGTCAAGTTTCCTCACATGATTGCAAATTTTAAAAAATGATTTTGACAGCATAATCCTTCTGTTTGATGTATCATCTGGAATTATAATTTATTATTGCATTTCACAAGGCATGCCACAAAACTATGAAGCTCAGTTTAAACGGAAAAAACAAACGGAAATCTTGAGGAAAAAAAGGGAAATTAAACATTTCATCCTGCAAAATCTCGAATACTAAACACATGCATGCATCACACCTATGCTATTAATGACAGCATTTGCAACTTTCAATATTTGATGTTATCTACAATCCTTAGATCCTCCTGACGACACTGATATAAGAACTTCCACCTCCCCCTCCCCTGAGTTCAGTGCTGTACTCTGCCCCCTCTGTAGCCCCTACTTCACACCACTCAAAGATTAGTTCTCCCTGAGTGGAGCTCACTCCAAGAAAATTGACTCATTAACAGCCAACGAAGCCACGCTAAGGGCAATCTGACTCTGTCTGCGATTAGGCCACACAAGGCCCTTAATCTGCCTAGTGGATGATGGACACTGGTGGAGAAATTGAAACCGTCTATGCCAGGACAGCCCTGTGTTATTATAACATAAAGAACAGTTATTAAAATGTCTGCAGCATGGGGGAGTCAATCCTAATAAGCTCCACAGTGCTGCCTCTGCTCTCTCTGTACACTTCCTCATTTCCTTGTCATTTTATCTCTCTTTTTTTCACATACACTCTCTAAACTCTTATTTCAGTCCCTCCCCCGTGTATGTCCCATAAAAGTGCTGTGAAGAAGAATATTTATCCCTGGTGTGATGTTCTTCATTGACAATGAATACCAAATTCACCCTTCTGCTGGACAGATGCCATACAATATAGTGTTCAAGCTGTTCAATGTGTTCAATATTGTACTGCAGTCATGATTCTTTCTTTCTTTTTTTTTTGTGATATTAGGTCCAAAGGGCTTTTTTTTTCTTTTTATAACAATAGGGACAAGTTAAACCTTACTACAGCATCATTTGTGTCAGCAGTGTTTTGGCCAGATTGTTGTGTTTTATAAAAGTGTCAAAGATAACTTTGGCGAAGATTCAAACCAAGTAGTAGTAGTAGTAGTAGCAGTTCTTAGTGGTTTAAACACTAGCACAAAAGCATACATCGAAGGGTCCACCAGATGTTCAATTTAGACATGGCGCTCCGGAGCCTCAAACTCTTTTCAATATCTATAAGGAACTCTTGAAAAATGCTGGGAGAATAGAAAAACTTAGCTTCTATATGCAGACAACCATTTTTGCATAGTAAGTTGAGGAACTATGGACTGAAAATGTAATACGCCAAAACAGAAATTCGTCCAATACCTAGATAGACTCCAGCGAGGACACACAGATCCTGCGGTCAAGAGAAAAAAGGAACAACCTTAAACATGTCCTTAAGTGTTTACACCGATCAATTTATCACCGATCTAATGTTCGCTGACGATAGCGCCATTTTTGCCGAAGACGACACCGAGGCGACTCGCATCCTCTATGACATCGCCCGGCACTCCAAACCGTACGGCCTCAAGATTAACACAGAGAAGACCAAAGTCCTGACCACCGACGGCTCACCAGCGATCGTCCACCTCGACGGTGTGCAGATCAAACAAGTCCAACAATTTAAATATCTGGGGTCTCTCGTCGAGGAGAAGAAAGTGGCATCATCAGTGGAGATACGCTCCAGAATTGGGCAGACGGCGGCAGCATTCGCTTCCCTGCACTGGTGCGTTTGGAAGAAGAACAACATCTCATTGTCTTTACCGAACCCTGATCTTGCCCATTCTACTTTACGGCGCAGAGACGTGGACAATGTTTAAACACGACCTGATATACCGCAAGCTCGAAGTTTTCCAAATGCGTTGCCTTAGATGCGTTCTCGGCGTTTCCCTTCGCGACCGTCATTCGAATGACACCATCCTCATCAGCTGCGGTAGCCAACTGACGATCGGCGACCTAATCCAGGGCCGCCGACTCCGTTGGTTTGGCCACATTTGTCGAATGGACCAGAGCCGCTACCCCCATGGCCTACTCTGGTTGATCCGCCCCACCGATTGGAGGGTGCATCGAAATGCACCAAAAAAGACATGGATGAAACAAATCCAGGATGATTTGAAGGCCCTTCGACTTGACCTCGAGCAGGCAAGAACCATCGCCTTAGATCGAAAAGCGTGGAAGATAATCGTTGGTCAAGCAACAGAACCTGTGGCACCTACAGCACCGTACTGGTTGCGCAGCCGACCATTGATTACACCACCAATTGAAATTCCTAGTGCATGTCTGCAGGATAGATTTAGGAGACATAAGGAAACTGATATTGTTCGATGAACAGATAAGATAAGAATATATCTTAGATAAGGAGAATGATAATGGATAAGACAAACTTTCAGTTTCTTTCAGCATCTATGATGATGGATAGACAAACTCAAAGGTGTCAAATCTCCAGAAAAGGTAACATGACAATGGTAATAATAACTACTTCCAAAGAACTCCAGCACAAACCAGTTACATCTATTATTATTACATCTACATTTTTAATATAAACGTTAACTTTTCCATTCATGTTTTAAACTGTTTTAATAAAAACATTTTGGAGGGACATGCAGATTCTTTTTTTCATCCATAATGCTAAGGAAGTGACACTCAACAGCTAACTAATGTTTCATTTTTCCTTTTATTCTTCATGCTCCTAACTTAAAGACCTAAGAAATGTCAATCTCCAGCCCAACAAACAATCATGAACAATCATCATAATTAATTCTATATTGACATGAAAGGAACCTATAGGGATTATACATTGCATGCTAAAGTCCAAGTTATCTGTTAATGGTTCATTTAAACCCTTTGCATTTTGTTGCCTCTTCAGATTGCTTAATTTGTCAACATGCCAGGCCGTTGCATACAATGCATAATTATCAAATGATTTATGTGTGGGGCGGCTAGAATAAAGAACTTTTCTCGCCGAGCACAGTATCATTGATGAAACTGCGAAAGGCATCAAGCTGTTAAAGATTTGTTTAAGGTTGTGTCACTAGGCATAGCAATGACTTATTTGCAGTAGATCACAGAGAGTCTTATACTCTCTTGATCAGAGTGCGTCACGATGGTCACACTCAGTGATCATAGATGAGTTATTGACCTCCCACAGAACAGAGGCTTTAGTGGAACTGCAGCAATTCATCACATGCCTCATGGCTAAGGATAAAAGGCTTTTCATAAGACACAAATTTATGAATTGAGGGAAACTCTGGCTTCCATTTTTCGTCCAGTACAAATGCTGTTTGCACTTCCACATGTAGTACAGCAAATTGCATTTAAGAGCATGACCGTTTTACATGCATTGAAGCTGAGAATCTCAACCGCCAGATTGACATTTGATTGATGTTGCTGATGTGAGTGCAAAACCAGCTCTCAATTCACCTTCCCATAAACTTCTAGGATTTGCAAAGAGACATTTTAAAGCAAAAAGTTGAACTGCAGTGCACATTGCATGTTAGAGGTGAAGTGTGACAGACAGATCATCAATTGTGACGAGTTTGTGCTTGGGTACCCTTCAGACTTACAAACATCAGGTCTCTGCTACAGCAACAGCTCAGTTCAAAAGAGGTTGAACTTGAAGAACTAATTTATCAACTTGAACTTTCTTGGCTTCATTTGACAGAAGTGTTTTTATCTCACCAAATGTAGAGGCAAAGCATTACCTGAAAACAGAGTCAACACTGTCAATCACAATGTAGTCCCAAAATGTATAGAGCTGAATGGGATGTGGCTAGAAGCACAATGCCTTGAAAGTTTTCTTTGAAATCTGCAGTTGTGATGTCATATCTATTTCTCTGTCTGTCTGTCTGTAGAAGTGTGTAGGGAAATTGCTATCTGTGTTGCCCTCTTGATGCACTTACCTTTTGGGTTAAATTGAATAAAAAATATATTTTAAATTCTATGTATTTTAATATATTTCAGAATGGAGGATTATCTCTGCCTCTTGTCATAGCCATTTTTTTGCAACACAAATGGGAATGGCAGCAGAAACACCTATCTTGAGGCTTTAGAACAGGACTTACAAACCAATGCGTAATATCACGTTAGCGACGCCCATCTTTTATACTATCTTTAGTCTTAATGATCCAATTTAGTATTAATGGCTTTTTTTCATAGCCAGTTTACCACTCCAAATGTTCAACAAAAATGTTGTCACATCAGGAATCCATAGGTTTTATTATGTCTAGAATTTCCTCTGCATCTGTTTGCAGTTTTCACCACAGAGAGTTCATGCAGTCCATCTTAAGTGAAACAGTTGCACATTCACCCACTAACAATTTAAGTACATCACCTGTTATTTCAAGTAACAAATATATGTGCCAGTGATTGTGTTTTTGTGTACTTTGATTGTTGTGTAAAAGAAGAACTTATTCTGACTTGTAGCTACATCTGTACATGTAAGATAAGATAAGATAAGATAAGATAGAACTTTATTAATCCCTCGGGTGGGTTCCTCTGGGAAATTCGATTTCCAAAAAAGCACAGCACCGACAGAAGTTACAGAGTTATACACACACACATATATATAAATACAGAGACAATATAAATAAAATATACGAAGGGGATAAATAGAATAATTAGGAATAAAAATAAAAATACAAGTGAATTGCACATTTCAAGTATTGAGTCTATTGCACCGTTGACTATTTACAAAAGTATTGCACAAAAGGTATTGCACAGTGAGGTGAAGAGGCACTACAGCTTAGTTGTTCCCTCCTTTGTCCTCCTGTTTCCCCTCCCTCTCCCCTCCAGAGAGGAGTTAAACAGTCTGATGGCGTGTGGGACAAAGGAGTTTTTAAGTCTGTTAGTTCTTGTCTTTGGGAGAAGCAACCTGTCACTGAACAGACTCTTCTGGTTGTTAATGGCCGTGTGCAGAGGATGCCTGGCATTGTCCATAATGTCCATCAGTTTCTTTAATGTCCTTTTCTCTGCCACTGTCACCAGAGTGTCCAGCTTCATGCCGACCACAGAGCTAGCCCTCCTGATCAGTTTCTCCAGCCTGGATGTAGGAGGACTACCCACAAGGTGAACCTGCTCAATTAGGTAGTACAAACAAAATGTGTGTATTCCTCACTGTTGGAGCAGGGACAGATCCTGATCAATAGCTGCCTTTCCAGGCAGAGCTATTAGCAAACAGTGCCATGCCTAATAACTGAGGGCTGACCTTTTGGTTTAATGCTTTCTCTCCTCGACTTCAGGCCCCAGCTACAATGCAATGGTGCAGCAAGGAGAAAAGGTGAGTGTTGTTTTAGTAGTTTGTAAATGTAATGCAGATTGATCACTGTCTTCCCAGTCTTGCAGCTGTTATTGCTATCGTCAAGGCTGCAGGGAATAAAAGGGACACGGCTGAAGTTCCATAGTGAAGTGATTCATGGACTTGCCTGTCTTTATTTATATTCAGTCATGGTATGTGTCTATAGAAGACCTGGTATTTTTACACTTGAAGTCATTTTCATCTTTCACACATAAGAATTTACGTGTTGCTACAGATCTCTTACATTTTGCCGTGGACAGGAACAATGTTTACCACAGGTGTATGTCTGCTACTGATCTGAACAAATATTATAGCAAACACTATTTCAAGAAGTTACATTTAAACACAGGACATAACAGACTCTTAAAATATGAAGATCTTGTTTTCTGAAACAAAAGTGACAATGACATAACATCAATCTGACAAACAAGATTCCAGCGCAACATCCAGTGACTGTCTTAGTTGAGCAGTAGTTTATCCGGTAATTCATACCCTGTACTGCTGCTCTTTGAGGATGTACTTTACATAAAGCACCAGATGGACATCTCCATTAGGAACCCTTGGCTAGGCTACTTGATCAGACTGTCCATCAAACTCTTTTCTCTCTGATCTCTGCTCTTCCACAGGCATGACCACTGACAGTAACTGCTTCAGCCCCCCTACAGTGAACACTCCTGCTGTGAGAAAAGCTGATATTCAATAATGATATCACTTCCACGGACTCTGTCTTGTTGGGGTGACAGGATGACGATGACTTGGAAAACTCACATTTATCTTAATGATAAATTGGCACATGGTTGGCGTATGACAGCTGGCAAACATTCTTGGAAGTGTGTGCATTTTTGTGTATTTGTGTCAAGTGAGCCAAGCAATGAGTATTGTGTTTCCCGTTTGGCAGCAGCTGCTCTTCTACAACACTGAGGGATTGTCAATAAACATCCATTTCTAGATTAGTCTTCTCTCCCACTTGGAACAACTAATTCCACACTATTTCCCAAGTGAAAAACATGTTTCGTTATGATTGCTCACAGAAATAATATAGCAAGAGGCACTGACTGTGAATTAAGTTGCAAATTACGTCACTTAGTCTACATTGGAGCAGTGTACATTCAACAGGATATTGAATCCAACCCTGCTATTAGTTTAGATAAATTATACTGTACATCAAGTCTTGGTTAGGGCATCCATAATTTGTGACTAGTTTGCTACTCAAGAGACTGACAGCCTGCTAATTGAGAGTTAATCAATCAGTATCTTAGTATCACACCCACAAAAGAAATTGTGATTACTGCTTGTATGCTTGTTGTTGGCTTCATTGCACTTAATTCTACATACAACGTTTCTATCTGCTTGGCGCAAAACTCATTTGTATTCAGTCAAATTGAAGCAGGAACACGAGAGGCGAGGCTCAAGCAGGATTAGGTTTGACAGTGCCCCTGAGACAATGGCAGGTAAACAGGCACTTCACAAGAGTGTACACAGTCATTTACAGCTTTTTGCCATAGAAAGATCCTAAGAACTCGCTAATTCAGCATTCTTACTCAATGAATGCCTTTGTTATTTTCCATTTTCTGCAATAAAACTGTAGAACTAAGGCAGCGATTCAAAAGGAAAATACAAATACACTAAAAGTTGAGAAGAAGTAAGGGCACTGATATATAAGCATGAAAGAAAAGAAATAGATTAATTCAATGAACAAATAGATTTCTCATGAACCTAGGCTGTATTTTTATTCATACTTTAAGGTCGGTCATACTTGTATGTTCTCCGTGAATGTGATGGTAATTTGCTCTCTATTTATTCCATGTATTTACCTAACTATCCTACTATGTATGGTACTATATTTTTTGGTATTTACAAAATAAAAATCTGTTACATATTAAGCACTTCACGATATATTAAAAGCTGATTGAACAGTGTAGATCAACTTCTTTCCACTTTCAACTCAAATGCACTGTCACAGTTTAAAAGGTGTTGAAGCCGCATCAATCAGAAGTGATGTCCTAAAAATAAACAGTCCAAACACAGCTGTGATCTTTGTGAAAAACTCAGTGTGTGTGTGTGTGTGTCAGGAAATAACAGCCAGTGAAGTGGGAGTGTGTCAGCTCAGCTGTAGTGTCAGCAGATGGAGAGGGAAAAGCATAGATAACACAGCTGGTCTTGTGCTGCACCACTCATATTGATCACTGGGAAGTTTAACATAATTTCCTACCTCAAGGTTTCTCGTGTTTGTCAAAACACTCAAAATAGATTTGTATGGCTTTGATTATAGAGATATTGCTTATTCTAACAGAGAGGACTAGCTACTATAAGCCAGTTTAGTATGCATGAACCTTGCCAGCTAAGTTTGTTGTTACTATTGCTTTCCACGAGGAATGGGGAATGTATATTATACAATTCATATAAATCCTAATAATACAAAGCAACTCTCACCTTCAGCTCGTGAAATATGTTTTCATTCTTATAATCCATATCCTGATAGTGACATTTTTATGAGGCATCCAATATTTAGTGCCCTCTGAATTGGCACTGAATAGACATTCACAAAAACACACAGTGTCCTGTTTTCTAGGTGGAATGATATTCTTGCTTTGTCTTCCAGGACTTTTTCAAGTTTTCTAAAAGAGTGTCATAGCCTTGCCTACTGATTGAAGCTAATTTAATTCATTACCTACTGTATGCTTCACCGAAACACCACTGACACTGCTGTGAGCAAATGACTCACTCAGCTGCGTGATAGCTGAAAGGTTCAGTGCGTGCAGAGCATAGACTTGCATCTGTCTCAGTTTCACAAGTTAACAACACCTCTTAAGTTGTCAGTATTGTGATAATTCTGTAGCTAACAATTGTCTAATTGTGTAGTCACGCTGTGCATGTTTGCCTCGTTTCATGCTTGAGCATGATTGTCCTCCACTCCAAACTCACAGCTTGCACTTACATTTATGATGAAAGCACAAGTTTCTCCCTCCGTCTCAACTCCTCTCTCTTTCTTGCTCTGCTTCTCTTCTATGCACACACACACTTTTTTAACACGCACTCTTTCAGAATGCGAGGTTCACTTACAATTTTATACATTTTGTGGTTTAATTATAGAAGTGGTGACACACTGTATACTCACATATTTGTTACAACAAAGCAAGTTTTACAAAGGCATCTGTCTTTGAGGAAGTATTCTGGATCTGTGCTGGAGCTAGCTATCATACATGCATACTGCGTCCAAGTCCAGCTGAATCACACTCGTGCCCAGGGCACAGCTCCCAGTGATCAGCTAGGCTCTGGGGTTCAAACATACTCTGGCTGACAATGTGAGCACACCATAAAACAGGTTCATGCAATTGTCCAAACACTGTAGCAGATATCCACTGACGCTCTTTGAAGATTGCTGATATAATTAGAATATGAAATAGCATATGAAGCATTTTTTTAAAGAGAGGTATTGAGTGCTAAAGCAGCTTAGTAGCCCTAAACTGTGAATTGTAAGTGGTTGAATAACGAAACTTGTAGTCAAAAGTAAAAGTGCCAAAAAGTAAGCAGATGAAAAACAAATAAATTACTATTATCTAATATTTATTATCAGCATGATTTAAACTAAATAAGCCAACAAGATTTCATGTAAAGCTTCTCCTTGGTTTGGATGATGTGATGCAGAACAGATGTTGTGTGAAATTAAACTTACAGTAAGTATTCTAAAAGAATAGTAGGCATTTACCTATAGGCACCTAAATGCCCAGAAACAGTCACTACAGCTAATTGTCAATCATATTTGCAAAATCTTAACATGACCAAAATACTTTCCATCTTCTTATAGCAAAATGACCTGAGAATCTTACATTCATCAATCAGTGCAAAAGCTCATCAAATAATTTTGTGTTGGTCTCATGAAAATGTAGTTTCAAGAGTCCACCTGGACTCTTTAGAGACCACCTTTTGAAAGTCTGCTGCTGGTTAGAAATTGCACCCAAGCTCCTCCAGGAACCCTCCACTATCCAATTACCTCAAGTTTCAGTCCACAGCATGCCATACACACCCAGGAGAACACTATATCAAAATCTGAGGAACTCTTAACTGGTCTGCATATATTTAAATGCTCCTCTCCAGAGAAATTATTTTACTGGGAGCATATATTTTGATGATTCATTTTTGAAAGTTTTACACTAGTGAGGGTGACAGTGGTTGGCAATGTTGCCTCACAGCAAGAATATGATGACTTTACAACTGCTGTTTTGAATCCTAAAACCTTTCTGTGCAGGCTCTACTCTGTATGTTTCCTCCCACAAAGTTTGCAAATGTATTCCAGGTGGAATGGATAAATTATTTGCTGTATGTTCAATTTTTTATCTTATGTATTCGTCTACATATCAGCCTTTCTTCTGACATCGATATGAAAATAATGCACTTTAAATATGCGGACATGTAACATGTCTGTTTTTTGAGAGCAAGAAGAAAGGAATTGGCAGTAATCTTCCTAATAATAATTTCCTACACAGTGTGCACCAGTCATTGAAGTGACAGATGGCACGCGGTTGTGCGTTAGAAGGTTTGTGTAGGTGCAGTGCATTTATATAAGTGAAATATGCAGATGAAAGCGATGTCAGCGCACACACCCACACGCACACACACTTAATATTAAAGCTTCAGTTGAAATATGTTTTCTTTCTTCAAATCATTGCCCTGCGGGAAAAAAAAGAGAAAAGAATCGATGAATAAAAGTTCAGTGACTTAATTGTCTTCTGTGGAGAGATATCAAACATGAATATAATTTAAAAGTAAAACCCTAACAGGATGAATACTGATATAATACAAGGGCTTTATTTTTTAGTTGTATAATTAAAATTGCTCCAGTTAAACAAAAGAAAGTAAAAAAATAAAAAATAAAGTCTGATAAACACTATGCTACTGTACAGTTCCTTTCATATCTAAAAGAGACAAGGACCCAGGTAGAATGGTTCAGACATTTTATCAGAACTTTTCCAGGAGTCTTCTGGGAATCCCTGGCTGAAACTGTGGACAAGACCCAGAACCTACTCATCTGTGTCAGAATCCTGCAGGAAAAACCAGGAAAGACTCCTGTGGAGAAAGATGTAAGGGGTGCCCTCCTTAGCCTTTTACCCTTCAACTCAACTGGGATTGTATGGCGGTTTTCCTGTTTGTGAGAGGAGTTCCAGATTTCCATCCTCTGGGGTGGGGATTCCAGCACCTCGCCTGCTCCCCATTTCATGTCAATCAGCAGGAGGATTTTTAAACCTGCCACTCTCCGTCAGTTCGTCCTGCTACCGTTGGTGGTAACTTGGCCTCCTTGTATTAAGATTCATGCTCATCTGTTTTGTGTTTAACATTGGTTTCATACGCACCCCGCTCCCTTGCCTGCCCTCCTGCTCGTCTTGACTCTCCTGGATTCCCCCTCTGGACTTCCTGGAACCAGACCATCCCCCTCACCATGCTCATCCCCCACAGGACACTCACGGCCACCTCTTCCAGGACTAATCGGTCTCATTCACCTCCAGCGATTCTCTTGCCTTCCTGCCCAGTAAGCTCTCTCTCCTCTGTAACAGAGTTCCCCGTTCCATCCCTCTCCTTGTGTTCCCAGTGTTCAAACGTTTCTCTGAGCTCAACCTTCCTCAGTTTGAGTTCACATTTTTGTAAATAAACCTTGTAAACTCAATACATGTGTATTGAGTCTGCTTTTGAGTCCAAAACTCACACAAGTTTTGGACTCTTGACAGAAATGGACAAACGTTGATAAAATGAGAAGCTCAGGACCTTCTTTTTGTGCAACACAAGAGGTTTTGACAAATGTGCAAATTTCTGCATTTCCTTTTTAACCATTGGCGTCACAATATTATTAACACCACATGATAAACATTTGAGCCACTCCACCCACCTCTATACAGATGGATATGTTTAAAACCAGCATATGTTGAAAGAGGTGCACAAAGATTGTCTGGCATGCAGAAAATATGCACTGAAACTGTTTTTGAGCTACAAATGTCATTATTCCAGTTTTACTCCTGGATTTCCAACACTAAATTGACGGTGCTTTATTTAAAAGTTGTAGTGGAAGTTTCACTATGACTTTTGTTCAGCTTTTCCAAAACAATACCCACATATAAACAGTACTGTTTTTGCATCAGCCAACTGATGAATAAGAGTATGAATTTTGTTGAAGTTATAGCAATTCCCATGGCCTATTGATTCAGCAGTAGTTCTGCATGGGGAGGTGTATTGACTGTAGAGGGCTGTTGTGTGTTGCAACACTAAGGAGAAAAGATGAGCGTGTCTGTCCTGTTATGATGGATGGCCGTGGGCTGCAGAGGAGCTAATTGGCTCTTGATGAGGCTGGTGTTGCAGAGAGAAAGTATACCAGGCTAGATTAGCACATTAGTAGGGTTAATCAATGAGGAAATTAAGGTGTGCTGTTACCCTCTGACTGTTTCTTTTTTCCCTACACTTCTTTTTCTCCATTCTTGCTCTTTAGCTGTTCCAAAGTAATGCTCATTTTGTTTTCTCTCCTTTCAGCCCACTATTCATTCGCTTTGTAAAAATGCTTGGCATATATGCGTCTAAATATTAAAAGTTAAGCATTATAGATACATGAGTAGATACCAAGTTGCTTTTTCAAGATAGTAAAATGCTTTAGTGTTTGTTTTGTTGTCTTTTTTGGTCACTTTTCTTTCCTTTGGAGTATTTTTTAATTAATAATAATAATAATAATAATAATAATCTATACTTTAATAATCCAGCCCCCAGCGGAGCAGTAGTAGCTTGCTCAAGGGTACCTCAGGGTAGCTGTTCGGTGGATTTGAACCCCTGACCTTCCAATCATAGACCAATATCTTTGATTAACTAGTGTTTTTTTTTTGTTTTGTTTGTTTTTTGTTTTTTGTTTTTTTGTTTTTTTTTTTGGGGGGGGGGTGCTTTTTTTGGGTGTGGGGGTTACAGAAATGATTTCCCCAAAAAAGCTTTAAAACAGAGAATCAAAATGTTCTTATCTTTGGACAGATCTTTCAAATCTTTCTTCTGTGTTTGGGTCCAAACTTCCTGACTTCCTCAGGAAGTGTTCTATAAACTTTCCCACAAAGTCTTTTAATCCACTCACTAACAGGGTAACAGGCTATTCTCCACCCTGCCTCTGTATATTTAGTGGATATGGTGGTTTACTTATTTTTTACCTTCTCTACACTGTGTCCTTTTAGCTATCATAGGACAAAAGGCAGCATACACCATAAACAGATCGCCAGTCTATTGCAGGGTTAACATAGAAACTGAGAACTATTCACACTCACATTCACACCAACAACCAATTTATAGTCAACAGTTTACCTAACAAGCACGACTTTGGACTGTGGAAGGAAGCGAGAGAAGCCGGAATACCCGGAGGCAACCCATCCAAGTACAAGGATGCAAACTCCACACAGAGTAAGTACAAGAAAAACTAAAATGCAACTGAAAACAAAACATGTTTCAAAATGCAATGCTCCCAAACAGAATATAAATGTATCTTTGATTAACAAACTTCAGATTTTTTTTCCACTGCAATCCTTGTATCCTCCGAATATGGACTTTTTAAAAGACTGCAGTTAACTTGTAGTGTACAATATTGATGGGCCAGTGTGCCAAGGCACAAATGCCAAAAGACATCTTGTCCATAATTTGTCAGCATGAGACAGGGTGGCAGCATTTGATACTCTGGGATGAGAACGCACTGTTCTCCTTGCCTGCAGGATCATTACTACTTTGCTGAAAGTTTGGTTATTCCTCCACCTGTGTTGGCCTTGAGTAAGTGGCATCTTAGGCAACTAAAAATTATATGCTGGAGGCTTGAATTTGCATTTGCGGTATTACAGTGGGGACACTTTCTTAGGCACACAGAAGGGTTTGGTCTCCGGAGCTGGGAGGGTGTCAGATAATTGATCTGATTAAGAAATTGTTTGTAGCTCGTGGTATTGCCAGAAAATCACTTCACAATGCGTCTCTGTCTCTGTCTTCCCTGAGGATATCTTCCTGCCTTTTTACAATTGCCTGCTTCTTCAGTGCTGTTCATGTTAGTGATAACCACTTTCAAGCTGAGGACGAGAGTTTATGTAGAGTCCACATGATGTCTCGGTCTGCTGTTTGGATGCTTGACTGCTTCCTTTCCACTTACTTCCTATTCTAATGTGCAGGTAAGTGCTTTCAGTCTAAACATCTCAAAAAATATTTTTTTCCTGATTTCTGATTTACCAACAGCTGTACATGCACGATTCCTAGTCTTTGAGCATGGTTTGCATAGTAGAAATGTTTTTTAAATGTGATGACTGTGTTGGATTTGCAAAGGTACAGTGAGTCGCTAAGTCAGCCTGACTTTCAAGATGGACTTTCAAGCATCCAAGACTTGCATGCAACTGTTTGGTGTATGTGTTTAATACAGTCCATGTAGCTTTGTGCAGTGGCAAACTCTTTGCAGACTGCAGTGTTTGGCTCTCACCAATCATAAAACATTTAGCTGCTGTAAATGGGAGAATCAAACAGTCTGTTCCAATGCCCTTATCCAACAGCTGCCAGGGTGTTACCTGCTAGGTGGCATAGCAACTTACGAAGTCTTCAAAACACTTAATGATTAGAGGCCGTCATTAAACATTGAACATGTAAACATGTTTCTGACAAGCTGTCAGCTACTAGGTTTAAATCTTATTTAATAAAAGATTTCCACAGTTTAAATGATGGTGCTAATTTATTATTTAGTGTATGTCTGCCTTGTGGTTGACAAGTCTCGAGTTTCTCAGTTAGTCTCACATCTGTTTTTCAAAAAACAAAAACAAAAAACAGACAGTGACAGTGACACTCATAATACTTAATGAGATCCATATAGGGCCTTTACAAAGCAATGGTCATAAGGGCGACGCCTGTCTTTTATAATCTACCCTAGTTGTGGTTGCCACTATTAACATACTTTTCAACTAAGTGGTTGCAAAATAGTATACACCTCAGGAATAACCTTGAGTACAGGTATAGTGTCTACTTTTCCTATAGTACTTGCATATGTATTTACCTGAAATCACATTATCTGGCTCCATTTCCTCAGTACTCATCGGTCAGGCACCCATAATCCTACTTCAGCTTCAAATCTGTAACGTTTTTTTCTGACTACAGCAGGTGTTTCCACCACCTCATTTTGCCATGATGACACATACAAGCACACACACACACACATACACACACCAGCCGCACATTTATGGCTGGTAATACATATTCTCAGGTTTTAGAAAAACTAAAAAAACCCCACAGTCTTTAGGGAATGACTAAAGAGATTATTGTTTCCTCACATTTCACCACTACTGAGCAAAAAAAGGAGTGAAATGAGCAGCGGCACAGTATTCTAATTTCAACTCTGGTTGAACCCTGAATTTGAATTCTTTTGAAATGCTCTGCAGTCCTGTCATACAATTTTGAACACTCCCATACAATGGCTGCGGTCTTTCATGTCTATCAGTGTAGCCTGTTTTTCCACATACTGTAGAATATCTCAGAAAAAAATTTGCTGAATTTTTCATCAGGTTTCACCTCAATTTAGTGATTTTTTTTTTCATTTTTCCTTTATTTTATCTTACATATTCGTCCATCCGTCTGTGGTCCACTACCACATCCTCATATTCTGTTTCAATCATCCACCCACATCTACAGTATCTATGACTCTATACATATTTTTTCTTCATGCCATTAAATTGTAAAGCTTTCCAGTCATCTCAATTAACTGTGCCAAAATAATGAACTGGATTTCTTTTATAGGATGTCAGGTTGCTTTGAAGACACAAACCTACCCTTAAAAACTAAACACATTCACATTTAGAAATTTCCTTGTTTATGAAAGAGAATCAAATTTGCTTAGAGAACCAGCAAATCAATCAGAAGGGTAAATGGCAATTACCTATTTATTTACAAAGCGCACCTGAATATTAGCCGCACAAGCTAAAATCAGGGGAAAATCCTGTTTTGTACATACATTAGCTGCACCTGACAAAAAGCCGCAAGTGTTTCAATGTTGACTTATCATATGTAAGAGAATATGCACAAAGGGAATTGTCAGGAAAGAGATAGACTGCTGAAAGTGGCTGTAGTGAGCAGGTCACCATCAGGGATTGGACTATGGTCCAACAGAAGGTCGATCCTCAGCATCCTGGGGAAGGCATGCACATCCTTTTCCTGGAAAAAAGATGTCAGCAGAATATAGTCTTTAGTATACTTTTGAATTTTACTTTTGACAGGTATACAACATGATATTATTGCTGATGATGAAATCGAGCAGCAACAGTATTTCATTATGACAGTGACCCCTTTTGGAAGGATAATCTCCCTCTGAAAAGTGGTTTGAAGATGATGGCAAAGAGTTCAAGGTGTTTTGTTTGTATGTGTGTGTGTGAGTATGTCCAAATTTAAAAACCAAGGCAATCAAACATTCCTGGCTTGTACTGGAAAGATCACTTCTCCTTAGTATATAATTTAGAAATACATATATTATTTTTGGGTTAATAAGCTCATATATAATGTGTAATTGTATCTTTTAGAAAGTCTAAAGAAGTGATTAACAAAGTATATAAATGCACATTTATATGTATATATGATGATTAAGATGTGAGCTCACTGTTTGTAAGCAGGTTAATATAAATTTTATAAATACTTGTCTCATACTGCAATTCGCGGTTAATTCAAGCAGTTACTTAGTAAGTGTGTAGAATATGTAAAATATGTGTTACAATAATAGTAAGTTATACAGAGCTCAAGCCAATTGTTTGTCTTTTCTACCTTTTCACTATCTTGATAAAGTGTATGTGTTTTCTGTTTTGTTTGATCTTTTTTTCCTACCTCCCATCACATTTTGATAGGTTTTACAGTCTCCCAAGACTCTTTGTTGATTGACAGATGGGAATTAACCACGTGTAAACATTTTATGCATACATTTGCATACCATCATTCCTGGGATCCCAGATCTCAAACATCATACACCATCACTGATCCATTGCACATTGCCTTTTCTGTTGTTTTCTGCATTTTTACCAGACAGATGCATGCTGTGGTGAGTACTGAACACAGTTTAAGATCATTTTAGATATGAAGGAAATGAGTCCTGGAAAAGGTGCAAAACAAACATCTATACAGAACATATATACAGTATATATGTTTGTTTTAGTATATTTTTAAGGTCTGTAGACGTCTTTAGTTAAGTAATTCTAATGGGAATGTTGGGAAGTTACAGTTACTACATGGTTCACATGGCTGTCAAAGAAAGGGGTTAGCTTTAATAAGCATCTGGGAAGGAAATGTGAGCTGGGTTGGCTGGTAGCAAGAAGGTTCCAAAGTTTCAGAACCACACCAATTTAAGAACCAGAACTTTAGTACCCTGTAATGCTGTATAAGGTCAAGTCAAATTAAGTTCATTTTATTTTATAGCTCAATATCATAAATCCTAAAATTTTAAATATAGATTGTATACAACACTGCAAGTAGCTAGATTATTAACTGTTACAGAAAAAGAAAATATGTGATTGAAATACCTAAGAAGGAAGATTAACTTGGTCATGCTGGCTTAATCCAGGCAACAATGTTATTGATGCACAGTCATTTTTCTCACAAAGAAGAGTAATCTACTCAACAATAAGAAACTTTGAATTCTGGGGGCAAAAATACAGTAAGAAATATTTCCCACATAATTAGATTCTATTTGTGGCAGGAGCTGCCAGGGGGGGATTTTCTATTTGATCTGATATTCCAGCTTTTACTGGCTAAAGAAGTACTGTATGATGGCTTCAGTCTTCCTCTTCCTGTCCTACATAATCTTGTTTGTTTAACTACACTTATCTCTCCATAACCTTTACTTGCATAATTGCCATAAGAGTACTGAATTAAATCTTGACTTATTGAAAAGAAGTTACCTGTCAGATATTTATGCTGGTTGGACTGCTCAGCTTTCCTATGTGTGTTTTTTGGTGATCTGTTCTGTTAGTGTTAACTTTGGACTGGACTGCTCCTGTGCCTTCTCTAGAAGTGGTGGGAAATATTTTAAAATATTCAAATTCTTCTAATCTTGTCAGCGCAGTGTTATACTAGGTAATGCAGCCAAGTATAGTCGATACGTGTCTCTGAGTAAGACACATTAGTTACTCTCAGTTGCATACTTTGTGTTTATTAGGACAGTGTTTCCCAACCTTTTACAGCCACGGCATATATTTCACATTTGACAAATCACACGGCCGCCACCAAACAAAAATGTCACAAAAAGGATATTGATATTTTTCCCTGCACACCAGCCATAGCAGAATTGGCTTGGTTTGCCCTTTATACCTTTTTTGCTTTCTTCTGACCAGTACTCATGCTAGGGCCTTCATGTGGGTCAAAATTCTCTCCAGGACCCAGGTCAGATTAACTACTTTTTCTTTTCAAATATTTATCTATTGCTATTACAAGCTGTGTCCTATCACAGCATGACTATTATGTAATTTATTCTTCATCTTCTTCTATTTTACTGGCAGTTGGCAACCCATTTAATTAGAGCAGGTAGTTGTACTGCCCTCTAGTGGAAGTGAATGCATTGTCCTGCTCGTTACTCAAGCTGCTCGCTTTGAGCAGCAGTCCCCAACCCCAGGGCCATGGACCTCTCCGTGAGTCATTTGGTACCGGGCCGTGAGAGTTGAGGCTCAGGTGTGAAATTTATGGTTTTCAGGGTTTTTGGCGGTTTTTAGCATTATTATTTTTTAATCATTTTTATCGTTAACTCGGTTTCCCCGGGACTTTTCCCATGTCTTATGAATAAATCTTCATTTTTTTTTTTGGTACCAGTACTGGTTTTATTTTGTTGTATTTATCTGCGACACCTTAAAGGCCGTGAAAATATTGTTGGAAATAAACCGGTTTGTGGCGCAAAAAAAGGTTGGGGACTAATCAGGTGAAACCAGATAATCTTCCACGGCACACCTGATCATCTCTCATAGCACACCTGTGTGCCGCAGCACAGCGGTTGGGGAACACAATATTAGGACACATCTGGCAAACTTTTTGCTAATCCACAGGTTAGTTATGTAATATTATATAATTTTAGTTATGTAACACTCCCACATTCCTCTCTTCACTCTTTTTTTCATTAAAAAACAAACTCTTGCAAATTATAATTCTCATGTGCTTTGGGTGCGCTTAGTAGCTCTGTGGGATTATTCTGATTGATTTGGATTTTTCTTTAGGTATTATTGTATTCCTTGGTGCGTATCTACAAATATAAAAAACAAACCCTGACTACCTTTTATTTATAAAATAAACATAACAAACACTTTTTAGTTCTTGTTCTGTTATGTTTTTTTACCGGCATTCTATTCAGATGATTATATTTTACATTATAAAGTTTTATTTTTATTATTCAGTTTATTGCCTGTTTTCCTGGTAGTTTGTCCTTGAATTCGCTTAGCGAAGCTCTTGAAAGAGCATTGAAGGGACAGTGTGTTTACTTAGCTGTTTACATTAAGTATTTTTCATGTCTTACTCAACCTTTAACTCTCTTAGAAAACTACTTGCCTTCAAAAAAAATATACACAGATCTCACTCACAAAATTTCAACTTTGAGTAAGACACAGAAGGTCATTGCTGAAAAGGCAGTCTGTCTGCAGAGTACCTGAACTGAACTATGGTAACGGAAAGATGACTTGAAGGGAAAACTGTGCACAAGCAATAGGGATGACTGTGACCCTGAGAGGATTGTGAAGAAAAGTTGACTCGAGAACTTGGGAGAGCTTCACAAGGAGTGGACTGATTCTGGTGTCAGTGGACCATGCACAGATATCTTCAGGAAAAGGAGTACAACTGTTGCATTCTAATATCAAGCCACTCCCGAACTCTGTTGTTCAAAGGATTCAGATGAGATTTTCAGATGAAAGGAAATTTGGAAATCAAGCACCTAGACTCTGGAGCAGGGGTGGCCAACCCGCGGCTCTCGAGCCGCATGCGGCTCTTTGCCTGGTTTCATGCGGCTCTTACGTTCATATCAAAGTTTATGTTTGTGTTTTGATTTTTTTTATGTTGTTGTTTTAAAATGTGCGCGTTCGCTTCGCTTGAGTTCAATACGGTATTTTTCATCAAATGCGCATGTGTGTGAGATGAAAATACCGCAAAGTTTCCCAGTAGGAGCAAGTTCGCCCTTAAAATGGCAGGAAAAAAATGCACAGCAAAAAGAAAATATGAAGATGAACACAGGACGTTTTTAACAGAGTGGGAGAGTTTATATTTTTTTGTTGAACGCAATGGTAAGCCATTCTGCCTTATATGTCAGACGTCATTAGCGCATTTCAAAGCTTCAAATCTTCAGCGCCACTTCAGCTCACTCCATGCTAACATCGACCAGGAATTTCCAAAAGGGACTGAACTTCGCAAGCACGAGTTGGCCACTTTGAAAAGTCAGGCAGAAAAGCAGATACAGTTTTTCCAAAAATTTACGAAGCGGTCAGAGACCATAACGCTCGCATCCTATCAGCTGGCTTGGAACATTGCACGGGCTAAAAAGCCATACAATGAAGGGGAGTTCGTTAAAAAATGCCTCAGTGATGTTGTTGGAATCTTGTCTCCTGAAAACGACAAATTAAAACGCATGGTATCAGACGTCCAACTGTCCCGCCACACTGTTGAACACAGAATATCGGACATTAACACGGCTATTGAATCACAGTTGCACTCTGACCTTCAAGCATGTGAGTATTTTAGTGTCGCATTGGATGAGAGTTGTGATATACAAGACAAGCCTCAGTTGGCAATATTTGCACGGTCTGTTTCAAACGTGTGTGTGTGTGAGACAGTGCACACAATGTTCATTGTTGAAAATGACTGGCCTGTGGTTTTAGTACTGTAGGAGTCCATTTCTGTCATTATCATGTTGGTGTGTGACATTTACAATAAATCTGGCTGAGCAGAGGTGTGTGTGTGTGTGTGTGTGTGTGTGTGTGTGTGTGTGTGTGTGTGTGTGTGTGTGTGTGTGTGTGTGTGTGTGAGAGAGAGAGAGAGAGAGAGAGAGAGAGAGGGAGGAAAGGATGGGTGATGTTCATGTGTGCCCATGCGTATGATGTGGCTCTTTGCGGTAACACAGTAAAAAAAAAGTGGCTCTTGGTCTCTGACTGGTTGGCCACCCCTGCTCTGGAGAATAGAGAGCCACAAAATCCAAGGTGTTTGAAGTCCATTGTGAAGTTTAAGCAATCTGTGATTTGGAGTGCCATGTCATCTACTTGTCAAGATTTTTTCCGTCCGCTAACGATGAGGATTCAGCACCTGTTTACAGTGCCAAGACTACCACTAACTAGTTTGCGGTCTATGAAAGCACTATACTCAGCACCCTAGCCAACTTCCCTAGCCAGATCCATATAGACAATGAGATACTGTCAAGGGAAAGTTAAAAGTACAGATCAAGGCACCTGGGCTTCAGCAACACTTCAGGAGTGTTACATCGATATAGAATATGTGAAAGAAATTCTACCTTTTTCAATTAAAATACCACAAAAATGTGACTCTTTTTCAGATGCACCAGTAAATGGTGTATCCATTTGTTCGCTTGTGATATTTTGACAGACTGTAGCCATGCATATGATAAGAACAGTGAGCCTATACTTTTATAGTGCTATTATCCTCACTCCTATAATATGAACAAACTATTAGTCTCACCAGCCCTGACATTAATGCCCAAATGAGCAATAATTAACCCAGACACTAACCAGATGCATGAGTAGCTCATAGATGTATACTAGATGAATCATGGTCGGATGTGAATATAACATTTTACAGCCAGAAAAGGAAATGTGCACAAATAAATGTAAAGTGACGCATGAGTCATTCCATTAAGACTAAAGATGCCTGTATTATATGCGCAAATTAGCCTCTGAACTGTTGCATGAATGAACTTGTACACTGAGTATTTCTCATAAACAAGTGAAAATTAAAATATTCACTTGAGTGAGTTTTGTCGCTGTACAGGCAGTGGTGTCTTGTTTTCTCATGTATGATAAGGCTGTTCCAGCCTTATCGTGGTGCAATACAGCCCTATGTATAAATCAAGCCATGACACACAAGCTGCTCTCCTATTCTTTCTCTGTTACACAAGCTTGACTGTGCTTCCTTATTGGGAGACTTCTTTAGCTGCCAGTACGCTGTGAGTTTGAGTGCATCCTAATGACTGACAAGCCAGCAGCAGCTCATGCAAAGCAGGCAATGGTACTAGAGTTGAACCTGTGCATCTGTCTTGCTGAGTTCACAGCTGCACTGCTTGCAGTCTCAATTATAAGACCACTTCTCGTATGCGTAAGTGTATATACCTTTGTTTAAATGTACTAAACTATGGCCTATATGCATCATTGCTATTAATATTTAGACGCATTTGAGGTTAACACTATCTGTTATTATCTTGACAGTGTTTGTACTGTCTGTAAGGAAGCCATAAAAAAAATCACATATATACACATATTCTGATATGTCAAAGTAAGATGACAGTGGTATGTTTATGTGTGGTTAAGCATGACACTTGTCCTTTTTGACAGCTTGTCTCTGCAGCAGTTATCAGGGACACCTAGCAGGCACGGCAACATATGAACAAGAATGAAAACGCAACACTATACCCTAGTGATCCTGCTTTATTAAATATATTGGTTTTGACTAACTGTTGTTTTATATATTTAATGATGTTTTTTTCTGCTTGTCTTAACTTTGTGCTTCTTTTTTTTTTCTAATTTAGTAATGTATATGTACTTTGCACATTAAACCTAACTTTAGTGGCTGTAATGTTTACAGCAAAGCCAGGAAGCTGTGGCTTTAGCGAGATGATTGCAACCAGCAAGTAGCCCTCTCATCTATCCTCTGCAATCTGAAGGTGGCATCTTATTCTCAACAGATGGCACACAACACCAAGACTGACTGAATACCAATTTAGCTCCCCATCTGTTTTATCCTGCTTACTTTACTTTTGAGAGCAGACACTCAGCAGAGTGTTAGCATGTTCCTTTATCTTCACATACCTTTCTGTTGTGTCTGTGCACGTTAAGAGTGATGTCAATATGCTCCGAGTCATATATTTTAAGATATCGCTTCTTAGTTGATGATTCAGGTTTTCACTTATATGCCATTTGTCAAGAAAGAGGGTGGAAAAGTTGTGGTAGGCTCAAGGAAATGAAGAATAGAGAAAGGATCGGTAGGAGTGTCTCTCACTCTCAGAAGTCTCATCACCATATCTAAACTCTTTCCACCCCCATTATTTACCTTCATTTGATCTTACTATAGAAATTATAATTTCATTGCCATCATTTACCACAAGTCCTTTGCCTGAATAACAATGACTTAATATGCTGAGAGTTGTACTGAATATAGCCTTGGGAGCAATAAGGTGTGTACTTGCTGACAGGCAAGCCAACAGCTGGGTCAGGGGGCAAACAAATGCTGCCGCAGTGGCTATTTTAATGGCAGACACACCCCTACACTTACAGTAGATAGACAGATACACACAACAGCTGGGCAAATAAAAATAACAACACATTATATGGTAGACATTTGCATAAAAAACACAGTTATGATGTTTTGATATAAACACTAGCTCCCAAAACACACCTTTGCAACCATGCTCACACAAACACATGCGCACAAGTGAACCTATTTGACGTGTGTGTCCCCACTGGGTGTTAATGAGGGGTTATAAACCCAGAAAAGCCTCCGTCTCCCAGAGTCCAGGGTCAGGAGGGCCAGAGTCTTAAACCGATGAATTAAACATCAGTCTATCTGTCTGGCAGGTATAAATATTTCTCTTCCATTCTGACTGGTGCATTATGACACAAGGCCAAAGTCTTTCCACACAGTCCCTGACACAATTTGACATAGAGGGGAAGATGATGATTGTCGGTGTAATGGGATACAGGGTGAAGCATGGCTGTAGAGTAGGTTTTATATTAAAATTATGTCCTACTCTGAAGGTGGACAGAAGGGGGATAGTATGTGTGTCTCTGTATATTTGGAGTTGGTTAACTTATGGCTGCTTCCCAACACGACACCTTTGCATGTGATACAGTTCATAAAACATCATGCTGCATCTGCTTTTTTTAATATATTGTTTTTAATTTGAACTAACTCTAGCCATTCCCAACATAATGTTCTTTTCTTAGAGATGATTGTGCCTGTCATGTCAGTGCAGAGTAAAATCAGGTATGCAATGTTCTATTACTAAATGGAAAACATCAGTGTAGAACTTGTTACAATGGAGCTATCACACCAACATGCCACACCAAACTCTGATCTTGTATTTCACAATTCAAACGTCTCTCATTGACTTTGATTTCAAAAACATGTGCATTACTGGAAGATAAGCTACAAAGAAAAAAGGCATTAGCTTGGAAACCATGCCTGTTGTTTTTTGCTTGACAATTATGCATATTAAAATGGATATTCATTAGCAAATTAAAAGACATAGTGTACATTCACCTCAGTACATGACAATATAAACGGCACTAAATTAGTGTGCAGAAATCATTTTAGCACAATGCTGTGAATTCATGCTTACGAGATTAACTATTAATCAGGTGGGCTGCAATTCTGCAAGGCATACTTCCAGCCTTATCTAGTCGCACACATATTTTTCTGCATTTCAGCAGAGTTGTTGAATATTTTCAGCTTTAGCTTCCTCGTTCCATCCCTGACATGATGTCTCATTTCGCCCGTAACTGAATTCTACCCATCTTTCCTCGTCTTCAAACTTTTGAGTTTGTACTCGCCTGGGTCCTTCCTGAGGTCTGAGAATGAGAACAAAGGCCTTTGTTTGAAAATCACGAGGTCGAATGGAGGTCAAGCCAATAGAGGATCAAAGCATGTGTTCCCAGGCACTGAGGAGGAACGGCTGCCTTTGATCTCCACCTTACTGTGGACAGGATGGTGAACTGCTGCTTGCTGCGTTGGATCTGTGTTTACTTTACCTCGAGGGTACTTTTCTGGATGAGAATTGTATATACTCTGTGTTAGCAAAGAGTACAAGTGCAAGGTTTTTTAAACAGAGGGAAAAAAATAGTCTGACTAATTTTAACTCTGTAATATGTTATCACTTGCATATTCATAAAACATCGGATTATATCAAATTAGAAAAGCTCCTACAAAAATAGGTCATGGACTTGGATAATTAAGTGTTCACACTTGGTTGTACTGCAATATTTATTTTTCAGACTTTAATGCTTTGTTGACAAGGAGGAAAGTCAAAAATGTGATGAACGGAAAGATTAGTAATTATGAAAAAGTGGAAAATAATGAGGGAAATAACATATGCTGATTATTATTGCAAATTTGGATAATATAAGTAGAACAAGTTGGTGTAACATTCGAGAGTTGTCAGCTGAAAATATGGGTGACTGTGGCCTGAATAATAGTGTAAAGACACAACTGACATAATTACCCATAGACATGAATTTCATAGCAATGTGGAGGAAAATGTGACTTATATCTTGTTAACACATATCTAACCTATTAAAGTCCAAGGCTGGATGAATTTAAATAATTATCTGATATCTGGAACAAGACATACATGCAAGAGAAATGGAAGAATAAATCATTTGCTCTCTCTACTCTAGACTTAGAACTGATTTCAACAGAGTAGAGCATGCTTTTCATTTACTCAAGACAGTAATTTAATTTTAGTATAATTTTCTTTGTAGTGGTATGTTACGCTTTTTAACATATGGAATTTGTTTCCTTTGGGACAGTTATGTTCAATGTCTTATTTTTCTCTAGAATTTAAGACACTAATATCAGCTTTCAGACTCTAGAGAGCTAGAAAGCTATGGTACGAGCAAACACGTGCTGTTGGTTAAATACAAATAAAGCGTTATAACAAAGAAGGCAAAGGAGGAATAAAATGTTCAGATTCATGACACAAAATACCTAATACCTGTTTCCTATGTTAATAAAATTTTATAGTACAAAATCAGAGATTTGGAGTTTTCTTATAAGTACTATCATTAAACTTTTTCTTTGAGACGTATAGCTTAGCAAACATGACAGCTTCTTTTTGCCACTGTGGAACTATTGTGTACGATGTTGACAAAATTCTAGCTCCTATATTTCCAGCTATACTGATTGGAAAAGAAACTTGGGAATATACCAAAAGATTGTTTTTCCACTATCATCTGCTCAGTGATAAAGGTATTTTAGATATTTATTTAAACTCTCTTTGCTCGCTAGTCAAAGAAACAATTTATTTAAGACATGATGACAAATATTTGGGATTAAGAAAACCCTAATAATTTAATTTAGTAGTGTAGTGGCAAAACTAAAATAACTAAATGAGTGAAAACTTAATCAAGAAATGAAAATAAAGCGAGCAAGAAAATATTCACTGAATTTTGTTAACAATGAATTCAGTGCTTCACAAAATCTGGCTTGAGGATATAGTTTAAATGGAAGCAGACAACCTAAATTCTAAGTCAAGAGATGCTGCGGGAGATCATTGAAGAAAAGGCTAAAGAATTCAAATGCTACCTCTCAACTGTCCAATTGGTAGTGATGTCACTGGGGTAACTTGTCACACAGTGAAGTCACAAGCATTTCCTGAACACTTAAAAATCATATGTTATTCATTACATTAGGATATTCTTAAAAGAAAAGGAAGCAAAATGAAGCATTTTACGTCTTATGCTGTGAAAGATTATACCTAATGAGAACTAAATTAACCTACAGAGTACAGAGACTATTTTTGTTGAAAAGTGTTGCAACCCTTCATGACCTGTTTAAGGACATCTATAGTAAAGGGAAGACAAATCCAAGTGTGACATTTATCCACAACTTGCAGTCAAAAGAGCTGTCAACAGAAGTGAAACCATCCAGCCATAGTGCAAGAAAACAAAAAACAACCCATCAGAGATATAACAGGAACATTTGGGACATTCTGAGAAAAGAAGAATGCACTGGTGAGCTCAGCAACATAAAAAATCCTGGAAGTCCATGGAAGACAACAGTGCTCGATGTTTACAAGATCCTTTTGATAGGTTTGTAGCTTGAACCCATCCGCTGGAACGTTGAAGGCAATATAATTACACTGCAAAGCAAGACACAAGTAGGCAAGCTTCTTCATGTTTCTCGTGCACGGGAGAGAACCGGACAGGCACCGTTCCTTCGCTTGACCCCAGTTGCTCTCGTCCGTTCTCCCGTACACTGTCCTTTTATTGAGGTTACATGAATATGCATAAGTTCATTAACATATGACGTCTACATACACACAAAGAGTACCTTGCCTGTGTGTGTGTGTGTGTGTGTGTGTGTGTGTGTGTGTGTGTGTGTGTGTGTGTGTGTGTGTGTGTGTGTGTGTGTGTGGCCTGCTGATCAAAGGGTCAAACATCCTTGGTCAGGAAGAGGGTAGCCTCCCCCTCACCCTAGATGGTTCATCCTAGATAACACGGTGAGGAAGTCCTGCAGTTCATCTAAACAAAGAGCACTTAGACTAGAACAGACGCAACTACGTTAATCCTACCATAAAACAATAAGACACGGTATGACCTCTCATGCTCCCAAAGTGCTGTCTAATACACACAAAGTTTGCAGACTATCAAGGATCAAAACCTCTACCAATCTACAACTAATTACAAAACTCTATAAGCATATATAAGTAAATATTTCTAAGCATAAATGACAATCAACAATACAAATCTAACATTTCCCCCCTTTTTGACCTTTATGCTTGAAAAGTTCCCAGGTATGAATACCTCATGTCTGACAGTTTCAATGCAAACATTTTTATACTCAGCATATGTCAAATCACCCTAAATTACTGAAAAGGTACACAGTTTAACAAATGTATTAGCAGTTATCCCATTCCTCATTGATCTCATCTCATGGCAAACTGCATCCCACAAACAAAGAAATTGTTAATTTAATAGTGAAAATAAGAAGATAACATTTCCAAAAACATCTCAGCTTGGTGGTGCTTCCTCCGGGTGTGCACATCACATGTCTCTCTGCAGAGTGGTTTAAGCTCTGCAGGGCATCATGAATGTCTCTTCCAGTTGTTTCCATCACTGTCCATAGGACCAGAGTCCAAATGTATGTAGAATAGACATTCAAACATACCAGTTGGTTTTGTTGTTCGTCAACATGGGTCTCAGCTATTTCCAAGCTGCAGACCTCTCAGCACTCCAGTTTTATGGCCTCTTACCAGCCCCCATCACCTGACTTCAGACCTTCGTCTTGTGAGGGGGATATTTATGACTCCTTAATTGTCCACGCTCTGCAGAAAAGCTCTCTGTGGAAAGGGTGCTGGGTTCCGTCATCTTACTGCTGTTATGATCCCAGCAGCCTTCAGAGTGTCATCGTATGCACAGTACAGTGGCACAGCGTTAGGTGATGTTCATAGGAAACTGCTGTTATCACCACCATAGCTTCTGGTTCCTGTGCTTTTCACAGAATCATGACGTCATCCTCGAACTCCTTCTGCGCTGTCGATGGAGCTTGGCACGCTCCCCTCATCCCTCGAGTTTTCATATCCCAACGCTGCTGAAGATTTAAGGCAGAGCACGTCGTACACCTTAATTGTCTTTCTCAGCGTCAATATTGAATCTTTCATTTTATTTAACATCTTGCTGTGGGAAGTCTCCTCTTGATCTCCTGGAAGCTCAGTAGCACAGCTCTCTGTGTGATGTCTGCTGTGCTGAAGATGATCTCTGATCCTCCTGAAGCCTCTCTCCTGGCCTCAGCTCCCATCCTGTGGACGATCCTCTCAGGCACTCCTTCTCGTCATGCATAGTCCTGATTTTGGGCCTGCTGGATCTGTCTCTCTTAGGTGAGAGTTGTCATGTGTCCATCTCCTCTGCCTTCCTCCTGGTTCAGCTGTTTCCGGCACCAGCTGGGGTCCTATAAGGATGAGCGTCGTAGTCAAGGTAACCAAGAGGGTCCTGGTCGCACACAGGTCCGTCACGCCTCGCACTTGGTTGCCCTAGAGTTGATCAGAGGCTGGAGGTTGAAGTGCGAGCTTACCCTACGGGGGCTCAATCAGCACTCCCCCCTCACCACTGAAACAACCAAGTGTGAGATTTCTCTATTGTGCTGTCTTGAGGGTGCCGGGGTTTCCTGGGCCCTCGACCTCTTGCAGTGGCTCTGATAAATCCAGGAGGGTCTCTCGCTATTTTGCAGGCAGTTAAAATGGTCCTTGCTGTGGCTCCAAGGTCTGATCTCATGATGGGCCCCAACCAGCTTGACCTTTGACCTCAACCACTGCCTGGTCCTGTCAGCTATGCGCTTCTCACTGGGCCTCTGAAGATTTCTCAGGAGATTACTGCTGCACCTGTATTTCCTTGCTAGGAAGACAAACTATTTGGAGAGTATGTCAACAATCATCAAACCACATTCTTTAGTTCAGTGAACTTCACTTATAGGCCATCAAAGCCTCATCTGAACATGGATGCACCACTTGCATAGGTTTAATATTTGTAAATAAAACGGCTAATCACACAAATCACTGCAACAATAATAGTAAACATTGCTTAATGTTACTCCTTGGACCCCACCTCTTGACGCATGGACACACCCATGCGCCAACACACCAAACCTGGATTCCTGTCTTAAAGAAAAAGATTAGCTAGATCATATCCCAGGCAACATCAGGGCATCTCCTCCCCTGGAGCAGCACCACCCTGGACCTATAATCCTGCAATAAAAATGTTAGTGTGTTTTGCATATTAAGTATGCTTAACACCTGGCTCTCCCAGGAGCCTGCATACACACCATCACGGCCTGGAAAGCAAAATCTGGAAGTATAATCAAACTTCATACCTGTAAACAATTGTATCATAAGAACAATAAGCATTCAACATCAGCAAGACAAGTGTCATGTGCAGGTTTTCTCAAATCAGTAAACTACAATTATTTTCATAAGTCGCCTCAGACATGGATCATCCCATGTACTCAGGCAACATTAATGTAATCGGTGACTGCTCTTAAGCAAAGTCACTCCACTTATATATTACTATGGGCTCAAAAGTGGCCAGCTAATGAGCCCATATCAAACTATCCCAGAAACACTGTATCTCTTATTTGTTCTTCTCATGTCACTTGTCCGCTTCTGCCGAATCCTCTACACGCAGTCATAGAAAAACAAACATTAGCAACACAGTGACCATTGGTGGTCAGACGCAGGTCGACAGGTTCCAGAGGTGCCATAAAAAGACCATAAAGTTAGCCATCTATAGTTGTGGAAAGAAGTAACACCAGTTCTCAACACAGGAAATTTCACACATGTTATTCACATTATCAAAGTAACCTTCACATTTTCCCATCAACACAATGCAACAGCATCACCACTCATAACCTGTAAACACAGTTTTCCTCACACATAAACCCAGAAATCCTGTAGTAGGAAAAAACATCAACCAGTTGTCCTGGTATAAATCGCATCATCAATTCACATGAAGAACTGGCATGCTGTAAGAAAAGAAAATGCAAATATTAGCGCTTGCGCAGGCGTATGCATACTTTGTCACAGTTATCTCTGTGAGCAACACAAGCCTATGAATAACACACCTGATAAATGCACAGACACAGAAAATGGCATTTAAAAGGTTAAATCATCATGCAACCTCGAGTGTTGCTGTCATCTTTCTGCTCCTGTAAAGGGAAGCACACACAGACTCATCTGCACCCCTGCCAGGCGGGGGTCAACTTCACACAGTCGTGTTACATCAGTAAAGTCTTGTCAGCTTTTGTCAGCTTTTACCAGTCAGTCAGTTTTGTTTTCCTTTCACTCACTCATTCATGCATTCATTCTTTCTTTCTTTGCTGATAGTGGAACCTATCGTCGCATTTAGTTTCCACTCTCAGCAAAATGACGTCATTTCAAAAGAAAATGAAGAACTTTAGTTTGGATTACATTGCTGAATCCTTTTGGACTGGGACTGTCATTTAATAATTGTCCCAATAAGTGGCTTTCTCCAGAACCCATTTAAATGTGGAGAACTCACTTGGCACAATTTTCTCGACGACGTGTAGCGCTTCTAATTCCCGACGTGCAGATCTGCTTAAAGAACAGAGATTATCAAACAAAACTTTCAGTGCACTGTGAAAGTATCAAAATAAAAAGGCCTTGTTAATTCATGACACAAACTCCTCATCTCAGGAGGGTAAATCATACCATTAGCATGGTTTATCATACCATTATACTAATCGGCAGGCTCAACTTCACAACAAAAGAAAAATCATCAGCTAGATTCACTCCAAACCAACCATCAGCTGCACAACACACAACATAACCCTAATGTCTTATTAGCTATGAGTTTAATTACCAGGTCTGTGCTCTTCACTCATCTAAATCACAGATCTATTTTATTCAATTTTCCTTTTTCCTTCATCATAAAACATGTGACATGCTGTCATGCACTTCACAAAAGAAGTTTGTTCTGACGTATTCAGAGTTGTGTATCTAAATACAGGATTCACTCGCACATCAAAGCAGGAAACTCAGTGTTTTAGAGTCTCCACTCAACACACAACAACTCCAACACATCTCATTCACTCATACTAGAATTCAGTCACCTTTCATTAATCTAAAACCGATCAACTAATTTGCATATCAGCTATTAACCCACTAAGTTGACAGGACGACAGAAAAGCATGTTCAAAATAGTATCACAAAAGACAATTTCCCTCATACAGTAAATTACATGTGCTGCCTCAATCAAGCAGGAAGCTTCTCCCAATTTACCATTTTAACAACTAAATTTATTGTCTGATCACTGGTTGGTCAAACCAGGATCTTTTTTCCCACAAAAGTTAAACTGTTGTCCTGCAACCTGGAGAGTCAATTTTTTGCATTGGATAAATTCAGTATTTAATAACAAGTGTCTGCTAAATTGACACTATTGTAACACTGATGAAAGATAACAAGCTAATTTTCATTGCATGGGTTTGTGTTATTAGGCAGGTCTAATGCATGTCTGTGGAGCTGCATCTCCAGCAGAGCATGTTCTTAAAGCTGCCTTTCCTACACACTTCTCTGCTATTATTTAATCATTTCTTAACTAATGTGCTATGAGTCCACTGGTCTTTGCATCACACTAAGTGACTTGGACAAGATGATAAACAGACTCACATGCTGAAGATGTTGTCTAATCTTCATGAGCTCTCTTGTGTTTGTGTTAGTAGGGTTAATGCATGTTCTGCTTGTGTGTGTGATTTTGTATATGATGTATATGTTTTTTATATTTGCATATATCCAGACTCCTTCTCAATTTTCCAACTTAAGCAGTCAGTTTTCTTTTCCCCAGGTTTGCTAACCCAAATTTTGATTTCCCACATTAAATAACAGCATTCCTCTGTGTTCTCACCTAGTCTTCTCACTCTGTTGTCCTCTCACTCTTTTGTCCTCTCCCACTTCAACAGTCCAAACAGCCGGCAGTTCTCCTTCAGCTTTGTCCTGTGTTCCACTGTCTCTTCTTGCCATTTTACTCCACAGGTGGCAAATGTCAAACTCCAACTGTTCAGTTCTCCTCAAACGTTTTCTTCACATGCACAGTGAAGTCACAGCCTGTTGTAAACACAGTGCCATCCATCCGATCAGTCAGGATGATGGGTTTGCTCTTCTTCTCTGATACTGTTTGTCCACATTGCTGCTGCTTTGCTGGGACTCTTTGCTCAGGACTTGCTGCTGTCTCTTTATCATGTTATTGCTTTGGAGCTGCATTCCTTGTCTTCAGGGAGGGGTGAGAGCTTGCTTGCTTGTGAGGTTGAGAGACACATGGCGCTGTAAATAAGTCAGCCAGAAACTTGGCCTGCATGTTTCCAATGATGTTAAACTATAACTTTCTTCCGACTGCTGCATGTGGAAAATTGATTCAGGTCTGCTTTTCACCTGAAAGTGACAAACTAAGACATTTTCATTATTATCATCACTGCTTAATCAACACACATCTCTCTCTCTGTGTGTGTTTTTGTGAACAGTCTTTCTTAAAAGCAGAAAATGAAATTGTAGTTGTTTTTGGCTGATCAACACAAAACCTTTTTCCTATGATTTTTCTTTTTCACTCTTTTTTTTCTTTTTTTTCGTTACAATAGCTGGTGACCTGCAGAATCACCGCTCTCACTCACAATCAAAGGCAATTACTTTTACACAGTGCACAAAAACACTGTGACGTCAGACACATTCACACTCACTTTTTCATCTGCATAAATAAACCATATGGCTGGAGATATGTGCCATGGTGATCCATAAGCATGATCACCAGTTTATTTAATTATTTTTAATCCAACAAAACAAATAAACAAAAACATGATGCTGATGCTATGAACACTCTACACACAAGAGTCAAGATTCAGGAAAACTGCTCATGGAAACGCTGCACACTCCAGTTATCACAGTTAACATAGTGCTGTTTCCCTCTCTTAGAGTAGTTCTTAGACAGCTCTCGATCTGATAATGTGTAGTTTGCTCATCAGCTCAGAAAAAAAACTGCAACGCAACATCACACAGTAGTTGCTCTGCCCACAGCGGCAAAGTCTTACACTTTCATATTCAATTCAGCTTCTCCATCATGTACTTTTAGATGTTTCATACAGGGTTCAGCATATTAGTTGTTTTCACAGGTGTGCTCCATATCTCAACAATGGCTCATAACAAGACGACAGTCTTTCACACAGGTCAAGTGCCTCTATGCACTTCATTAGTTTAAATATTTACCTATAACACTTCACCTCACATGTCATTGTACTGAATTTAAGCAACCACAAGCTTAATGTAGATTACTTTTAACAACTATCCACCTCAATTACGTCTATGGTCTGGCACACAGGCTGTTGTCGATCAGGGCAAGCTAAAGAATAAACATTTTGTGTCAGCTGCCAGGAGCAAAGTCCAGCACAAACGTCTGTCTCCCTCCAACTCACTCTTGGTTGCTTAGAAACCCATGATAACAACAACAGTCGGTGTCACAGACCACATGTTCTGCTCCGCACACACTCACACACAACAACAACAACAACAACGACGACGACAATGACAACAACACAAAATAGGCCTACTGTCCAGCACAATCTGGACCCCGCGGAACTTCTCAACACCCCACTGAGCGGTGGAGAACTCACTACAGTACCCCACACAGCGGTCTGTATTTCGCCCCACTAAGACGGCGAACCAAAAAAAGTTCGAACTGCGCAACTCTGCGACTTAATGCTTCTGTACAAAAAACCCCACTGAGCGGCTTTGTACATCGCCCCACTTAGACGGCGAATTTTAGCCCCACTGAGCGGCCACGGACAACGCCCCACTGAGCGGCGAAGATGTACAATTATAGAGTTGGACTCTAAACTTACTCGGTGTTGCTTAGCGTGTAATATCAGCCTCGAATCCCGCCAATCGCCATTCATCGAGGAGAAAAGACATACAGCGAATCCACAGGAACTTCCTGGCTGACGTCAGTCTTTCAGCGTGCCTCTCCTCCCCTCGGTGAATGCGATTCCAGGGCTCCGGCTCTCGAAGGACCAATTAATGATAGGTTTGTAGCTTGAACCCATCCGCTGGAACGTTGAAGGCAATATAATTACACTGCAAAGCAAGACACAAGTAGGCAAGCTTCTTCATGTTTCTCGTGCACGGGAGAGAACCGGACAGGCACCGTTCCTTCGCTTGACCCCAGTTGCTCTCGTCCGTTCTCCCGTACACTGTCCTTTTATTGAGGTTACATGAATATGCATAAGTTCATTAACATATGACGTCTACATACACACAAAGAGTACCTTGCCTGTGTGTGTGTGTGTGTGTGTGTGTGTGTGTGTGTGTGTGTGTGTGTGTGGCCTGCTGATCAAAGGGTCAAACATCCTTGGTCAGGAAGAGGGTAGCCTCCCCCTCACCCTAGATGGTTCATCCTAGATAACACGGTGAGGAAATCCTGCAGTTCATCTAAACAAAGAGCACTTAGACTAGAACAGACGCAACTACGTTAATCCTACCATAAAACAATAAGACACGGTATGACCTCTCATGCTCCCAAAGTGCTGTCTAATACACACAAAGTTTGCAGACTATCAAGGATCAAAACCTCTACCAATCTACAACTAATTACAAAACTCTATAAGCATATATAAGTAAATATTTCTAAGCATAAATGACAATCAACAATACAAATCTAACACCTTTCTGGGGTAAATAGAAAAAAATCCTTCAGAGCATCCATCCAAGGGAACAATACGCTCCGGGAGGTAAGCATATTATTATTAGCCAAGTATTCCATGAAGAAGACTGAAGATGATTGAAAATGACATGTCAATGCACTCAGCCTGGCCTTAGCAGTTGCTGTATGTTCTTTCAGTTTATGAATAAGCCCAAATCCTATCATTATTCAAGGGAAAGGAAATGTATGAGCAATATTAGTTAAGTGGGAGGAAAGCTACAGCTCTACTTTCTTGTAGAAATAACAGAGAGGATGTTAAAAAATGGTTGGGTACAGATAGGTAGCACCTTTAACTGTCCAGTCATTACCCACATTTCTTCAAAGTGGCACTGCGGTTGCACTTATAATTATACTTACATAATTTATACCCTCACAATAATAAAAGTTTTATTTTATGTTTTGTTGTTTAGGAACAAGTAGCTTTATCTTGCTTCTTTTAGCATTGTTTTATGTCATTTTGATAAATATTTGAATATATTTTGCCAATATTTTTCCAAAAAGTAGCAGTTTTAAATTAGGGAACAGTGTATAGATATACTGTGGTTTATTTAAAATGTAGTGATAAAAGTGCAAATGGAGCATTATATCACTTCCACTGAGAGATAATAAGAACAGCTGCACCAATACAAATGATCCAGATGTGTGCAAGATCATTTTGAACATGAGGTCTGCCCAATTTAAATCAGGTAAGGATTTTAAATTCTGTATTCCTCCAAACTTATGTCTAGTTCTGTTTTGTTTTGTTTAATGGTGTTTTTTTTGTTTGAACTTTTTAAAAATATACAGCTGAGTCAGTAGAATTTGCAAAAACTTTCTAAACTTTGTCTTCAATGACAATCATATTGGGGTTTTTGTTTGTTTTTTTGTTTCTTGATTTCACCTATATGAAAAATATCCGAATCATTCCATACATTTTGTCAACAACCAAGTGTAATATTTATTAATAACTTGATAATATTTGCTTGTAATAATAACATCAACAGAATCCTCTAATATTACCTTTTACACTTGGTCATACCTTGTGTTTCATATTTAAATTAACAAATGAGTCTTGTTTTGCAACTGTGCAGAAACACTGGGAGGAGTAATATAATGGTTTTGTGACTGGTGACTTAAAAACCAAAGGGGGATTTAGATTTTCCTTTGGCAGGACATTTGAAAATATTTTTAAGATGGTGTATTTTCTCTACAGATTTTTGAGGTGGACCAATTTAGAAATGATTTGGCAAGCGGAAGCAAGATCACAAACTCTTTTTCAAGCTTTATTCTTCTGTCACATTTTCTATAGTTTTGTCCAACTTTAAACTCCATGTTTTTCTCCAGCAACTTCTCTGCCTTGACAGTCAAGCTGAATAGATGATTGGATTCTCTTTGTAATGACTTCACAGACAAGAGAACTCTCCAGCTCAGCCCTAAGTAATCCAAAGTTTATTTCATGCTTTGACTATCTTGTTGTCACGGCTGGCGGAGGGAGCCGTGTGGTGTGGAGGAAAAGGAGGACCCAAGATGCAGCAAACTGATGATACGAGTGATGTTTTATTTACAAAGGTGGTGGTGACAAAAACAGGCAACAAGGTATGAGTACTTTACAAATGGAAACCTAAACTGGGAGAAACTAAGTGACAAACCTGAGACCATACAAAAGGGGTGCGGGGCAGAGAGACGCAGAGACAGGAACACCATAGAACGCAGAGGTAGACAGATGAATGCAGACGAGCCGACAACAGGCAGGAGAACACACAGGGCTTAAATACACACCAGTAATCAGGGGATGAGGGACAGGAGGGCAACACAGCTGGGAGAAATCAGAACTGACGGGACAGGGGAAATGTAAACTGAACACACGTACATCAGACAGAGACCTTCACAATAAAACAGGAAACTCAGACACGGGGAACCAAACAAGACACAGATCTAAACAGACAGCTTCACGAACAGATGGGGTGACACCATAGACAGACAGATACAGATGCAGACCGAATATAACACAGAACTAAAACAATCATCATCATCATCATCATCTGGAAAATGATAACAAACTAAAAGCGCTGGGTCACCGACCCAGGACCATGACACTTGTAGTATCTCTCATTATCCAGTCACTTCTTTATTTTCACAACTTCCTCCTTAAATGTTTTCTTCCTTATCTATTAAATCTTAAGCCAGCAATTCTAGCCTTTTGAGTGTCTTTGACTTAATATACAACATACAGGGCCTCATAGTGTAATGACCATGCCCGCGAAATGCAATTTTGTGTTCAGAGGATGCATTTTAGATTTAATGTAGCAGGAATAAATTTATTAATTTTGTTTGTTTGTTTTTTACTTTTTGTACTTGAACATTTAGCTGTTACAAAAATTTCACCTTAGGAGTTTTCCCAAGGTAATATTGGTATGACCATAACATGTCATCTTATCAAAATCGCCAACAGAAGACTGAAGTCTGCAGACAGCAGCAGAGGACGCTCTGTGACTCTTATTTCACAACCCGACCTGATCTCATAATAGAGTGATGTGTGTGATGGTGTGTATCGCTAAAAGCTCTTTCCATTTCCACCCCCGCCTCCTCCCAGTCTGTAAGGGATTCACACCAAATTCATTTAACATTTGTTTTGCTTGCACCAGCAAACTCTGTCACCATCAAAAACTGTGACATTTGAGGCCAAAGCACTAACCCTCTCTTGAAGAGGAAAGAGTGCCTTGTTAAATCGCTTCTTGTCACGCAAGCCTCTACTTCTTTTTTAATTTATTTATGACTCAGTCACCGAAAAGTGAGCAGCTGTCATCACCACCACCACCACGATTGAGCGTTTTTGTAAACTTAAAAAAAGAAACACGCGAGTATAATAATGGGCATGCGTGGCTTATTTCAAATTCAGTGCAGAAATTGCTACAGTCCCCATGTGTTCCAGTTCAAACGGACAAAATAAAAAGTTAAAATATTCAATATTTTTTTTATTTTAGCCTTACATGAATGCCACAACCCTGGATATCCACTGTTTCATGTTATAGTGATAGAATGGGGGTTACGTGTAATCAACAATTTGCCAACTAGACCACACCAGGAGTGTTTTGAGCTTTTGTTGTTAGATCTGTGTCCATAATTTCTATCGATCAATATCATATACTTCTATGCATACAGTCTACCTTGCAAAAATGATCACTGTAAATAAATAACATTTAACTTAAAGTTTGAGGCTGTGTCATCAGTCTGTGGCATCACCCTTACATGCCTTATGATATAGATGACTCAGGCCCTTTTGAAGGGATATTGAAAGTTGAGATAAATAAAAAGCTGCAGCTGTAATAGAGTTTCATTTCTTTCTTCCACGCTTAAAATTGTGAATATGCAGTGCATATCCAAAAATCTTGGTATGTAATATAATATATTATAGCTGACTTTTAATTCTCTCCAGTATGATGACATCGGGGTTTCACAATAATACTAATAATACCAGAAAGAGTGTGTGTGTGTATATGTATATATAGATATATACTTTTTCTGCCCTTCTGCACACATCTGTGTCTCAGCCTGCATGTGAGACTGAGTTGGAAGTGCAAATTATCCTCTCAGCATGCCCTTGCCCTTGGAGCCCTGTTTTGATTCCTCTGTCCTCCCTCCTCTTTCATTTGTTCCCTTTACTTCTCCTTCCTCCTTTTAATTTCCCACTTCACAGTGTACTGGACACGTTTTGTCTTTATCATAAGCACCATTTAATCTGCTTTGGAAAACACATTGTACACAATTGGAGGGCCCTAATTGATTTATACAATGTAATTACTCCATTCTCGAACGTCTCATAAACGACAAACCTGGTCCCAGAGCCACTAATTAGAAGGGAACAGGATTTGCAGCTAATATAATTCATTATTTCCAAATTAGAGCCAGATAAGTTGTCTCAATATAATGATCAGGGAAATGCAAGAGGTTGTTTTCTGTTGTTCCGTCTATTCTTATTCTTTTTCCTGAAATAACTAACTCAATATACACCAGCCAGCCACCACACTAAAACCAGGTTACTGAAACTGTAAAGAGACCTCCCTTTTTGTTTGAATAAAAGATATCCTGTATTGGCACTGGCCTCAGATCGTTCAGGCTTTTGTGACTGTGAGGTGACTCACTTGAAGTTATGTTGTCATTCTGTTCAATCTGTGCGATCTTATAATCTGTCAGTTGCAGATCTGAATTTGTGGACTCGAAGACAAACCAACTACCAGTGAAATACAGGTGGAAGACTATTGTATGACTTGAGCTGAAAAACATGATGGCCAGCTGAAAGTTACTAGTGTAATAATAACAACCAGCTCCAGATTATTCAGAATGTGTTTTTGTTCAGGTTTGACCTGAGTAATTAACGATTGCCCATGATGATGAGTGCTTCATGTGAACAGAATCTCCCATTCCCAGGAGAAACAACAACATTGCTTTGCAATACATAAGAAAAACAATTACCAACCATTTCCAGAGTTCATTGACTCCACTGGAGCAGAGTGAGTTAAAATGAATGTAGCCTTTAAGAAAGGTAAGCTGTATTTGAATTATTTAAATAAGGACAGCATATTTTCAAAAATAATCCAGTGGCTAAAGATCAGAGCTTTCCATGAACTTTCCATGAACATTTGCACTATCAAATGTTTTCTATTCCATACTTTTCACTGTCAATATTATACACTGATATAATTGATATAATGGATTTCTAATGATATATACATTTTATCACAACAGTAAAGAACTATAGCACTGACAGCTCAACACACTCCAAGTTAAAGAACACTAGCAAAATAACTGTTACATATCCTTGTTGCTGGGTCCTCTCCTGAACTTCTCCCGAACAAATACAGGTGTAGTCAGGAAGCGTTCAGTGTATATAGTTTATTCTGCTGGTCTCCCAGGTGCACACAAGATTATTTACAACGAAAATAAACAGCTGCCTTAATTCAAAACAAAACAAAAATCTGTATGGAAAACACAAGAGGCTGAGCCAGTCTACATATTACCCTCACTGTAACATCTCACAGAATGCCCAAGTAGGCCCTGACAGCCTCCTTTTATATCCCATTGCCCCTCCCACTAGGCATAATAGTCATCCCTTTATAATTTCTTTCCCCAAAACACACTTTTTTCCTCAGCTAATTTCCAGCTGTATTCCTACAATACATATACATACATTTATGGCCACTTCCAGGCAGCCATAAACAGTACAGAGACGGCATCACTGTCTCTGTACTGTTTCGCTAGCTTAGCTTAGCTTAGCTTGTAGCCGACTCATTAGCACCATGTCTACTTCACCTGTCCCTCCTGCACCTTTCTGCTCATTGTGTCAGATGTTTAGTTACTCCTCGGCCTCCTTCAGCAGTAATGATACCTGTAACAAATGTAGCATATTTGCAGCTCTGGAGGCCAGGATTACTGAATTGGAGACTCTACTTCACACCCTTCATTCACCCGTAGCTACCCAGGCCCCTGTAGCTGGTGCAGCCGAAGATAGCGTAGGCCCCGCTAGCTGTTCCCCGGCAGACCCCAAGCAGCTGGGGAAAGAGGGCGGCTGGGTGACGGTGAGGAGGAAGCATAGTCCTAAACAGAAGCCCCAGGTACACCACCAACCTGTTCATGTGTCTAACCGTTTTTCCCCACCCATACAAAGACAGACTTGACGAAAAGACAAAGAAAAGATACGAGGAAAAAATCAAAGGAGTGAAAGGGTCAGACCCTTACGAGCACACAGAGTGGACAAAAGACGTTAGCATGCTGCCCAACTTTCACCACGCGCAGATTTATAATTATACGGTTCTTGGAGTGAGTGCATACACTCATGAAGTTTAGTAACTTCAGGTCACTGCAACAAGCCCAGGTACAGTTTAACGACGGATGGGTACAGGACCTTGAAATGCACCGTGTAGAACGAAAGACCATCGTACGAACAAAGGTAAGTTTACCAGTCTCACAAATCGTCATCATAAATACACATTCGTTAACCGTTTATTAATATAACCTTTGAGCTCAACGGTAATTAATTAGTAGTGGAAATAATTTCTGATTCATTACAGAAATGTAGCAGTGACAATAATATTGTATGCTGTAATCGTACTGGACAATTAGTGATACAAAACAACTGTTTTATCCTGTGAATAAAAGTATATGTTTTTGTCAATGTACCATGGTAATAACAGAAGCGAAACACAATATTGTGTCAGGACAATTCACTATTTATGCACAATAAATAAAGGAGCATAGCGCGACAATTTCTGTTCAGCGCCAGACTTGCTTGTAACCTATATCACCAATTATGTTAAGAAAAATGACGTATTAACTACTACAAAACTCTGACCTTTGTGGGAATGCTTGGAGCAGACTAACATGTGAGCTGGAGTGTTCTGGGATGTTATATTTGGTATATCCAGACCATCCGTCGGCTCTTACTTCGGAAACATGGCTTAAAATTTTTTCTCTTCAACGACATAATCCGATAAAAAAAAAAAACGATCTCTTTACCCGTCGGCTTCCCGTGGCTGTCATGCGACCGGCTATTGCAGTTAATAATACAACAGCTTCTTGCCATTTTTTGGGTTTCTTTTTATCGCTGTGTAACTGAGTTCAATTGAAAGCCCGCGTGCGCTAGTACCTCTTGCCACAAGTTCCCAGAATCCTTTGCGGTTTTACCCCGAATGATGCCACATTTTCAATCTTTATCCTGGTGGGCCGGTCTCTAGTCAAAATGCCCGGGCCGATTTTTTGTCCCAGTCCAGCCCTGGCTACCCGTCTCCAAAGCTCCCAAAAAGACAAAAAACAAACTAAAAACCAGCAATAAACAACTTAAACATAAAAAAATCACAAAGAAAGAACAATACAGTATCCACATCTGAACCAAAGAGTAAAACAGTGAAATGTGGATTAATAAATATTAGGTCTCTCTCCTCCAAGTCTCTGTTAGTACATGACTTAATAATTGATCAACAAACCGATTTACTCTGCCTTATAGAAACCTGGTTGCAGCAGGATGATTATGTTAGTTTAAATGAATCAACACCCCCCGAGTCATTCTAACTACCAGAAACCTCGAAGCACAGGCAGGGGGGGGGGGGTGTGGCAGCAATTCTTCACACCAGCCTATTAATTAATGAAAAACCAAGATAGACTTTTAATTCATTTGAAAGCCTGATGCTTAACCTTGTCCACCCCAGCTGTAAAACTCAGAAACCAGTCTTACTTGTTATCATATATCGTCCACTTGGGCCTTACACAGAGTTTCCCTTTGATTTCTCAGACTTTTTATCTGATTTAGTGCTCAGCTCAGATAAAATAATTATTGTGGGTGATTTTAACATCCATGTAGATTCTAAAAATGACAGCCTCAACATGGCATTTAATCTGTTATTAGACTCAATTGGCTTCTCTCAAAATGTAAAAGAACCCACCCACCACTTTAATCACACTCTAGATCTTGTTTTAACATATGGCATAGAAACTGAACATTTAACAGTGTTTCCTGAAAACTCTCTCCTGTCTGATCATTTCCTTTACCTGAACGCTACTCCAACAGAGGTCGATTATCTTGTTAATAATTTTACCTCCTCACTACGTACGACTCTGGATACTGTAGCTCCTGTGAAAACTAAGGTCTCAAATCAGAAGTACCTGACTCCGTGGTATAATTCTCAAACACGTAGCCTAAAGCAGATGACTCGTAAGCTGGAGAGGAAATGGTGTGTCACAAATTTAGAGGATCATCATTTAGCCTGGAGAAATAGTTTGCTGATTTATAAGAAAGCCTTCCACAAAGCCAGAACACCTTACTATTCATCACTGACTGAAGAAAATAAGAACAACCCCAGTTTCTCTTCAGCACTGTAGCCAGGCTGGCAAAAAGTCAGAGCTCTTTTGAGCCAACCATCCCTTTAACGTTAACTAGTAATGACTTCATGAACTTCTTCACAAATAAAATTCATATCATTAGAGAAAAAATTACCAATAATCATCCCACAGATGTAATATCGTCTACAGCTACTCTTAGTACCATTGATGTTAAGTTAGACTCTTTTTCTCCAATTGATCTTTCTGAGTTAACTTCAATAATTACTTCCTCCAAACCATCAATGTGTCTTTTAGATCTCATTCCTACAAAACTGCTCAAAGAAGTCCTGCCATTAATTAATTCTTCGATCTTAAATATGATCAACTCATCTCTAATAATCGGCTATGTACCACAGGCCTTCAAGGTGGCTGCAGTTAAACCTTTACTCAAAAAGCCATCTCTAGACCCAGCAGTCTTAGCTAATTATAGGCCAATCTCCAGCCTTCCTTTCATATCAAAAATCCTTGAAATAGTAGTTGTCAAACAGCTAACAGGTCATCTGCAGATGAATGGCATTTTTGAAGAGTTTCAGTCAGGTTTCAGAGCTCATCACAGCACAGAAACAGCTTTAGTGAAGGTTACAAATGATCTTCTTATGGCCTCTAACTGTGGACTCATCTCTGTGCTTGTCCTGCTAGACCTCAGTGCAGCGTTCAATACTGTTGACCATAATATCCTATTAGAGCGATTAGAACATGCTGTAGGTATTACGGGTACTGTACTGCAGTGGTTTGTATCATATCTATCTAATAGACTCCAATTTGTACATGTAAATGGAGAGTCCTCTTCACACACTAAGGTCAATTATGGTGTTCCACAGGGTTCGGTGCTAGGACCAATTCTGTTTACATTATACATGCTTCCCTCAGGCAGCATCATTAGAAGACATAGCATAAATTTTCACTGCTATGCAGATGACACCCAGCTCTATCTATCTATGAAGCCAGATAACACACACCAATTAGTTAAACTGCAGGAATCTCTTAAAGACATAAAGACCTGGATGGCCGCTAACTTTCTGCTTCTTAATTCAGATAAAACTGAGGTTATTGTACTCGGCCCTGAAAATCTTAGAAATATGGTATCTAACCAGATTCGTACTCTGGATGGCATTACCTTGGCCTCCAGTAATGCTGTGAGGAACCTTGGAGTCATTTTTGACCAGGACATGTCCTTCAACTCACATATTAAACAAATATGTAAGACTGCTTTCTTCCATTTGCGCAACATCTCTAAAGTTAGAAATATCCTGTCTCAGAGTGACGCTGAAAAACTAGTTCATGCATTTATTACTTCCAGGCTGGACTACTGTAATTCATTATTATCAGGATGTGCTACAAACTCGCTGAAAAGTCTTCAGCTAATCCAAAATGCTGCAGTAAGAGTACTGACAGGGACTAGAAAGAAAGAGCATATTTCTCCATTTTTGGCTTCCCTTCATTGGCTTCCTGTTAAATCCAGAATTGAATTCAAAATCCTGCTCCTCACATACAAGGTCTTAAATATGCAGGCCCCATCTTATCTTAATGACATTGTAGTAGCATATCACCCTATTAGAGCACTTTGCTCTCGCACTGCAGGCTTACTTGTTGTTCCTAGAGTATTTAAAAGTAGAATGGGAGGGAGAGCCTTCAGTTTTCAGGCCCCTCTTCTGTGGAACCAGCTTCCAGTTTGGATTCGGGAGACAGACACTATCTCTACTTTCAAGATTAGGCTTCAAACTTTCCTTTTTGCTAAAGCATATAGTTAGGGCTGGACCAGGTGACCCTGAATCCTCACTTAGTTATGCTGCAATAGACGTAGGCTGCCGGGGGATTCTCATGATGCATTGAGTTTTTTCCTTTCCAGTCACCTTTCTCACTCAGTATGTGTTAATAGGCCTCTCTGCATTGAATCATATCTGTTATTAACCTCTGTCTCTCTTCCACAGCATGTCTTTCATTCTGTTTTCCTTCTCTCACCCCAACCGGTCGCAGCAGATGACCGCCCCTCCCTGAGCCTGGTTCTGTCACCAAAGTGCTTGCTCATAGGGGGTCATATGATTGTTGGATTTTTCTCTGTACCTATGAAGCGCCTTGAGGCGACTTTTGTTGTTATTTGGCGCTATATAAATAAAATTGAATTGAATTGAATTAGATTACATATTTTATAGAGAGTTTCCTGGCTTTACTTATTTTGAAAACTGTATCATTTTGGATCTTGGATTGTGTTTTAGTCTATAAAAAGTCATTTGAGCCTTGTGTTTTTTTAATTATTTTACATTTAATACTATTCCATACTGCTTAAAATTTACTGTCATCTGTTGATTACCATAATCTCATTGGCGTTCCTTTTTTCATAGTCTTCTCCATACCATTCATAGCTTTTAGAATGAATTGGGCATTTGGCTCATCGTGAAACTCGTCATTTCACAAACATCCACATTTTTAACCTGTTGTGACCGCTCTGACCCCAAGAGGCAAAGTTCTTAAATCTCTCAAACTTCTAAATATACTTAATGCTTAATTATTAGTGTCAAATTCAAAGTAAATGCACTAGTGATTACAGCCCAACTCTAACCACCAGTGCATCAGTGGAAAACTTGTAATTGTGTTATTGTTTTTCTTCTTAGTAGTTATCTTTTCGGTTAGTTTCTATTGTATTTTAGTAGTTAGTTGTCGCTGGAGTTTGGATCCCCTCATGCGGCTGTCTTTTTTACACCTTTGTCTCATTCCCTCAGCTCTTTCCGTTCCCTGATTACCCCGCCCCTCATTGTATCAACAGTCTTTGTCTTGTGTGTGATCGTGTGTACAGCGTCTCTTTATGTCTGTCTCCACGTTGGTTGAGTGTGGAGTAAGTGCATATGAGAGCATGAGGGTGGGAATGGATGTTTGTATATGTGTGTGCCTGTATTTCTGTGTCTATATGTCAGGTTGGGTGTCAGGCGCCACCTCTCTGGGGACATCTTAGGCCCTCCAAGGTTTGGAGGCCTATCTCCCCCTACCACCACTTCCCCTGCCAGTGGCGGACTCCCTCAGACATCGGTGCGTTGGTGGTTCTTTGTGTCCGGGGATGGGCGTCCAGGTACACACCGGCTCACTCCTTGGCGGCCGCTTATCGGGGCCTGGAGCCTGGGGCTTGCTCGGGCCACTTCGGAGGTGGGGTGCCCCCGGCCTCTCGGCCTGGGGCTCGGTCACTCAGGCACGGCTGGCTGCCGGCGGAGCTCACGGGCGCGTCACTGCAACTCCCCCCGGCTTCTGCTCCGCGGCTGCTGAGTGAGCCCTCATCTGGGACTCTCCTCAGCTCTTTCTGGGACAGTGGCGCGGCTGCCCCTCTGTTGGTCTTCCTTGGTCTCTTGTGTTCTGGGGGCCTCTGGATGTCTGGAGTTTTGATCTCCTCCATACCTGCTTCATGCCCTGGAGGACGGGGCTGTGGCCCCCCCACACCCTCTAGCAGATCATTACATGAAGGAACCTTTTAAAAAACAAAAAACAAGCGCGTCCATGCTCACAGGTGTACACACGGGTGATCACACCCACAAACTACACCCTTTTTGGCTCCTACCTCAAAGCACACTGTGTTCTGTTGATCTTATGTGCTGCACAATAATGTTTAATATTTAGTATTTACTGTCATATTCCCATATATCATTGTGATGTTGTTTATTCTATTACTCTTGTTCTCTTCTGCTTGTTTTCTTTTTTCTTTCTCAGCAGGTGACCCAGGTGATTGATATATGCATTTTTTTTCTTATTTTTTTTTCTGCTCATTCTGTTGGTTTTTGTCTTTTGCCCTTCTCCCCCGTCCCTCTTCTCAGCTGTTTCTCTTTCCCTCTTTCTTTCTCCCCTTCTTTCCCCCAGTCAAGTCTGTCCCATATTCAGTAAGTGAAAATAAAATGAACAATAAAAGGTGAATCAAATGGACCATTACGGCAAGGCTGGGATGGTCAATTTGGTAAAGTAAATCCGTTGGGCATCTTTCTTTGCCTTTAGACAACAATTCTGATGGCAAAAGAGCCAAACGGGACAGGCAAAAAAAAAAAAAAAAAAAACTGTCTTTGTCTTGATCTCAGTCTTTGTCACAGTGGTTATTGAGATTCCCCGTGTGATTTCCTTTGTGTACTCTTGTGACTGTTGCTGTTTTCTTGCAGCTTGGACTTTCTGTTTGGCTCCTGTATCAAGATCCTCATCAGAGATGCCATTTGGGTCCTGCACTCTACCGTGTTTTGACAATATGATAGAACTTCATTGCTTCCCTTGTGTACGACCGGCAAGTCTGCAAATTTTCTTCTACAAGTAGCACTTTATAAATAACTTACCATAGATGGTCGGGGCCTTTGACATTATAAACCCTTTAGAAGCATGCAACCCTGCAATATTATGCCCTAGGGGTCAACTGCATTAGACTTTTCTTCACCAACTATCTTTGTACTGAAAGAAAAATTAAAAACATCTTTGTATTATGCTTTTTTGTGTGCAGTTGGAAAGTGAAAAAATACAATTGTTAAAAAACATTCCATCTTTAAAAGACAAATTTCTACATGCATTCCAAATTGTATTTAAAATAACATTGTGTTTATAATGAACAATGATATTTACAGACAATCTTGCATTTCAGAAACCTAGCTCTGCCACTTAGAGCAGTTGTAATTATTATTATCACATCAGTCTCTCTTATCTTCAGAATATAGTTGCAAGAGATCCTGCAAAGTCATAATTTGTGGGCCATGTCATTTCATTGTATCTTAATTTATCTTCCTGCAGCTTACCTTATTCCTGGAAACCAAATGCTTAAAAAACATATTTCTGGGACACAGTTCTTTATGAAAAGTTGTTGCTGTGCACAAACCAAGGGTGAGGTTGGGACTGGTGTGGTCCTCCACATCCCACTCATAGCAGGATCTATAGCATTAAAACAACTGATAATGTTGGTGTAAGGAAATCATTTTTCTAGTTTGTTATTTTCATACATTCACAAGTCAAAAATGCTAAACCATGTCAATAGCTTCTGTCTCTTAAATATTTCTTCTAGAAAAACACTGTGTCGACATGTTACCAGGTTAAAAACGTAATCTTCCTCAGAGTGAATTCTTAAAGATTTGAGCCTGCTTCTGATTTGCACGCATGTCACTTACTCCCACCTCTGCAGAGAAATTTTACACTTGAGGTGTCCAAAGCACAGCTGTTATATCGAGATGCTCAGTGGGAACACATTGCAGTTATAAAAACAATGTCAGAAAATCGATTTGATTAAAATATTTTATTCAACTTTTAATGAAATCTGTACGTTTGTGTGTGCACGCAGTATTATGAACATCGCCCATTAGTGCCATGGGCCAGATTACATGTGTGCCACATTGTTTGTGTGTGAGTGCAGAAACTAATCAATTCTATCCCTGATGTTTAGGCTATTAGAACAAACAGCCATGAAGGTGTGGCTGTCAACACTCATTAGTGCTGCTGTCACCATCACCTCTGGTAATTACTGCCACTGTAAACTCACCAGTGTCTCTACACTCAGCACACATCTACCTGAGTTGCCAGTTGCCCAGTGTAGTGCAGCCTCTTGAGCCTGTCAATTAGCATGTGTCTCTCCAGGTTTACTTGCACATGAATGTCCCTTTTTTAACTGCTGGTGCTAGACAGGCAATTTTCCATAAATAAGGGTTCGTCAAAGGTCTTTGATGGTGTTTCATTTTCCTGTCAACTTTAATGAATTGGCAATTTGGTCCATATATACAGTGTGTGTAAGGCAATTTTTTTCATTAATGATGATTATATGATTATATTGACGTTATGTATGGCTTTGCATTTTATTAAAGTTTTGTTTGCCTCATTTTGTTTTTTCATTTTATGCTGAAAACTCAAATATCCTGGTCCTTTAATAGCTGTGTGCTCACAATCCGGTTGTTCAGTGATGACGCGACGAATCCTACTTCCGGGTCTAAAGTAGTCTGCGTTTAATATGGCTTTTGTGTTGTTAACATGTTTAATGTTTTGTATTTTCTTCTATTTGATCTCAAAAAGCTCCTAAAACAGTCAGTGATCACTGTTGACCTCCCTCGGCTTTTATTACCGCTAATCATTTATTTAAGCTCAGTTTTTCAAACCTTAGGATGTAGCTACAGCCCAGCCCATGCAGCAGTATATGAATGACTAACCTCGTATTGTGGATGGATTATCTCAGTTGTTCTCCTGGCTGAAGTTTGGTCCTTTTACAGCATCCTGCCATGCGATTACATTTGTTCCTGACCACCGAGAACACTCACGGTAACTTTTATCGAGTGGAAAAAAGGTTAGCTTGTTTATATTATGCTAACATAGCTGTGTCGCTAGCGGTCACGTAGCACATCATTATATACCAGCTAGCCCAACTTCAGTAACCCTACAAACGTCACTGCTGTTTAGTTTTCTGTCTTCATTTATGCTGGAAGTGATAACAGAGCTGTACGTTTTAATTTGTTTCCAAAACCCCGCAGTCAGGACATGCTATATTATATTTAGATAGAAGCTAGCGAGCTAACTCCCTGCTAACTTCTAACTCCGTTAAATGTCATAAATTCCGTTTTCATGGATGCCTGGATGTTAAACTCAATTGTTACACCTGGTAGAGCAGAACGCTGATCATTTTATTAAAGATGAAAGACTTTAGACAGTTTTTCAACTCTCAGTAATGCCATAGTGATCGTTTGATATATGGACCTGCAGCGGAGTTTAGACCCAGACACGGCTAGTGACGTCAGACTGAACAACCAGATTGCTTTAAATTATGGCATTCAGTGTTTTGCACATAGCCATCATATTATTTTATTGGAAGATTTAATATCATACTAACATAAAGATAATGTTTTTTTAAAAATTATTTGATCACATGTTTTGTGAATTATTAGAAACTGTGACTCTTCAACTGGAAATTACTGAAAAATTCTGAGTGGTACGTAGCAAGACATCACGCTTTCATCAGTTTGAAAGAGAAACTAATATTTCATGTTTTTTGGTACCCAAGTTTAAGGGCTGTTGAAAAATCACAGAAGCATAAATGCAAACTAGAAAAATTTGCATTTCCTGCGAAAATGCTGTGTGGATGCTTAAAGCTGAAGCTGTATGCAAAAAGTAGCTGAAAAAGCTGAAAAGTTGCAGAAATTGTAAAAACTTTGCAGAAGCAAAGGAACATTGCTAAAATGTAATAATTTAGCAGAACTGCAATATCTTAGAGGAAACATAATACTTGGCAGAAATACAATAGCATAGCAGAACTTAGCAGAAATATTGTAACTTACCAGAAACATAACTTCTCAAAAATACAAGAATTTAGGAGAAATACTATAAGATAACAGAAAGACTATATTTAGCCAAAAATACTTAAGCATTACAGAAACACTATGATTTAGAAAAATAATACAACATAGCAGAAATACTGTGATTTACAGGAGACACTGTGATGAACTATGAATATTGTCATTTTAAATTAATACTATGTTTTAGCACAAATACTATAATTTGACAAAAATACTATCATTTGGCAGAAATACTATGTTTCAGCACAAATACTCTGGTTTAGCACAAATATTATAACATAGCAGAAATATAATTATATAGCAGAAATGCTATATTTAGAAAGAAAAATATAATATAGTAGAAATAGCATGATTTAGCAGAAATACTGTATTTAGCACAAGTACCAAAAAGTAGCAGAAATACTATGATTTAGCAGAAATACTATGATTGAGCAGAAGTACTAAGATGTAGTAAAAGTACTTTGATTTAACAGAATTACAATTATGGAGGAGTAATACTTTAAAATGGGAGAAATAGCCTAAAGGGAAGAGTATTTGTGCCATGGAGTGTTAACAAGAATGTGAGGTCCATATTAGAAAAGCTGGTAAAATCATAAAAGTTTGCAGAATTGTAATAAATGATGAATATGAATTACTGGTCTGTGACAGTGTATTAATTTGTAGTGGAAAAACCATGTTGACCAAGGTGGAATCGAACCCACGATCTTTGGCTTGCAGACCCGTGTCATTACCAACTGCGCCACTGGGAAAGAGAGCAGCCGCTTTGGAAAAACAGGTTGATGAGTAGTCAGAATTAGATCGCGGTGAGAGGCGACAAACGCCGTTTTTTTGGAGTTACAAAACGTTGTGTAACTCAAAAACTAGGTGGACTAGAAGCATAATTCTTGTACTGGGTGAATCAGCGGACTTTGGTGTACTTTGACTGCGATTTTCATTGCTCTATGTACATCCGTCGCTGAGATATGACGAGAGAGGAAACGGAAAACCTCAGATATGATTGGCTGGCTGGGAGGCCGTGCAGGCCCTGATATGTGATATGTGTCTGAGTCCTCACAGAGGATTGGCTGCCTGGCAGAAATATATAGAAATAGTATGATTAAGCATAAATACTACATTTAGCAGAAATACTATATTAAGCACAAATCCTATAAAAAGCAGAACTAGTATATTAAGCACAAATCCTATAAAAAGCAGAAATACTATATTAAGCACAAATCCTATTAAAAGCAGAAATAGTATGATTTAGCACAATAGTAATAAGTTAAACAGAAAAATCGGAAAAGCAAAATGGACAGCTGAAAAAATGCTGAACATGCTGAGGGTCCCTCAAATATACTTGTTAAATGAAAAAAATCAGCAAAAAAATATATAACAGCCACACAATCAGAAATATGTACACATAAGGAAACACACATGCACAGAGAGACACACACACAAGATCCAATTCAGTCAACCAGTCTAAATATATTGAATTTGAAGCTTAGAATGAGGTCATCCCATTAAAAGCCTTTCTCTCTCTCTCTCTCTCTCTCTCTCTGTCACACACACACACACACACACACATACACACATACACACACACACACACACACACAGGGAGAGAGAAGTAAGTTTCTAGGTCAGCCTGGGAGCTGCTGAATTTGAATCCACCAATCAGAGAGCCTGTGCACTTTTTCCCGCCAAAACAGGTGCTTCTGTTTACACACGCAGCACAGAGAGACAGGATTTTTGCAGTCTATTTCTCATAGTGACGACTCCCCTCAAACAAATGACCATAATTTCCTAACTGTAGGGGCTAGAAGGGTCATTCTTACACCGTTTTGTTCAGAAGAGATGGGGGAATCTTCAAGTGTTGACAATTTATCATTAAAATATGAATTTTTAGAGATATATGACATGGATGACTTGTTGACTTAGAAGCCACGAATTCCCCAATATGCAAATTTGAATACCTGGAGCCCACATACATGATTGGCTGGCTGGGAAGCTGTGCAGGCCCTGATTTGTGGATTTGAATTCCTCAGCCCTCAGATATGATTGGCTGGCTTAGAAGCCATGAAGGCCCCAATATGCAAATTTGAATGCCTCAGGACACATATATGATTGGCTGGGAAACCGTGCAGGCCCTGATTTGAAAATTTGAATGTCTCAGTCCTCACAGAGGATTGGCTGCCTGGGGACCTGGCAGAAATATATAGAAATACTATGATTAAGCATAAATACTACATTTAGTAGGAATAGTATGTTTTAGCACAAATACTATAAAAAGCAGAAATACTATAATTTAGCAGAAATACTATATTAAGCACAAATCCTATAAAAAGCAGAAATACTATATTAGGTACAAATCCTATAAAAAGCAGAAATACTATATTAGGCACAAATCTTATAAAAAGCAGAAATACTATATTAGGCACAAATAGTATAAAAAGCAGAAATACTATAATTTAGCAGAAATACTATGTTAAGCACAAATCCTATAAAAAGAATAAATACTATAATTTAGCAGAAATACTATATTAGGCACAAATCTTATGAAAAGCAGAAATAGTATGATTTAGCAGAAATACTGTATTTAGCACAAGTACCGAAAAGTACCAGAAATACTATGATTTAGCAGAATAGTAATAACTTACAAAATTACAAATATGGAGGCATATTGAAACACAAATGCACAGAGGGACACACAAACACAGGCTCTAATCCAGTCAACCAGTCTAACTATATTCAATTTAAATCCTACAATGACATGCTGCCAAATAAGGGCAGGGTCCTCTCTCTCCCACTAAACACACACACACACACACACACACACGCACACACACACACAGACACAGAGGGAGAGAGCTGCCGAATTTAAATCCACCAATCAGAGTGGCTGTTTACGTTTTCCCGCCAAAACAGGTGCATCTTTTTACACACGCAGCACAGAGAGGCACAGGATTATTGCAGCCTGTTTCTCATAGTGAGGACTCCCCTCAAACAAATGACCATAATTTCCTAACCGTAGGGGCTAGAGCGGTCATTCTTACACCGTTTTGTTCAGAAGAGATGGGGGAATCTTCCAGTATTAACAATTTATCATTAAAATATGAATTATTAAAGATATATGACATGGATGACTTGTTGACTTAGAAGCCACGAATTCCCCAATATGCAAATTTGAATGCCTGAGGCCACATATATGATTGGCTGGCTGGGAAGCCGTGCAGGCCCTGATTTGTGGATTTGAATTCCTCAGCCCTCAGATATGATTGGCTGGCTTAGAAGCCATGAAGGCCCCAATATGCAAATTTGTATTCCTCAGACCACATATATGATTGGCTGGGAAACCGTGCAGGCCCTGATTTGAATAAAATGTGAATTATTAAAGATATTTGACTTCTAATGCACCATAACTGAGTAGAGCGAAGCAAAAACTGGCTTGACTTGCCCTCAAACAACGCTTTGTAACTCGAAATCTATTTGGAGTATCGATATCATTCTTTCACCATAAGAGACAGCAGGCTTTGGTGAACAGTCATGGAAATTTTCAGGTCTCTGTGGAAATCCAACAAAAAGTTATGACGAGAGAAAAAAGTGGTTCATTTCCAGGGTTTGAAATCTGAAGAAATCTGAGCGACGGACGAATTTCCTACCCTCAAACAAGTCCAACTCATTTCAGAACGGTAATACGTGAGAAAGAAATTCTTGAATTGTGAGCGTCACGAGTGTCTGAAGATATACGGGGACAAGCCTCATGTCTTAACTTTGCTTCGTTAAGGAGATATGACGATTCGAATATGCCTCTCATTACAGAAATGCAGCGGTGATTTTGAACAAACTCTCCATTGACTTTATATGGAGAGTTTTCCGACATTGTGTTGGTCTGAGGAGATTTGCGAAAGTTCTATGAATACCACAACAATGATAGTGACATTTTTGGAAACCCAGCAAAAATACCTACGTTTTGATGTATAATTTGTGGAAGTTGAGTGAAGATTGAGCAAGTAGCAAGAAGTTGTTCGGACATGAAGAGAAGACTGCAAAACCTTCAGTGGCACACTGGAAGCCAAGTGCATAGCAACCATAACAACGCATGTATTTTGTGAAAAATCACAATTTTGCAACTGAAAACTTTAAGAGGCATAAAGGTAAAACGGTAAAAGATTTGAAAAAGCTGAATCATACCTGAATAGCCCAATAATTTGAGAACATTTTAAAGTTTGAATGGTTGTTCTACGTGAAAATATGAGGAAGTAGTTAAGTTTCAGAAACAAGAAAATTTTAGCAGAATTGCAGAAGTTTCCCATTCATTTCAATGGGACAAATTAAGCTTAATATTTTAAAAAGTATAATAGTGAAAAATACCAAAAGACATAGCAGGAATTAGCAGAAATAGCAGAATATTTTAAAATTTGAACGGTGAAAATCGGCTGAAAATTGTGGAAGTAGTTAAGTGCCAAAAAGTGTACGGAAGTCCCAAGAGGAACTCAATAGTGTGGATGCTTAAAGCATCCACACAATTATCATAATGGTCCTTCCAGGGATCTAAAAATTGCAGCCACACTCAAAGCCTTAGAGTGAAAATCATCCAAATTAAAATCAAGTAATGCTTTTGATTTTTATGAACTGATCTTCTGGCTTCAAGTTGTAATATTTGATTTTGGTTAGAATTTGCTACAAATATATGTATCTATGTTTTGTATGTTACTGAAGCTGGAGAAATCATTTGACTGTGGCAAAGCTGTGTGGTCTTGTTTATCCAGTTACTGTTCTGGAGGGAAAGCTCTGAGCACATTTAGCTTGTTTTCATTTGACATTTCTAATATGCATGTTCGCTATTGTTACAGAATAATTGGTTGGCTGTAATATGCTGGATGCTGGTGCTCCATCTACAGCACACCATGAATACCAATGTGGCATCCCAGCATGAAAAGACATGCAGACATATTGTTGCTGTCAGGTGGAAAACATGAGGTTTCCAGGAAAAATTAAAGGGAGAGTGGTAAAGTATTATTCTTTGACTAAGCAGCTGCCAAATTTGTGTTGCCAAATGTGAATACAATTACAAGGACATCTAACATAACATAATATCATCATTAGGTAATATATGTTTAAGGAGACCATTTTGATTTAAATTTAAAGTAAACTTCTTTGAGGAAAAAGAAGCAAAGGTCCTTTTTTATTTTTAAAATGACATCCTGTAAGTTTTCTTTAAATCTGACTAGATCTGCCATGACATTGGGAGAATGAGAGAGTGAGAACTGAATGGAAAGAAAGTGAATGAAAGACACAGATAGTGAGAGAGCTCAAGGTAAAACAGACCAACAGGGCTGGAAGAGGAGTACCAAGGAGAGGTCGATCCAGGGTCGGTGAAGGCCCGGCGGCCATGGATCCTTCTCTAGGAGGACAGACTCTGATAAGGCCCAGGCAGCTCATACAGTGCTGAGGTTTATGAGGGCACCAAGATAACAGCCTGCTGATAGGACCAAGCAACTCAGCTGGACTGCAGATAAGAGGCAAGGACTTGTTGCCCTCAACAGGAACAAGATTTCTAATTTCTACAGACCCTGCGCTACTGTGGTAGCAGCATCACCATTTCTGTTTGGAGATAGAAAATGAAAAAGGTTATTTTTTTGTTTTTTCTTTTGTTTTTTTGTATTTTCTTCATTAATTACTTACGTTTTGGCTTGCTTCAAGCAATTGCCATTTTTTATATCCACATTGCACAAAGAAAAACTGAAAATTATATACTTTTCAAATGCAAACTGTATGTAATTACTTTACAATTCAAGCTGTTATTTCAACATGTGTATTTAACATTCAGGTGTTTATACTGTAGGTGTTCATAATTAATATTAACATTTGGGATTGCAAAGTAATTATTTTATTCTCTTTATTCCCTGTATTCTAACGGAAATCAAGAGAAACCCAGAATCTTTCCAGAATATTTAATAACTTTTCATTCCAGAAAAAAAGAAGCATTAGTTCTGGTCTCAGCAAACTCATTTTGGTCAGACATACTTTTGTGACATAAATATTATATTGACATTCAGCTGTTTGTATTTTATACTTTGATCTATATTGTATAATGTGATGAAACCTAAACTGCCTTGTTTCACCTTTCATTTCTGTTGTGCATGTATTCAAATCTTTGCATTATGTTTCAAACATATTAGATAAGAATGTTTAATTTTCACATTTAGCATTCATCTCATGCTGCATGCACCTCCTACGAGCTCTGCTCCTGTTGTTTGAAGTTAACCCACCATGCTCTGCACTGCCTTATTAGCTTAATAGTTCAAATTTGCAATTCAGGAGTGATTTATCACCAGTTATTGATGCAGCATACCAAAGTATTTGTGAATTGCTTCTTTTTTTCATTTAATGATCAATTGAAGCAAATTTTGAAGATTCAGCTTGTTCAGTTCTCAGCACATACTAAGCATAACTAAGGATAGAAAGTGTGTTGTTATGGGATGTAGCGAAAAGACCCAGAAGAAGGATTCATTGACAAAACAAAGTAAATGAAAGATAAATTTTCAACAATAACAACAATAATGATGATAAATAGGCACATAATTGACAAAATCCAAACTGTTGGTGGATACTAAATACAAGGAAAAAGCCACAAATGACTGTCAAAATAAAACAGGAAGCAACACTACGTGGAAGCAGTAATCATGAAAGAAGGTACTTGGAGTACAACATTAAACTAAAAACAAGTACCGTATTTCCCGGACTACAAAGCGCACCTGAATATTAGCCGCACAAGCTAAAATCAGGGGAAAATCCTGTTTTGTACATACATTAGCCGCACCTGACCAAAAGCCGCAGGTGTTTCAATGCTGACTTATCATATGTGAGAGAACATGCACAAAGGGAATTGTCAGGAAAGAGATGGCTGTTTGGAGACACACCCCTTTTATTAATATTTTGAAAAACAAGTTATGGGTACATATTTGCATAACTTTTTAGGTATATGTACAAGTAGCGGTAATTACACGTACGAAACATGTACTGTGCTTCATAAATGAGTAACAAATGTAGTACATAACAATAACCTACAGCACACCAGAAAAATAGATTCGGACTACCTTTTAGGCTCAGGTGCAGTGACACGGCTTTAACAAGAAGAAAAGTCAGTCATTCACCACCATCTTCCTGCGCACTAAAACCACCAAAGTCCTCTTCTCCAGTGTCGGATACGAACAGGCTCAGGGTGGCTTCGTCATCCACTCTCAGCTTCTTTCATTCGTTGTCACTTTCAAAACCAAACAAATCCTCGTTGTCAGTGTCAGAGTCGAACACCCTCAGAAGGGCCGTGGCGGTGTCCTCCTCTCCATCATGCCGCAGTCCAGCCCTTCGAAATCCGTTGGTGATCATGGATGTTTTCACACTTTTCCACGCTGTCAGATTCCACCGGTGGAGTTGAGCATAACTTGCTTTTCGCAAGTTTATCGCCGCTCGTCATCCACGACTCCCGCTGAACGCGTAGCGCTACTTTGAAGTTTGTTTTTCGCGCTACTTGTACAGCACTATGTTGCCTGGCGGATGGACACATGACCAACATACCACTCTTGAACCCCGATACTGTGTGTCTGATCACATGCCCTTCCGCCAGGCAACGTAGTGCCGTACAACAGCGGAACAAACAAAACAAATCGTCTTACGATATCACAAAAATCATGGAGAATCCATAGAAAAGCCGTACCTGACTAAAAGCCGCAGGGTTCAAAGCTTGTGCAAAAAGTAGCGGCTTATAGCCCGACAATTACGGTATGTTTATAACCCCAAGAACAGGCCCCTCCAAAAAATTATTCAACAAAACAAAAATCCTTAAACAGAATTTAAACCAGAAGGTATACACTAAGACTCAAACTGACAAAAAACACAGGTCACGACACATGTATGAGTCACTGGATTTGTCTTTTAAATTACATTACATATTACACAATTACATATACACTATATGTAATTTCTACTGAGAGATCTATTAGATCTCACCTCATTACTGGCTAAATTGCAAAAACATCAGATTTACACTAAAGATAGAAGAACAAGATGAATTGTTTCATCTTTTAATAATGCACATTTCAGAACTAATAGTATATTAAATCAAAATGCTTTGAAAAGGACTCTGAGGGTTAAAATAATCCCATTAGCAATATCTGACAGGAAAAGGCAGTGGTTAGCCTGAGCAGCTCTCAGTCGTTCATGAAAAATACAAATACACTATATTTACATGTGAGTATTTATATATGTGCATCAGGCATCTGCACATAAGTATAGCAATAAAATCTATTATGAACTTACAAGTGATGAATAATGCAAAACAAGGAATCGTTTTACAGGACTGGTTATACCTGTTTCATAATTTACTGTAAGTAAAGATGTTTGGGGAGACCTGTCACGCAATGAGCAAAATGTTCTGACTCAACACTATTCCATTTAGTTAACAAACTTCTGGTGTGACAAAAGTTAAATTTCCAATTTGATTGTATTATTTCCTGTGCCCTAGCGGAAATTTATTACCTTATTAAGCATTTGTAGGCAAGTTATCAGTACCCCTTTTTCTTATTGTTGCTGGTTGTGTTTACTTCATTTCTTTCCTCTCTCAACAGTTCTTGTCTTTTTTACTTCCTCTTTCCTAATTAGATATTCAGTGGGACAACTCTGCCCAGCCTTTCAGGTGCCATCTGTTAAATATAACATATATTAGTAACACTCCATCTGTCGTTTAATCTAATCTTTATTGAAAATGAGAAAAACAGAGAAAGATAGATGAAGATTTGCAGTTCCTTTTTGTCTGCAGCATATTCAATTCTGTACCTGCATGTGGCTGTTATTTATGTGTGTAATACTAGTCTCCTGCTACTGTAACTCATCTTCCTCTGTTGTCTTAGCTCCACCCCTGCTTTATCTGCACAGGGCACAACTGGGGAATGGGAAGGAAGTGGTATCAATTCTGCTACTAACCCCTGTGGATCTGTCCCATACGCCCCCTTATTGGTGACTGTGGTTTTTTTCCAACATTATATCACAGCAAGGTCTCTGTGTATAAATTCAGGTGTCAAAAACTTTCCTAGCTCCATTTGTAGTCAGGACGAAGAATTGGTTTTGCATACATGTGGCTGTGCACCATTCATTTGACAGCCTAAAGGTACAATTTTAGATGCAAAAAGTTTGTTACCAGATGTGCGTGCAATCAGCTCATTTCATGCACTCTTGGTTTATTTTCTGGAGGTTGTTGATTTTGCAATGTGTAACTGAAATAAATTTAAAAAAAAAATGAATGTACCAAATGTAAATTTTTGAGAGTCAAAATAAATAGTAAGAGCATACAAATAATTATGTATGCCTCTTAAGTACATTTGATTACTGATGTTCTTTGTCAATATCAATGCAATAGATAGATAGATAGATAGATAGATAGATAGATAGATAGATAGATAGATAGATAGATAGATAGATAGATAGATAGACAGACAGACAGACAGACAGATCGATAGATCGATAGATAGATAGACACATCTTACTGTGTTATCTTGAAACAATTTAACACACAACACTTAAGCATTCCCAAAGTGAACCATTTGATTGAGTTGCTGAATGTGACTCCTGTCATTCTCCAGATTCTCAACCTTGTTTTACCTTTTTCTCACATCTTTCATGCTGAGCTCCTTTTTATCCATGACTTTGTCCAGCTCTCGTACACTGTTTCATTCTCTCCTGAGTCACCTTCACTCCTCCTCTTCATCCTCCTCCTCCTGCTCCGATGTGTTTTATGGCTAAAAGCTGTTATTCCGCTCGGCTGCAGCCCGACTCCTCTCTGTAATATTTCATTCATCAGAACAATTAAAGCGGAACATTGGTTTCCAGGGTGATAATTAGGGTTTGATGAGTGAACCTGAACGCCACCAGGACAAGACAGCTTGATTACTCTCATTTGCTGGTCTCTGTGCTATTCCAGGGTTATTATCCATTGTCTTGTCAAGCAAATAGAGGAAGAAAACAGCCATGAAATGGAGAGAGGTGAGACCTAGAGAGACAGATAGAGATAGAAGTGTAGAGGTAGAAAGAGGCATGGGAGGGTTTGTTGGAGATGAGTGGCTTGTAATAGGAACAGGTCTTTCGGATAGTGATACACCACATTAACTCTGTCTCCTGCTGCTTTTCAGTAAAACACCCATGGCATTTCTAACCTTGTGCACTGCACCATGGAACTTTTTCCACACACCGTAAATGCAAACAACTTCCTTACTCAAATTATATAGTGCATTTACCTTAATTTATAGCTTAATTTATACCTTAATTTAATTTCATTTGTTTTTGCTGACTTTCAGTTGTATTAAAATAATATGCACCTTTTTTTAAAGATGTGAAGTTTTGCAGTGACAAAGGCAACAACTTATTGAACTGTTAAATTCAGATTATTGTGTCAGCATTTGTGGCTAAGAACAGTGTTAAGAACAGCGGGACATCAAGACTGATACAATAACTGACTTTTGTCCAGTGTTCATATGGTGAGTTAGATAACCTTTCTCATTCATGTATGGGGTGGCTGTAGCTCAGGAGGATCCCTAGCTCCTCCAGTCTGCATGTCAAGTATCCTTGGGCAAGATACTAACCCCAAGTTGCTCTCCGATGCATCCATCGGAGTGTGAATGTGTGTGAATGTACTTAGAAAGCACTATGTATAAAGAAAGTGCTTGTGAGTATGGGTGTGATTGGGTGAATGTGGCAATGTTGTATAGACCGCTTTGAGTACTCTGGGAGAATAGAAAAGCGCTATATAAGAATCAGTCCATTTACCATTCAAAAAAAATAATATCGTAAATGTTAAAATGATGTCAGTTTCAAGTACTTCTTAAAAGTTACCTGGAAGCCCCTGTTGCCTGTTGTCCCTAAGCCATCCAAAGTTTAAGAAAACAAACCAAAAAAAGGTTTCTGTCAGATGTCTACTGTTACTTAATTAATAATGTGTTCAAAGACTTTCTAAAACAACCAATAAGGTAGGCTGAGTTCAGTTATATTTACATTTAGGCAATTCATTTAGATCTCACATACCCATACCATATGGGTCAGCCTATGCTTCAAATTTAGGCCTTCACAACCCAGCAAACATGGTTAAAATGTCATCTCCTTGGTCAAAACTGATGAAAAACAAACCACAAAGGGACAGCTTTCAATATCAACAACAACTAATACTGTTAATTCAAGGCTGTTCACATATGTTCTCATATCATTATTTTACTGAAAAAACTTTTATTTCATAATAATTAGTTATGAGATAGCAAAAATCAGTTTTTAAAAACAACAAGCACTTCCAGGCAACTTTTAAGAAGTACTTAAATCGACATCATTTTAAGATTTACCATATTTTTTGAATGAGAAAGGTTATTTAACTCACCACATTAATTTCCCAAGATTTCCCAAAAATTAAAAAAAGAAAAACACTTCAACTACGCTGATATTTATAAATCTACCTTTAAAGACTTGTTTTTTCCACATTCATGACTGAATTTTATTTGTACGACAAGCCAACTCGACTGCATAAGTTATTAAGAGGCAGGCTGGCTAAACTGATTTTTTTCACCACCGTAATTTCTTATGTAACATATAATGCAGAGTTTTGTTTTTTTTTTTTGTTTTTTTTTTAGACAAGAATGGACTCCTAGATAAAAGAAAGAAATCACTAAATAACACTATCTTACTTAACTGTTTTGAACTATTACTTATTATTACTATTACTATTATTAAATGCACTATTTTTTATGTAGGTGATAGTATATTTGTCCATAATTATTTTGCATGCATCTGTGCATTCAATATTGTTACAACTACTGACTCATTTAAATCAAAAAAGCCATTGTTGGAAATAGATTTTAATAATTATGGAGTGTGTATGAACTCCTGGGTTCTACATTTTACCATTTCAATTTTAGCCTCATTTGCAAATGTATTAAGACATGTTGGGACATGGTGAAACAAAAGTGTGAACTGAATTAAGTAAGGGTAATCAGTTGTGGGATAGATAGAAACGCACATAATCACACTTCACTGCACAGCTTTCTTTCCACACGTCCCTCAGAAGATTAACCTATCAATTGTTCTGACATTACCTATTCAGGTTTGCGACCTGGGAACACCAAACAGTTAAAAAAGCCCTAATTCCAACCTTCTGAATCTTAAGGAGCACGGCATGTATTTTTGTTTGTATGTATATATATGTTTGCCTTTTACAGGTTGCAGAAAGTAACATGTTCATCTGTGTGTGTGTGTGTGTGTGTGTGCATGCATATGTGATGGTTAATGGGGAAGCTCTGCAGTGCGAGTGACCCAAATGCGTGAGACATGTTTTTAAGCTTGATACCTAAGCAGCTGCCAGCTTTTTTTCTCTACATGTAAATGTTGTTGACCTTCTGGAGAAACGGTTTCTCACAGCATGCAGCACTAGAATAATAGCTGTGCGATGTTTGAAGGTAGAAGCGACCTCACTGTGTGCACACAAAACATCTTTCCCGCCAAGTGGAAGTAAATTGCTTCCAGTCCTTCCTCCCTCTCCTTTTTTAGAGCAGCTGAGTGACATTTCATGAGGCCATGGCACATACATCTCAATAGTAATCACTTCAAACTTGTGACGCTCCATTTGCTTAACGATTAAGCACAGAGAGGAGGCTGAAAGAATTTTGCTGCTAATTCAATGCTTTAATGAGCCTGGTAATTAGAGCTAAATGTTAATGAACGGTAGGTACTGCAATTCAATGCCTGGGCAAGGGGTTCCAGTAAAATCCAAAGGGGATGGGGCATCTCTGAAGAGCTACTATGACATGAGATAAGTAAGGACAACACAGATCTTCAACAGTAGTGTTTACAGTAATACTGTAAATACTATAAACTATTATTATGCACAGCTAACTTCACTGAATTGACATAAATGTTATCTAGATAAAGAATGCAAGTTATTTTCTAATGTCTGAAAAAAAAAGACATTTAACAACTGGATCTGCTTCACTGTGCCCAGATAATCTTTTTAAGTTTATGAAACTGAAAAGAAAACTAGCAATATTCAGATGTTTCTTCTTTTCTTTTCTTTTTTTTTACATAGGTAAATTTATATTTAACAAAAGTCAGTCTGAAAAAGGGGAAAAGATTTAAAGTGTAGAAAGAGGGCGGGAATGAATGGTAAAAAAGAAAGGAAGATGGGGGAAGGGAAGAAAAAAGCTGATGGGGAAAGAGGATGCAGCTTCTCTGTGTGTATGCGAGAGAGAAAGAGACGGATAAAGAAAGTGGTGTTCCCCCTGCAGCAGTCTGTCGGCTCAGCGTTCACGGTGGCTGAGCAGAGTGGAAGGCACAGTCGGCCCGCAGGGAGCACTTGGCACGCCATCAGCTCTGCACCGGGCACGCTCACCGCCCAGCCAGCACAGCCCAAACACACAAGCATAGGCGATCAAAACAACGCCAAACAAACACACACCAAACACACTGACAACATGTGAGAGGAGGGGCAGGGGGTGGCACAGACATAGAAGAACACTGGTTTATTGTTTCTGCCGCTGAACCCTCATACTGTTCTGCTATATTTAATAAAGGAGGTGAAAAGATATGTTTTACAGAACGGAAAGTATTAAAAGGACAAGTTTTTATTGATTCTACTAAATTAATGTTTTTGTTTGTTTGCTTGTTTTTTGTTTGTTTTTTAAACCTGCAACATGTCACCATAAGATGACGCCATAAGTGAAACTTTTTATTGTATAAAAATCTTGGATCATTTTGTTTAAAAAATCGGTCAAATGTGATGAAGATTTCCAGTTGACTCCTTTAGAATCAGCTGCTTTTGTCTTTTCTTTCTTTTTTTAAATTAACTTTAAGATATCTAAAGAAGCCATTCAAACTTTTCCCCTTAAATTCCACATGATACTTTTTTTTTATTGTTTAAGTTATTTTAAAAGTTGCAACACAACCACTAGTTCAACTTTCACATCTCATTTTTGCTCCACAGCTGTCGATGGTGTGTTTTTTTGTTTTGTTTTTTAATTTGGAACCTTAATTTGTTAATTTACAGTTTCTGTTCTGACAATGTTAAGGTTTTGTTCTCTCAGTTTGATTGCCAACTTACTTCTATCATAGGACTGAGGAGAGTGGTGATGTCATTTTGGCACTCAACACTTATGTTTGTTCTCAAGAGCTAAAACTTCTGCAATATTGTTGTAGTTGGTGGGCACAAAATGTAATGTTATATCAGGGCAAAGTTTACTTGTAGCACAGCTAGTGTTGTCTTGGACTGTCTCATTGGATTCAAAATGTTAAATCAACCATGCCCTGCTGCCATAAACATCACTGGCTAAATACAAAAGCGAGTGGAGTAAGGATGTGATCACTTTTGGTTTGCTGCAAACTGGCTTTGTCCTCCTATTCCATCCCAAAAGCATTTACCATTGCTGTTTTCTGCAATACATTCCATTGTGTCACTTTTATTTTGTGAAAATACCAGATGTGCAGGTTTCTAGATCCATGATGTTTTGACTTGAGTGTTTTTTCTTCAAACCATCCGGAATGACTTTGTGGCCCCAAAGGTTTGTGGTTTCAATTATTTTAGTAAATAGAATTTCAATCCAGAAGATGAAAACTTGACCAATGTAGATAAAACTTGATAATAAATAAATCTTTTGGAGAAAAAAAAAGGATTTGGTAAGAATTTTAGACTTTCTCAATGAACTTAACTGAGTTTTTCACCCCTTTGAATTGATATTTTTGTCTTCTAAGGAAATATAATTTTGAGGAGTGTAACTCAGGTGATTCTATAGTGTAAATGTAAAAAGAAAATCAGCATAGTTTCATTAAATGTCCTGAAGTAATTATATTCATTGGTGAAGGGCACAACTGTGTTCTCTGTCCTGGCCTTTTCCTGCTCAGTGGCACTTGTCTATGTGCCAGTTAACAAAAAAAAAAAGAAAGACAGAAAAAGATCATCAGTGAAGAGAGACAGAGGAGGCTGATTTTCAGCTGATTTCAAACAGCTCCTTTATGGCACTAAAACCACTCTGTAACCAGGCCCCAGGCAGCAGCTCTTGGAGTGCCTAAATATACCAGCACAAGTGCCAATGAGAATTAGGTCCCAGGTTTCATCTTCCCTCTGGAACATACCTATAATGGACAAAGCAGGTCTTTTTAGTGCCAGTGCTGCCTTAGGTTCCCAAATTGAAAAGAGCAGCTATTTTTGAGACTTGTGTTCCACCTTATATGATGACCAACTAGACTGTCGGAATGTGAAGACCAAAGTCAAAAGTTAATTCAGTAAAATAAATAATTACTTTGGGTTTTAAAATTCTGAAGGGACTGTTTATACAGCTTCCAATGCTGATTTTAGGACAGGTAATAACACTACTCTTACTCAGCAAGATGTTCACACTACTGTGTACTCCACAGATCATTTTATCTTAAAGATCAAGTTCTAAATAATCTAGCTGTACATTATTGTTATGGCCAGGTTGTAGAATGTAAAATGAATATATCATCATTTCATAATGGCTTCCAAGTAATCTCTTCACAGTGCAACTTCATTGTAAAGGAGCTAGTCTAAGGACTTCATTTTTAGAAAGGAATGTACTTTTCTTTTTTCTTTCTTTCTTTTTCTCACACACCATTCTTTTTCCGGGTTGCAGCAATGACTGTAGTCTATAACTCTAAAAGACATCCACTTTATCTAGTAAGAGTGAATAATGATACCTCATATTAACTTCAGCTAAATTTTAACAGACATTTTTGCAGGGAACAACGACTGCAGCTTTTGTCTCCCATTTTTAACAATGACTCTGCTTTAAAGACTCCACACTTCAACTATAACTACTTTCCTTTTACTTCAGTTTTTTATGCTTTACTTTACAAGAATGGGATTTTATACTGGCAGTAACAATGTCTGGCGAGAAGCATTTTGTGTCTTTGAAGTTTTTACACCACGGGTCTTCAAAGCACCTTTCAACTCTGTCCGTAAAGAATCCTACCAGCCAACCATGATACACTAATTAATTAACAACCCCCTACTTAATCTAATTAAACAGGTTGTCAGCACACTCTAGCCTTGAGACTATCACTCACCTTTTCTTGGATCTAAGACCACACAGTTTGACTTCTATGTAATTAGACAGGTGTAGCCATTTTGATTGCTTTTTCTTCACATTAATTAGTGGAGGATAATTAGTTAAAACGAACATATATATATATATATATATATATATATATATATATATATATATATATATATATATATATATATATATATATATATATATATCCGATGACGGTTGTTAATTATATCCGATGACAAGATGTATCACTTAGGTTGAGATGAGACAAGAACAAATCAAATTTGCATTTTCAGATCAACCAATTAACCAGTTTTGTTACATAGAAACACACAGAATAAGACATCATCAGTTATGATTGGAGACATTATCACTAACAAACAATAATGGTATCAATAAACTAGCTTTTCTACATGCTCTGGATAAAAAAATAAATAAACAGAGGTTAATTTAGCAGGGAAGTATGGGAAGTTTGGAGAAACTGGTTGGTTAGCAGGCAGAGAAGAACAATACAGGTAGTAGTAGTATTTATTTATTTATTGTCATTGTCAAGAACAATGAAATTGCGTTTGGGGCTTCCATACAACCCAAAAAAGAAGAAAATAATAAATCTGTAATAAAGGTAAATCTGTAATGTAAAGAAAAGGTGAAACAAAATGACTATGAGAAAGAGACGACACAGAGGATGAAAAGAACAAAAGGCTCTCTGTGAAAGAGTCACTGAGAAAGATGGAAATATAATAAAGAAGAGAAGGAGGAAAATGAGTATCTGGATTCCTTCAGATGACAAGATAAGTTTTCTAGAATCTTTTTGGGCCAGAATATATCGACATACCATTAAGATCTATAGAGCTACAGTAATGCTGTAGAATCATCAGATCACTTATGATTCTACAGTAGCATCTCAATATGTATTTAATATTATATTATATTATATTATATTATATTATATTATATTATATTATATTATATTATATTATATTATTACTGTGCTGCCAGATAATTTATTTTGTTCTAACTGGAATTTCTTGCAGTGCCCTACTGTAAGATAGATGTTATTGTTTTTACTGATAAGATCGATAATAATTACTATTCATACCAAAACCTTCAACACAGTACAAAACTGTAAACCCTCAAAATTCATTGATGTAAAAAGCTCCTCACTTTACGGAGGCAGTGACTAAAAGCACCAAGTTTAAAGCTGCTAAATCTGATAATTGAGTGATAATTTGAAATAATATTTAAATCAAATAAGTGACTGACCACCACTGGAAATGCCTCATCTTGTTGCTGAAAATTAACATATTTCAAAAAATATTTTAGACATTCATATTTACAAGCATAGCATAGTTTATGAGCAGGCTTGAGAGTAGAACTAATGTGTAATTACTATCTTTTAATTATGTTTCAGGTTAATCTTCCGATTAATCAGATTGTTTCATTGCCATCATCTGACATTTCAGTATGCTGTTTTAGTTTACAGTTGGATTTAAAATTACTAAACAGAGAATTTATATAGTTGTAGCTTTGGAAATATCACTGTTTAGTCACTAGTTGTATCAGCCTTCAAAGGCTACATCATGCAAATGGTATTTCCCAAAGCTGTGCAAAAAATACCAGCATAGGGGAGGTTATAATTAAATCGGTTCATTGCTGCTCTGTGGAGGGACACGTTTTTGCCAATTGGACTGTCACTGGTTACCAATACAACATCAGCTTAAATCCGTCTTCTCACCCAGCAGGAGCCAGTCTGTCTGCATGGCATAGAGCCTGGTCACAGTTCTCGTTGTGTGTGGCAGGGTTAAACATGAAGTTGGAGGAGGGTGCAGAGATAGGCTGGACTGGGGTATTGGCTGACACTCGAAACACATGTGAGAGCTGGCCTGTGCTGCTTCAGTCTGCCATATTTGCTCCAACTCTGCTGTGCTGAAATTCGTTAAACGATCACAGGGGACACTTTATGACATGTACAGGTGGCTGTGTGTGTTTGTGTTTAAGTGCATGTCCTTGGTTTGCATAAATGTATGTTATTATCTGCTTTGCATGAAAAAAGTATGATTCATCTAGTTATTAGTTATTTTAAAACTGCTCTAATATTTTGGGGATTTCCATTTGAAAAAAAAAATGAAATCTCTTTTCGTAACTGTCCATGTGGTAGGAATATGAAGGGTACCGTTGCCAGGCCCACTGCAGTGATCATGCAGCTTTAGTGAGCCATCAGTCAAAATTAACAGCCTCATCGAGCATTCAGGACGGGCATCAATTAAAACCAGTGGAGCTCAATATTGTTTTATGGTATATTTACATTTTAAAGCTTGATTTAATTATCTTGGGAGCATAGAGCTTTCCCTGTGGCCCTCCCTTGTTCAATGCTCATACATCACTTCCTTCCATTAAAATATAGATGGGACATGAAGGAGAGATATGGACAAGACTCAATAGTCACAGAAACTGGTCGATGAAGGATGAAAAGCTCATATGAAAACTTTTAACAGCATTTTTAAAGTATAGTACTATGCAAATTTGACATGCATACACAGTGTTTTGTTTCAAAAAGATGATGTATACATTATTAAACCCACTCATGCATTGAAATGAAGGTATTGGTATTTAACTGTATTAATAAAGTTTCCTCAATCTACCCATCTACTATCCATCCATTCATCCATCTATCCAGTTCAGTTCAATTTGTAATGCCAGTTGATAAAAATAGTCAGTCCATCTTAACAATGTAAGTTAAAAAACTTACAATATAACAGTGAGCAGTCCAGTGATCCCCTATGAGCAAACACTTATCAACAGTAAGGGGGAAGAACTCTCTGTCAACATTAAAGACCTTCAGTATCTCTAGCATGTCTGTGGGGCAGACAACTATCTACTGTGACCAGCTGTGGGAAGTCAGGGAAAAAAGATGACAGAAAAGAGGAGCATAGAGACAAACAAAAAATCAAGAAACAGGACCAAAAAGTGATAAAGAAAATGTTAACTACATACAATAGTGCCATACAAATGCAATGAAAGGGGGCCTATCTAGCCCAGTTATTCAGGACAACACTACACCTGGATTTTAAATTGATGTCTAGATTTTAAGATGCAAATATAAACACTGCTATAGATCTTTTATATGTTGTTAAAACATGTGGTCAAATATGAGTCTTGGGTTCCTCAACAGTACTTCTGAAAAGCAAAGTAATGAAGTTTTTATGTAGCTTCGTTAAGGAAGATCTGTTCCCCAGTGCTCTTTCTGCAATCCTCTTGATAATATAGATTTTTATTTTTACTACTCTAAATGTCTTTGTCACTTTAATTTCCCCAAGTTTCACTTTAACGTCAACACTCTTGTCCAATAATCTTTCTGAACAAATCAGGCCCTAGTCCCTATTCTTTACTTTCATTGTGATCACTCACGTTCCCTTTTAGACAATCTGTCACGCAGCCCTCTTCCTCTTTATCCTAACCTCATCTGGGTTGCCCACGGCATCTCATCAAGTGTCAATCAACCAATCTGCTTTCTCTTCTTTTCCATCACCAATGTCTAGTCCAGGGGGAGTCCAGTCACTATTTCCTTCCTGCTCCCGAGATATCACTTTATACTTTCTTATCAGTCTAGTCATCAAAAACAATACATTTTACATGTTCATATTTGGTGATTAAAAACAATCATAAACAGTCTCTCCATATTGAAATACCACTTTCCTTAAAATCAATGGTTTTTGAACTGAAATGTTATGATCAACAGTATTGTATGCTGCACAGATATCTTGCAGGAAAAGCACAGATTCAAGTCTATTGTCTGATGCTGTGAGCATATCATTAGTAACATGCTCCTGTGCTTTTCTGTGTATTCTCAACCCTGAATGAAACTCTACAAATAAACCATTCCTCTGCAAATAATCACAGATTTGCAAAAATTCTGTACTTGATGTTATGTCTATGCAAGGACATGTTTTTTTTTTCTCTTTGATGGTGAACATTTCATTTGTAAAGAAGTTCCTGAATTGCTACTGAGAGCCAAAGAAATACAAAACTCAAGACAGCTGTGACTTTTGTCAGCCTGGCTGCACTGCTGAAAAGAAACCCGAAATCATGCTTTTCACCATCAGTCATGAATAGATGCAATTCAGGTCTTGTTTTTAATTCACGAATGCAAATGGTCTTTGTAACAATCCCCATCCCTGTTCCCACCGTGGAGTCTTATATTTTTAGTAGTTTCACATCAAGCAGCAGACAGATTTAGAAAGCATACTGTAATTTAATATTTCTGTGTGTGTGTGTGTGTGTGTGTGTGTGTGTGTGTGTGTGTGTGTGTGTGTGTGTGTGTGTGTGTGTGTGTGTGTGTGTTCCTTTGTATAATATTATAATGCAATGAGCAAATTTATTATATCAGACATTGATTTAATGAAATTGACTGTGTTAGTTTATCTGTTCGTTTGTGCTGTAAAAATTGCCTGATAGGCACAAATATAATGTAATAAAAAGTTTGTAAGTGGAGCCTTCTATGACTTCCCTGATAAGTATACTGGCTATTACAGTGTAGAAACTTGTCAGCCTAACTGGCTACATTTATACAGTGTGCGCACCGCGGATGACGTCAGTGCGCACACTGTGTCTGAGGAGGATGTGCGGAAGTGCTTCAGGAAGGTGAACGCACGCAAAGCTACTGGTCCGGACGGGATTCCCGGCCACGTCCTCAGGTCATGCGCGGCTCAGCTGGCTGGAGTGTTCACGCACATCTTCAACCTTTCCCTCTCTCTGTCTGTAGTCCCAGCCTGCTTCAAAATGGCCACCATCGTCCCTGTACCCAAATCCTCCACCATCTCCTCATTGAACGACTGGCGACCTGTAGCCCTGACCCCCATCGTAAGCAAATGCTTCGAGAAGCTGGTCAGGGACTTCATCTGCTCTGCACTACCCGACTCACTGGACCCTCTACAGTTTGCATACCGCCACAACAGGTCCACTGATGATGCCATAGCCCTGACACTACACACTGCCCTGTCACACCTGGAGAAGAGAGACACGTATGTGAGGATGCTGTTTGTAGATTACAGCTCAGCATTCAATACCATCGTTCCCTCGAAGCTGGACAGGAAACTGCAGGATCTAGGACTGAGCAGCTCCCTCTGCAGCTGGATCCTTAGCTTCCTGTCTGACAGACGCCAGGTGGTCAGACTGGGCAGCATCACCTCATCCCCCATCACACTGAACACTGGTGCTCCACAGGGGTGTGTACTGAGCCCTCTCCTGTACTCACTCTACACCTACGACTGCACAGCCACTAACAGCTCCAACATCATTGTGAAGTTTGCGGACGGCACTACAGTGGTGGGTCTTATCACCAACGGTGATGAGACGGCTTACAGGGAGGAGGTCAGCGCCCTGACCCACTGGTGTCAAGACAACCATCTCACCCTCAACGTCGCAAAGACAAAGGAGTTGATAGTGGACTTCCGGAGGTGCAGAGAAGTACACACCCCCATCACCATCAGCGGCGCTGCTGTGGAGAGAGTGAGCAGCTTCCGGTTCCTTGGTGTACATCTGGCTGAGGATCTTACGTGGTCAGTACACACAAACAAAACAGTGAAGAAGGCGCAGCAGCGCCTCTTCTTTCTCAGGAGACTGAAAAGATTCGGCATGAGCCCCCGCATCCTCAGGACCTTCTATCGCTGTGCCATTGAAAGCATCCTCACTGGATGCATCACCACCTGGTATGGCAACAGCACCGCCTACAACTGCAAAGCTCTCCAGCGAGTAGTGCGGTGCTCTGAACGGATAATTGGAGGTGAGCTTCCCTCCCTCCAAGACATCTACAGGAAGCGCTGCCTGAGGAAAGCGGGGAGGATTATCAAGGACTCCAGTCACCCCAGCCATAAACTGTTCAGACTGCTTCCATCAGGAAGGAGGTTCTGCAGCATCCGGTCCCGTACCAGCAGACTGAGAGACAGCTTTTTCCACCAGGCCATCAGACTGCTGAACACGTCATAGACACCTCAGCTTCACTACTGGAACTTCAACATTATGCACTCCACACTGTATATAAATGCCACTTGTTTTGCACATATTCAACTCTGTATATTTTATTATTATTATTTTTTTTTTTTTTTTTTTTTTTTACTATTTAAATTGTAAAAATGTGTATACACACACACACACACACACACACACACACACACACGTAGGAAAATATTTAGTATACACATCCAGAAATGCATACACTATTATATATTGTACATATATTTATTAGTTTCAGGTTGGCCATTCTTGTATTTTGCTCGTTTGTGTTGTTGTGTTTGCACATCTCTGTTGCTTGTGGGGCTCGCACACAAGAATTTCACTCGCATGTGCTGTGCCAGTGTGCCTGCACATGTGATGTGACAATAAAAAAAAAAAAAAAAAAAAGTGATTTGATTTGATTTATAACCTTATGATAATTACATTAGACTGATCCGATCTCTTAATTCTATAGGTGGTATTGACAATTTTTCAAGCATTAGCGGTGCATTGACAGTGGGCTGTAGCTGTCCGTGGTGCTGAAACAGCACTATTGCATGTTTCCACAATGCAGCAGTTTTGTTCTCCACTCAGTTAAAGGTTAATCTTTGCTCATCTTTGTGTTTTTGAGTGATGTATGTTTTGGAAGCACAGTTCTTTTTTTTTCAGCTTTATGTGTGTGTGTTGCATTTTTACATTTTTCATGTTATTGTGCAAATTGTGTAATAAAACTGGTTAGTTCCACAGTTCCTCATCAAGAAATGTACTACATCTCAGTGTCCGTGTAACTTTGTCGCTCTAGATCTGTGTAATTGTAGGTCGTTTCCCCATTCCACACTTTATATCTGTGGGTTTGTGCAGCATGTTAACATAGATCTACGCATGTTCCATATAATAAAAAATGTATTTGTATGGACTTGGTCTTTATGAGTTTGCCTCCCATGGTTTTGTTGTTGTTTTAATTTGTGCAAAATGGGCTATTAAAGTTTCTCTCTGATGTGGTGCAATTCAGAAGCGACATTCAGAGGACCTTTTATATTTCTGTTATAAATAGCAATTAAGACTTGGAAGTGAAAACACTGTCCTGGCACTGAAAGGCACAATACTGAGAGACAAAAAAAGGCAAAGATCTTTTTCTCAATTTGGGATTTGATTTTTGTGTTAGGACCATGTCTTTGGGGAGAAGTAGGGAGACGCTACAGACTAAAGTAAATGCAGAAGATAAAAGAACAAAAGTACAGGCATAGAATGGCAAAGGAGGAGGATAATATAAAAGAAGAAGCACTCAAAGTGGAGATGGATGTAGTGCATTAAAAGTGTGAGAATCTTTAGGGAAGATGAAATGGCAGAAAACTGAGAGGAGGTAGATGGACAAAGTGATGGGGAGAGAGGATTAAGAGATGGAAAGCTAAGGGACCTACGTGGGAGGTATGAATTGTGGGTAAGCATAGAGGGATCTATGGGCAGATGTAAACTGAGGTAGATGGAGGAAAAAAAGAGAGAGAGCTAGTGGGTGCAAGAGAGACACGGGTGCTGATGGAAGAGGGAGGTAGAGTGAGATAGAGGGGAAACCATGTATTAAGTCAATGGGATAATGATGTGCCAAAGCGTGACCAAGCTGTGAAAATGGGAAAATGTCTTTCATCATCACTAAAGTGTCCTCTCTCTGACCCCTTCAGGTGAAAATTAAAATGGTGGGGACGCAATGGAAAAACAGTTTCAATTTACTTCTAAGTGGAGTAACATTGATTCTGGGTTGAAAGCAGGGCCTGGAGGCTTACAGACACAAGAGACCAGTCTTTCTCTTGGTCTCTCTCTCTCGCTTTCTCCCCTCTCTCTCCCTCCCTCCCCTCTCTCATCTATCTGTGTCTGCATATTGATTTCCTGTATTTAATCACAAGATTCTTAATTATTTACCCTGAAAAGCTGCTCCGATTTCAGGATTATTATAACATTTATATAGTAACACTGGTGTTGATTTAAAGTGAAACCATATGAGTGGTGAAATGATGAAAAGAACATTAGAATTGAAGGGTTTTCTGTTGTTGGTATGACAGTGGTTCCCAGACTGGTGGGAAACCAAGTAGTGAGATACAGGGTTTTAATAGTTTTGCAATTTTCATTAGTTTTTATTTTTATTTAGTTTTGACTTCAGATTTTCAATTTTATATCAGTTTTAATTAGTTTTTACCAATTGTTTGCTAGTTTAGTTTAGTTTTTATTTTTTTGAAAATCCTTAGTTTCAGTTTAGTTTTAATTAGTTTCAGTTATAGTTTTAGTTGTGTTTGCAATAATTAAGTGCAACAAAATCCCAGTTTCATCATATCATTCTCTTCTGCTTATCCTTGGGTATGTTGCTATTCCAGCTACCATACCCTGCACCCTGGACAGGTCGCCTGTCTGTCGCAGGGCTAACACACAGAGACAGACAACTCACATTCCCACCTATGGGTTCTTTAAATAAATAAATAAATAAAGGCAGATGAACAACCATTGATACCAGGCAACGATAAAATGTATATCTTGGCCCCAATGAGACTATTAACTCTCGCAGCACCGGGTGTTCGTAATTTTGGTTCAAGTGAATTGATAAACTTTTTGAAGGCAATTGACTCACACAGTTATGTAGATATCCCCGTCCTGTTGTCTCGGGATGCATCACGCTGCCTTGCCTGGGGTTAGCTGCTGTTTTCTGGGGATGAGGGTTGAGTGTGCTCCCTTACCTTCTCAAGGTAAGCTAGGTTAGCCTTCTTGTGTGAGCTTTTCAAGTGCACTTTAAGGTTTGTGGGATTTTTTTCCCTTTAGAAATGTCCCTCATAATTTGTCTCTTTCCACTACAAGACACTTGCTTTATCCAAAACACAGTCATATTCAAAGTAATCCCAAATTGGACTCTAGCGCTTTCTCCCGACTTTTCCTGACATGATTCTGCGCGTGGACGGAGCAGCAACACAGACGACTCGACTAACGTACTGCCACCTGCTGGCATAATGAGACACAGCAAGAAAAAAATCTGTAAACTAAACTTCATTTTCAACCTTGACTATTTTATGACACGCACACATCAATGAAAACTAAACACATTTTTGCTATAAATTCAGTTAATTTTAGTTAGTTTTGTGAACACTCATTACAGTTTTAGTTAGTTTTCCTTTTTTTGTTTTTATTTTTATTTCCATTAACGAAAATGTTTTTTCAATTCTAGTTTTCGTTATTTCGTTAGTTTTCGTTAACGATAATAACCTTGGTGAGATATAGAGTGGAAGGCACTGGGAAAAAAATATGGAGTAAAACTTGAACTAACTAAACTACAGGAAAAGAAGAAAGTGTGAAAACCAAATGGTTAGAAACAGCTTACGATGAGCAAAGAGAAGGAATCATGGAGAGTAAATAATTATATGAAAGTGATGTTAACTGATGAAATATATATCTGTATTGTCCAAAAATATAATTTATGAACATTTGTCTGTTGCCAGTGAAGCGCATAAGAAAATGTAATGCCCATTAATCTGGATTTCATGTCGATTAAAGAACCAGGAAAGACTGTAAACATTACCTCAAAAGTAAGTGCCCAGTTGTACACTGAAAATTTGAAAAGTGAAAACTCTTATTCAATTGCTAGAAGTTGGATTTGGTGATGATGATGTTATTCATCAGGATGATAATGAATCCGACCACAAAGAAAGGCTAAAGCTTTTCTTTAGGTATGACATATCAACTCGATTGAAAAAATTCAGTTGATATGTCATTTCTTGAAACAGTCAAGATCTCCTTGGTTGAAAATTTAAAAAAGTATATGGTGTAGTATAGCGTTGTACTGGAGCTATACTACACCAAAGGTGTTCAGCTGATAGGTCAACTACATTTCAAAGCTGGAACTGGCTTGATGGACATTATTGTTTTTCATTTGTAAAGTCCAAACTGCTCAGGCTGTTAAACACACACACACACAAACACACACACACGCACAGATGTGCAACATAGTACTAATCACTTTTAGTGATTTCATTTTTTTCTCCATTTCATTGAAAATATTTTTTAACACATTATTGATCTGTGTATTAGCTGAAAGCTGAATATTTTCCAAATGTGCTGATTACATTTTTTTTCGTAAGATTTTGTATCTAGGAGTTTTTATGTGAAAATCTGAAATTAAAATGATGGATTTCACAGTCAGTGTAATGTTTGAGAAATCCACAGGAAGCTGTTAATTACTACTAATATAATGACAGCCTGCACTCATTCTTCTAGCGACAATCTAAACCTGCCACTAAAGACAAATTTATTCAGGGGTTTTATAAAGAGTTGAACAGGGAGTGTTATGGACATTCAAATTTCTTTCTTTATTATCTGAGCAGCTGCAACTGAAAACACAGCCAATAACAAATCTCCTAATCCAGTCACCACATAACATACAAAGAAATAGCAAATAGTAACATCTTGATGCTGTAAATACTTAATAGATGTTTTGTTGACAAAATCTAAAATACAGGGAGACTTTAAAGGAAAAAAAGTACACGAGTTCTAGACACGGTGTGGTCCCATAGCCCCATAGCATGTTGTGTGTGGTACAACACAGTATGAAGGCTTAGCCTGTAGTGTGACCAAGCTGTGCTTTCAAAGCAAAGGTGAGAAGGTAAAAGAGGACCTCAGGTTTTAACTCACACAGAATTACAATATTACCTCAGCTATAAAATACAAATGAAGTTTACAAGTACACATATGCACAAAAATACCTTCACGAAACTGAAGGTTGAGCTCAAAACATACTTAAGTGAATGAGTCATAACGTACCAACTCAACCTACTTTCAATAACTGTGAAACACTCAGGAATTACAGCTTAAAATAAAAAGCTACAATTTCAATTAATAAAGACTTTCTCAGCCATGTGAAAAGCATACTAGTGATGGAAATACTTCAATTCGTAGTATATAATAAAGCTAAAATCTACTTCACAGGCAGTGAGAAGGCCACAGATCTGAGTTTGTATTTGACTCTGTATGGTTCTTAAATTTCTAACAACAACAAATCTCAAACAAAATTTTGAAACTGGAGACGGGTATTTGGAGAAAAGAAATAAAGGGAGTGAGTATAAGCGAGGATTTCCAGCAGCTGAGGCACCTGTTCAGTAACTAACACTGAGTGGGGGGAAAATGCAAATCCCCATTAATACATTATGATCAGTTAGTGCAATGTTTATCCATCCCAGAAGTGCGGTGACACATGAGATAGATAGATATATATATATATATATATATATATATATATATATATATATATATATATATATATATATATACACACATATATATATATATATATATATACGGCCGTAGTGATCGATGTAGCGGTTCCGAATGACAGCAATATCAGGAAGAAGGAACACAAGAAGCTGGAGAAATACCAAGGGCTCAGAGAAGAGCTCGAGAGGATGTGGAGGGTGAAGGTAACGGTGGTCCCCGTGGTAATCGGAGCACTAGGTGCGGTGACTCCCAAGCTAGGCGAGTGGCTCCAGCAGATCCCGGGAATAACATCGGAGATCTCTGTCCAGAAGAGCGCAGTCCTGGGAACAACTAAGCTCCCAGGCCTCTGGTAGAGGACCCGAGCTTGAAGGATAAACCGCCCGCAGGGGCGTGCTGGGTGGTTTATATATATATATATATATATATATATATATATATATATATATATATATATATATATATATACATATATATATATATATATATATATATATTAGGGGTGCAACGATACACAAAATTCACGGTTCGGTTCGGTTCGATACTTTGGTGTCACGGTTCGATATTTTTTCGATACAAAAAAATGTTCATGCCTTTTTAATTTGTCATTTATTAAAATTATAAATATATATTTTAACTCAAAAGTACAGTTTTTAAATTTAACCCTAACCCTTGTGCGCGTTTTTTATTTTGACAGCGAATGCGCACCTGCGGACCACTTATGTGCAGCCCTGGTTATTTAGCTCGTCATATTGCAGCCACAGAAATTCTTTTGTCCATGAAACCATAAAGCTGCACTTTCTTTTTGCCTTATAGTCTCATTTGTCATAACTTCTCCGTTTTGTGGTAAGCTTTTCTTTGGCTGTCACTTCTTCACCCTGACCTGTCTTATTTGGCTCAGCAGAACTAAAATATATATACTGCTACTTTTACACACGACTCACATAAGCTCAGCGATTCTCTGCGCGATCAACCTCTCACATGTTTAAGCTTGCTGCGGGAGATTTCACTTGTCATGTTTGCATAGTAAGCTAACGATTAATAAGACGATGTCAGAGGAATTGGTGCACAAATTATCATCACTCACAGATCAGTGCTGTCATTGCAAAGTGAAAGCAAAAAAACAAGCGCAAATTCAAACGCGATTTCAATATGTCACATATTGACAGTGGCTCACCGATGCCAATGACATAATTACCCAGCTACATTTCTGAAAGAATGCAAAAGCATTGACATATATTTTTCCTACAATAGCCCGACGGGCAGGGCAGAGAGATTTTTGTAGCCCGACTGGAAAGATCGCTAGCTCCGGGACGTCGGGCTAGCGATTTTGCAAGCCCTGTATCTGATTGAGGAATCACTCATCTTTGGAAAAGAGAGTTTATTACAGAGAAATGTCTCTTTCCAAAATAAAAGCTATACTATCCGCTTCTTCTGGGCTATATTCTCAGCAGCATAAGGAGAATCACGTGATAACAGCTGTCTAAATGACTCGGCTAAAGTTAGTAGCATGCTTGTTGTTTTTGTCTTTGCACTAGGATGATGTCGGCGTAAATGTGCAGTCATATTCGTTGTGTTCCCACTAGTGCTTTCAGGTTAATCTCGTTGAAATGACCTTAACGCCACAACACGGCAAATCTCCGTTAACGAGCTACCGCCGATCGCCCCGTGCATGGGGCTAGACGGCCAACACGTTAACGAGCTAACTGCGCTAACACACTAGTTCACACCAGTGTAATTAAGCATTGCATGGCACATCCAACATACTGTTTTACTTTAGTCCATGACTCGCTTACCTTCAGGGTCATACGTCACATGAAAACCAAAATAATTCCAAACGCCAGATCTGAATGAGGGTGGGGGAGGTCCATCTTGCAAGGAGAGCTTAACTTCTGTCTCGCTAGCTTGCCCTGCGCTCTTCCTCCTGACTATGCTGTCTGTGTTGAGCGCTCAGTGGATCTGCGCTCGACAGTGCAGCCTAGGCGGAGTAGTCGAACGCAGATTCACTGAGCGCTCAACACAGACAGCATAGTCAGAAGGAAAGTTGATAAAATAAATTACAAATGTTGTATTGTTCGATACATATGCGTACCGAACCGAAAGCACTGTATCGAACGGTTCAATATCGATACGAATATCGTTGCACCCCTAATATATATATATATATATATATATATATATATATATATATATATATATATATAAATCTAAAACAGAACTGTAAAATTTTACAGCATTAAACTTCAACCTTCTGAGTGAAATTGCCTCACGGTCGAGGATTTTTCCTCGATTTGTATCAAAAAAGGGGTTTAAAACTGGATTGGCGTCAGCATGCTGTGTGACTGCACTCAAACAGCCCCAGCTTTGCAACACATATGAATGCTTCAAGAGAAAAAGCACTGTGACACATATTGACTCATGCTGGTCTGGAGACAGTATTGATTTCCCATTCAGAGATCCAGAGACAGCGGCATACAGCTGAGGAGAGAGGGGCATATTAACTCACCAACTGCTATCCAGGCCACATTACGGCTTTTGCAAACCGCATACAGAAGTGGTGAGAAACCAAATTTCTTACCCATAATAGAGATTTCAAACACGAAAGGAATCGGGCTGTTTATTTCATTTCAAAGTAAAGTGTCTAGTGTCTGTTTTCATGTATTGCTGCATTTCTTGTTAAGATTACATGTCAGCCTGGACATTTATTTTAGGCTCTATCTGAGAAAGGCACCTCACTGGTGCAGTTGTGCGCTTATGTGTTGATGGCATGTTTGATGTTCACCTTGGTCAAGCGCAGCGAGGTTAATGGTGGCCACATCAGCAGGTGACTTAAAAAGCGTTTAGCAGTTATTATTGATGATGCAATTACTGTCCAGACAAAGGCGAAGTATGCTTCCCCTCTAACATTATACCAGAGGAGCTATGCATCTTGCTGCAGGCTGGAATCTCTTCCTCAGACCTCCATTCTGTAACCTCCTATTTATGGAAAATCATGTTGTCACTTGATGGGGTTTTTTTTCATGATACAGAGAAAACATAATCTACACAATATACTAGCAGATTCTCTGATTGTTGTGGTTTCTCTGTAACTTTGTAAGGTCTTTACATTACAATATTACGCAGCTTCGGGTGACTGATTGATCATTGAATTGATAGATTATTCATGACAGGCTTTAATGACTTAAAATGGGAGGAGAACATCTTGAATGGGAAATCATATTACCAGGTAGAAATTGTCAAAATACATGCATGGCACTGCCCAATTAATGAAAAATATAAATTTTAAAAGAAATGATTGGCATTCCTGTGGCACCTGACTCTTCAGCACTTCTATTTTTATTCAAGCCACATGAGAATAATTGACCCCCTGCACAGGTTCAACTTCCAGGTGAACAAGCTCATTGGTGGGTCAAAACAAAACTCTGTCAAGTCATCAGGTGTGCTGATTTGGGTTTTGGATAGCCCGCCCTTCACCTAATTAGAGCCTTGTGAGACCTCCTGGGTGGCTGCTCATGGTAACCTGCAATATAAACACAACCTGTCCACATGAGGAGTGTGTGTGAGTAGCACCGATTTCATTTTACACAGCAGGGGGAGATTTTTACTGTTATTACCTGAGGGCCATTATGCAGACAGATGCCATCTCAGTTGGAGGCGCTCAAGTGAACAGCACGCTCTTACACATGCAAGGGTGCACACTTGCATACATATTTAGATGCATGTTTTGTTAGTCTACTTACAAACACATTCATTACTAATGTTTTGTGATACTAGACTTTTAAGAGTTCTGACAGAAAGAGAGGCCACATTTCTCCCATACTGGCTTTTTGGCATTGGTTCTCTGTTAAAATCTTTCTCCACACATATCAAGTCTTCAATAATCAGTCCCTGTCATAGCTTAAAGATTTCATAGTATCCTATTTTCCCAATAGAGCAATTTGTTCTCACAATGCAGGCTTACTTGTGGTTCCTAGAATTTTACAAAGTAGAATGGGAGGCTGAACGTTCAGCTATCAGAAGATAGACTCCTTCTCTAAGTTTAAGATTTGACTCAAAACCTTCCTTTTTGATAAAATTTACAGTTAGGGCTAGATCAGGTGACCTTGAGCCATCCCTTAGTTATATTACTATGGGCTGAGAGTGCTGTGGGACTTCCTGTGATGTGATACAATGTTATACACTGATTATTTCTTAACACGTGTCTTTACAAACTCTTTAGATTCATTGAGACACCAAATGTCGGTGAGAACAAGTTAGATGTTAGAGTCTTTACTCAATAAAGAGCAAGTCTACCAGTAAATACTAAGGACCTGTGGATCCATCCATCCATTGTGAGGGTCATTCAGGGTCATGTAAATATCATACTAGCATGATCCTTACATTCTGTTTCTTCAAGGATACGCTAATCATCCTAGCTAGCATAGCTTGGTGATGCTTTTAACAGTGTTGAGAAGGTTACTTTTAAAATGTATTCCATTACAGAATACAGAATACATGCCCCAAAATGTATTCTGTAACCTATTCCGTTACGTTACTCAATGACAGTAACGTATTCTGAATACTTTGGATTACTTAATATATTGTGGCGAGTTCAGACAAGGAGGAGACGGAGGTATCGTTTGGTCTTGCTTCCCGTGAGCTAGCCAGGGAGCACAGCCGTTTATTACATTTGCAGAAGAACACACTGCCACTAGCTAACTGCTCAGCGCGGCAACCACAACACACATAGGGCGCCCTCTGACCCCGGAAGGACACACCGTCGCAGCGAGAGGGCGTCACCCGTCACCATGGCAACATACACAAAACATAACTGTACAAGCAGAACCCCGAACAGCCCTGACCCGCTACAATATTATCATGCTTTTTACAACAACGTGAATGTACTATTGCTGTGTGATTTATTACTATTACTGAAGGTCCGCGACTCCGAACTGTAGTAAAGGGACCTCTGACTAATGCTGGGCTCACACTGTGCGATTTTTGGCCCATTTTGAGCCGATTTTTGAGTCGTGCGATCGTTTTGGCGATCGGCCCGATTTTGGCCTTCATCGTGCGTCGTGCATCGTGTAGTATAAGTGGGGTAACGAGAAGCGATTGACACCTCACGACCAGCTCCCGATCATCAATCTCTTGGTCGTGAGGGTGTCACCGCAGTTTGCCACACTGCGCACGCGCAAACACAAATGTCAGCGAAAAAGACGGCGTAGCACGGCAGTGCAGCGTGTGATCTGGACACAAGCGATGGAGGCACAACCTGTAGAACCATCCGAGCCCTTTCGATGTGGCCTCACAAAATTATCACGACCACAACAACCGTGAAAATAGTTGGATCGACACTGCTGCTCAATCACAGCTGCCTGACCAATGTTTTTCATTAGCAATTTAGCAAAGTTGATGGTGGTGGTGTGTCTGTGTGAGTGAAAGACGGAGAGGGAGAGCGAGCGACAGAATTTCTGTTATAACCTTCATTTTTATGGACGCACAGTGTGAGCACTCAGGTCGCATCAGAGCATCGGGCCGTATAGTGTGAGACCCTGCATCGTGACCTATGAACTTCTAACCCCTGCGAGTCAATCGTACAGTTTGAGCAGGAGCTGAATCGCGCGACTGAAAAAATCGCACAGTGTAAGCCCAGCATAATACGGCGGGGTCCCTGTCGGCTGGTAGCCGAAAAATAGCTCTACTTTGTTGTGTGGGTCAACTTTTCTTGCGACAGACAGAGAGAGGCGTTGAAAGGCTGCTCCAACGGAACTTGTTGTTTTCGGAGGAAAACACGAACACAGTGTACAGTCGAGTCTTAATAGCTTACTTACAACTGGGCTCGTCAGGCACTCTTCTTGGCTGCAGTGGTTATTATTATATTTACATGCTTCCAGCTCCCGTTTTTGCTCGATGACTGCTCGTACCTTTCCACTCCCCTTTTTCTCCCTCCTAGCGCTCACAGACACATAACGTGTATGGCAGTCCATTCTCCCAGCAGCACGGACTACACTGAACATGATGCTACATTCTTTAGAGCTATGCTTGTAGCATTCTGCCTGTTAGCTTAGCACAACAACAACAACGAAAAGGCGCTCTCTCACCCAGGAAACACACAGTCGCAGAGAGAGAGAGCGTCGCCCTGTAACCATGGCAACCGTAACGCTGCCGCCTGGAACAAAAGAACGTAGCTGTCAAACAAAACCCAAACAGTCCTGACCCGCGACAAAATGAAACAGGAAAGTACCGCAGTGTATTCCATTTATTTCAACAAAGTAACTGTATTCTGAATACCACCTTTTTAAACGGTAACTGTAACGGAATACAGTTACTCATATTTTGTATTCTAAATACGTAACGGCGGTACATGTATTCCGTTACTCCCCAACACTGGCTTTTAATATGGCAATAATACACAGTGAGTTTTAAAGCTTTACACTGTAAGATTATTCAATTTAAATGTGCTGTAAATTAGAAGAGCTGCCACAAATTAGTTCTATAGCTGTATGTATTTGCATAAATGGTCAACTGTTCCACTGATTCTTGAAGTTTGAGTCTTGTATTCATGGTTATTACCTATTAAGTAACACAGCAGAGATATGGCAATAAATGTCCAATTTACACTTTACTATGTACTGCTGGAAAACTAGCTTAAGTGTTTGCCAGCATCAAAATATAAATCTGATAAGCACCGTGCCCTACAGCCACTAGTGACTCATTTATCTTGGGAAGACAGAAGAAAAATATAAAACCTGAGATGGGTGATAATAATTGTGTATGCGTTACTTGTCAGGTTGTTCAAGTGATCATACCTGTCACAACTGTATCACTATTTCACTTGACAGTTTCTCTATGCCTTCATGCTTTTGAGAAACATTATTGGTAGTAGGGGAAAAACACGACAGGGGTTTGTGGCTTAGCACATTATTAACTGGTACACCCGTCAACCTGTGCTGCAGTGTCATTGACCTTGTCTTTGTTTTGGTATTTTTCTATGCAGAGAGATGCTACTATTGTGTTGTGGGATTCAATGGAAGCTTTTCACAGCAGGTTTGGGAATTTTTGTTGTCCAAAACAAGGTAGCCAAATGTGTATAGAGGAAATACAACACAACACTAAATTGTATATTATAAGATGGATAACCATAAAGATTCTATTGTGTACTGCTTGTTTTACAAATTAAACTGTCTTTCTTTTATGTACTTTAAGATAAAAAGCATGATACTATTTATTGTACAATGCACGCCATGAATTATGAAAAAAAAACAGAAAACATGTGCTGCTATAAAAAAAAAAAATAAAGAACTGTTTGAGATAAAGATTGAATTATTTCCCTAAATCTTATTTTAAAGATGTATAGATGCAGAAAGAAAAAGCTTTTTTCTCTCATATAACTGAAACAGATATGCAACACAAGCACCATGGGCAATTTCATTTAGTATATTCAAAATGATCTCATATTTTAACATAGTCCAGTATGTTGTTGTCATGGCATGGTTAAGTATAGTAGTTGTTTTTTTCCATGTTTAATGTTTTATTAAACATAAAAAAAAATAACAAAATGTGTTCATAATTTAAAAAAAGACTCATATTTGAAGTTATATATTATCCAGCAGGAAACTGGGTTTTTTCCATATAAAACTTAGATTTAATGTTGAATTGTAATGCTTCTCACATATATAAAAGCAATTGTCCAGCTCTTTTCTAAGACCTAACACATTAATATCTCTGATCAAAAGTAATGGTTGCAGAGTAGAGTTGATCAGAATCAAATGGTGGCCTCTAGCATTGACAGCATTAAACACGGAAATAACTCATCCCACTTTTTACGTCAGGAAATTAAACCCTGCTGCAAATATGTCTTTTCTGCTCACCACGTGGAAACAAAATCAAGACAAAACACCCAATTATTCACATTCTTCAGTTTTTCATTTTTCTGCCTCCCTCTCTCTTATTCTTTTCTTTCATCACTCTCTCATTACTCACATAATTCTGTTACCTAGCACCAAGATGAGACATCAATTCCTCTGCCGCTGAGAATTGCAAATTAGCTTTGAGTTAGCTCTTGAGGACATGGGAGGAGACAGGAGTGGGAGGAGGAGAAGAGATAAGCTAATGAGTAAGTTTGAATTAGCCTTCACTCGCAGTGGGAGAGAAACAATGCTAGAAAATTTGAAAGAATTTCAGTGACAAATTGGGGAGTTTTAATATCGTGAGTGACGACTTGCATCACAGCTGCATGCAGTGTTGGTTTCATTCCAGTGTTGTTTGGGTGTTACAGAGCAGGTTCCAGTCAGGGGGAAATTAGCATTCTACAAAGCTTCAAACTAGCCTTGCAAGGTCATTTGATTAAAAAAATAATGAACAATGAGGTAAACATAAGGGAAATTAGATCAACCAGTCAGTTAACCACACAACCTAGCTTTAATAATTAAATGCAAAGTAAGTGCCTGACTTTTGGTTTCCTGAAGTCTGTCAGTTACATTTTTTAACCCATACATTAAAAGAAAAAAAATCAAAGCACTTTGTCACTCTGCTTTTTGTCAAACACCGCCTCCTTTTTATATTTGAGCATTTTCCTCATTCTCTTCCACAAAGGCCAGACCAGGACAGATTAAATTTCAAGCATAAATAAATATTGTGAAAAGGTCACCTTCCATCTGTTATTTGTGCAACCTCTAAAAGTAATTACATACAGAATGGTGTCGGCAAAGCTGTTTGTGTGCTTTCGTTGTCTAAACAGCATATCTCCCGGAGCTCATTTCATATACACCTGTGGACCATGCAATGGTAAACAGGTCCAGTAAACAGAGGTAAACACAAAATCAGATGGCTTGCACTGATTCATTTAAGGGTATTAATTGTACATTGTAAAACAACAAAGTACCTATTACAGTTATCTTGTTTCCACTGTGAATCTTCAGATAATGAGTTTGAAAAAGAGAATTGCTTTGCTTAAATTTGATTTCCCCAAAATCCGCTCTGTGCCATATTACTAAATATGAGATATTGTCCCTTTTTGGGCCCTACAGGAAGGACGAATGCATAAAGATGTTTATAACACATATCTCAGTGCTAAAGAGAATTAGACCTTATAAACTCCTAGGTGATGCATGCATTATAAATGGAATAATATGCAGTGTCTTCTGAGCAGCACAGCATTGCGTGCTTGCCTCCTTTTAGGAGAGGCAACCGAAAGAGGTCAAACGTGACATCAGGGGAAGGCAAGTGAAGCACCACTCTGCACTTTGAAGGAAAGGAGAGAGGACTTTCTCTTGGGACTGATTTTAAAGGGCAGTTTTTTATCTATGTGATCTAACTCTACATTCATTTTATACTGTATGTTTCAACTTAGGGGTGGTTTTTCTTTCTAGAATTGTATTTGGTTGTTTTTCTGAGTACAAAGCTGTGGTATGTCACTAGCAATTATGTGTCTGGTCCGTCTTTAAAGGTAACAAAGGTTCTGTGAATATATTTGGTTTGTCAGTTACATTTAAAAAAAAAAAAGAGTTTTCAAATAAGAAAAAATAAAATGACAAGACCTCGAGGGAAATTAAAAGGAGAGAATTTAAAAACAAACAAACAATTAAAAAATATTTTAAAAAGCACAAATTAAATTAAAATATTAATAGTGAAACCTGACAGAAATATTCACAGACGAAACTGGGTGGAACTAATCTGCAATCCGAGTGCTGCCAGGAGCAACACCATTTAAAAAGCGCCATGTAAGGTCACATTTAAAGCAGTATGGGGCTAACAAGCACTGTGCTTATAAACAATACATTAGGAGAAAAAGCTGCTTCTAGACAATATTATCGTCTGCGTTAGGGCAAAACACATTCACATAGAAAGTCTGTAGGATGCTGTGTGCCAAAATAATCTGCGAGACAATTTTCTGGCTCCGGACTGCTGCCATCAGTTTAAGGACAGTTTATGTTATCTTGGGGATTAGTAGTGCATTCATATGCAGCTCTGTAATCTGGTCACCCTAATAATGTCAAGATGGCTCATCTATGTTGTGGTCTATGATCGATTTGTTCATTTTAGTCAGAAAAAATAACAACAAAACAAATCAATGATAAAAGTTCTGAATTATTTTTGACATATTAGGTTGTAATTGGTTATGGGCTAATAATAAAGGGTTGTTTACAAAGAATAAAAAAAATCATTATGTCATAAAGTAGCTATGATTATAAAATTCTTTAGGGTAAATAGCAAATTTCATCAATATGTTTTGGGGGTATTTTTTTTGCTTGTTTTTCATTCAAGTATGATTATATATGTCAAGCCAAAAGCTATACCAGCACTGGATATTTAATGTAAAATAATGCATAAATTGAAAGTGAAATACGGCACTTTTGCTTTATGGTTTGCATGATTTATAATGCATATTTTCTGTTGGCAATTTACATTTATTTGCAATTAATATATATGTGTATATTCATTTCTGTGCAAAGGTTTTCACTTAATGATTAATGACTACTAAAACTAATGGAACTAAACTGCTGGACCTGTCAAAATAAAAGGAGGGGAAGAAGGAGAAGCTGTTGATCATTGAGTGCAATCTAGTTACAATCCTTTGGGTCGATGCATCACTCAAGTGGGGAAGCTGCACACGGCTTCTAAAATCATAACTTGACAGTGAAAAAATGAGAGACTGGGAAACTGGAGGACAAGGAAATAGAAATCTGCAAGCTTTGAGCTGAAACACTAGGTGCAATGACCTGGAACTCTGGCAGCAGACAACAATCAAGATAAGATAAAGTTACACAAAAACCTCATTCAACTCTACTAAGTTCTCAAACCTGCATGCTGAAATTAAACACGGCTGATCACGCTATCAGGGGAACAACTCAAGATGGAGATAATGTTAATACAAAGATTACTGTCTCACTTAGACATTAGATTTGTCTGGGGAGGTCATACAAAAATTCCCTAGGGAACACTATCTAGCTATATCTTTTTCATCCACCTATGTTATTCATGTAGACTTCTCATTTAAAATGGACGTGACCCTAATGACATCCTGGGGGCTGTATGACATTGTTTGTTTCATCTGACTGACTTCAGACAATTAGGTTATTAATTTGCAAGCTGTATTTATGTGAATTCACTTATATGCTTTTAGCATTTTGTAAGGTCATGAATTCTTTGAAACTGAGATTGCAAGGTTTTATTGCTATGGTGACAAGATGAAATTAAAAGGAATAATATATACCAACTGCATTAATTAATATTAACAGTTTCATTTGTTTCTTCTGCTACATCTTTCTTCTCTCATTTCATACTATGGCAAGGATGACTGATGAGCCACATATGGCTTGATTTTATCCATTTGAGATGGACCAGTAAAGCCACTTAACTTTTAAAAAAACTAGCTCAAATAAAACTAACAGTTTGGACAACTACTCTAATGATGCCCCAGCCAAAAACATATATATATATATATATATATATATATATATATATATATATATATATATACTTTCCTAACTATCACGAGTCTTGGATGCCATCTTCAAACCTCCAAATAACTTATTTGGGAAGTTATTTTGAAGAATTATCTGAATCGGTTGGTCACTGGGACATAAAATGACTAAAACCTGCCCCCATATAATGTTTACTGTCTCCATAACTCATAGTTATTTGTTGTTGATGAATTCTTTGAGGATTCTTTGACTGCCACATCTCTCCATTAAAATATCTCTGACTAAGTTAAACAAAGTACTTAGTTCTGGATTTTGATTTCTTCAGTGTTACACCCCAAATTGACTAATTGTCAGGTGGATTTATAATGTATGAAACAAAATCACAGCAACGAAATATATACTTAATTAATCTATGCCATCATCAAAAGCACAAGGAAATATTGATGTCAAATGCTGTGTAATATGTGTCAATTTCTGTGGGATTGTGTACGGCTGTTTAACACTCAAGTAGTTAGTTGCAGTTTTAAAACTTGGCCTTCTGTGCCAAGGTCTAATGTGAGGCAGCTTGTCGTAAACTCTTTGTTGGCCTCGCAGTCCAGGAACCATGAGGCTAATAACATCACTGTTGTTAAAATTTACTGTGTTTCTACTCGCTGGAGTCAGATCCCTCATTGATCAGAGTAAATCAACTCACCAAACTATAAAACATCATCTCAGAGTGATACCACTAATGATCTGCCCCAGCTGACGAGACCCACTGTCTGAAGGGTTGCTGAGGTATCAAAGTCTTGCTGTCTGTCTCCTTTCCCCCCATGGCATCCTCACACTTCATCTAATAATGGAAATTTACTGCAGGTCTTTTTTTCTTGCTCACTTGGCGAGATAAACAGCCTGATGAATCAGGCGTAATGCACAGGCTTACGGGCACAGACAGCACGCAGCCCACAGTAAATATGTGCAGACAGGATCGGATTTCAGCATTAGCAGTGAGGAGATGCATTTATTTGCCTCTCACCCAGACTCATAACAGCACTGAGCCTCAATTACCACGTCTGAGAAGTGCAGATAATACATGCAAACGGCACCACTCCCAACCATTACCAGCACATATATAGAGTTTGCTTTTCACACTGTCTGAACTGCACTTCATTGAACAATGTTGTAGCATTTATAGTCAAGTGATTATCCGCTAAAAGATGAACGGACGATATGTGTGTACTTGTTTGCTGCTGCTGCACATGTTTGAGCATGTGCACAAATGTGTGCCAAGCAATAGTATAAATTAAAGGGATTATGTGGTTTATTCTCTTATGCTCAAAGAGTCTGCATAATTTAAAATACCTGGCGCCAGGTGAGAGTCCCTGTGATATAAAGTACCATTGAGCTATATTTTTCATGTCACTTTTCCCTTTTACTTGTGGTGTGTTGGGCATTTATGAGAGCTAATAAGCTGCAGGCCAATGTTTCATCTGAAAGGAAGCAGATATAAAAGTCAGAAAAAGCAATTTTTATATTATGTTAGAGATTGTTGTGTGAAACAACTTTATATCACATGCAAATGCTACTTTTGTTCTAGTCTTGTTTTTATAATGTGTAATTGACAAGGTAGCTGTTCAACAGACAATAGCAGCCAAACTGCGCCAGGAAAATGAGATCATTATGCTTATGTACTGAAGCATTCTGGTTTCCGTTATGTAAGAGTGTGACCTTAAAGCTGTGAAAACTAAATTTAGACATGTATCGAATGCACTGAGACTTGGCTTGGACTTTGCTTGAATGTGCTTTATGAGACTTGGAGCTTGACTTGATTTTCTCTTTGTTTTTTTGTTTTTTTTAATTCAAAGCTTGAATGGGATGCATTTAGTGGCTGCAGACCAACAATGTGCAAAAAGAAGAAAATATTGTATAAAAGAGAAAGAAGGAGAAACAAAAACCAAAGAGTAATAACAAAGGAAGCACGTGAGCAAAACAAAAATGGAACGAAGAGATAATGAGTGTGTGGTGATGGAGATTGAAGAGTTGCAAATGTTTTCTCACCACATCTCTCAATTCTTACTGTCTCTCTCTTTCCTGCTCTCTCTCTCTCAAACGCACATAATATTATTAGAATCACCTGGTGTGTGTTGTTAAATATGTATTGATATATGTCATAAAAAAGCAGCACAAAAAGGAAAAAAAACAAGGAGAAAATGATTTGGTTTTCTAATGTCTAATGTGCCACTGTGTTCAGATATGGCATCAGAATAGAATCACTGATTATTGATGCCCCAGTGTGAGAAGGTCCTCTTAAGCCAGCAGCCTGGGTACAGTGTCAGCTCCCCCCCCCCCCCCCCCCCCCCCCCGCCGCCGCCCCCGCCCACTGGATGTCAGCCCTGAATTGTGTTTTGATGTTTCTTCAGACCCACAATTGAGCTCCATTCTCAGCAGCCAAAACAGACATTTGTCAATTCATATGCATCAGGGCACTTTTTCCCCCCTCCCTCTCATTTTCCTCAGCTTTCTTTCTCTGTTGTGTCTTCCTTTCGTTCTAGCTCTGCTGCACTCAGTAACATCAATCGAGCAAGAGGATATGAGTGGCCGCGAGCCCCCTACTGCTAGTGGTGTCACATGTGATTACCATTATTTATAAAACTCACTCAGGCTCGGTTGCGAAGTCGGCCTCTCCCGGCCTCCGTCCCTGCACACTACAGTCAATATTTGCACGCAATCCTGAACTGTTGAGAGTTTCCATGGTGGTGAGAGCCTCCATTACATGAAATATTCAGGGCGAACGGAGACTCCCATGAGGCCAAGCGCAGGGTTTTTACTCCGATTTGATTATACGACATGATTTTTTCATGAGCTATGACAGTCCTGTTGAATTAGAGTCAGCTCTGAATCTTTGTGATAGTCACGGAAGCCAAAGAGGAGGAGCAGGGTGTCCTCTTCCCTGACTCTGTCTTTAACTCACTCTGTCTGTCTAACAGGGAGAATAAAATTTACCTGAATTAAAGAATCCCTTGTAAAGCACAAGATATGCATCATGTGTGCTGTAATATCATGTTATGGTTAATGGATCATTTGTTTTCATATCTCCACCTACCTATCATAAAGATGTTGCTGGTATCAGGGTTGATAGATTGAATGCTATCTGTGGCCCTGAAATACATTTTGTTTTCATTTTTTTCCAATATGTTACATTTTGTTTTGCTTCAATAGTACCAAAAAATACAAATTAAAAAATTGATTAAAGTACCGGTATTTACTTCTTGCACAATAGTAATGGGATATTGGGCATTCCAGTAAATTCTTGTTACAGCAGTTATGCTACAAAACTAAGTGCATCACATCCATCATTTCAGAAGTGCATGGCAATGAAAGTCTCATGTTCCACAAGGCAGACATCTGTCCTGGTAACTTCTCTGAAATAGGTAGGCAGTAATTTGCTCCTTTTACGAAAGAAGAAATTTAAGCTGTGCATGATGTCAATTGTTTATTTAAATAATTGGCTTTAAAGCTACACAAGCGCATGATATTTTAGATAAAAGAGACAGCAAGAGAAATAAAAGGAATCATGCATTAAGAGTGTAAAATATTCATTAATGATTTCAGATTAAAAAATTAGATCTACTACCACATATAAATGAAACCTGCATAAAGGGAATTTAATAATACTGTGTTGTGCCTTTTGTTGATTTTATGGCTAAATTCCAATGAATGCTTAGCAACATACACAAACACAATATTTGTCTTGCTGCATGACCCAATTTTGGCCACGCTTTAGCTGTCAGACACATGCCTTTTACATTTCCCGTTAGAATATGTTGGTATATTGAGATATTCATGGACAACTCAATTTGAGGCATGTACAACGAGGCAGAATTTTGAGTTATGACTCCAGGTTAACCCTGTGGTTTCTGTACTTCGAAGGTGGTTTACTTTTCAGTTAAATATACTGTCTGGGGAAATCTATTCAACGTATATACATTACAATGCACTTATTGACAGATTACATTATGCATGCATTACAGCTGTATTACTCTGCACTAAAGTATGGTTGGTAAACTGGCTTGCTTGCAGACTAAAAATGAAAAGCATTTTTTGTTATAAAAAAACAAAACAAAGTTAAGTTATTGTTTGAATGATTTCATACTTGCTTTACCTACATTTTCACAGCGTTCCAACTTTTTTGGAAATAAGTTTGCAGTTGTTCAATGACTTACAGCATATTGATAAAAACAACAAATGAGTCTGATTTTGTACCTATAATTTATTCATTAAAGGCAATAGTAATGACTGCATACGGTATACTCATTCAAATAATACACAAATAACTATATATTTTAAGACAAATCTTATTTATATGACATCTTTAGATGGCTTTGCATACATCAGAAAATGAGAGAAAACTGTGTAACTGCCTAATTAAAACCATTCGACTTATATAACAGGTATAAAAAACAATGATAAAGAAAAAACAAAAAAGTACAAAATGAAGAAAAGAAAAATATGTTGTAGTCAAACTGATCAATTTTACTTATTATGCTCTTTTTTGGTTATGCTTATGTAAATGATATCGCCTCTTCTTCCACTGTTCTTGAACAAATGAAGAGTAGGAAAAGTGGAAAACTAACTTGCTGGTCGGATGCAATACGGTGGAATCTCTCACTAAGTCCCCGTCACTGGGCTGCTATGCTCCAGCAGTTATATCATAAATGCAGATTCTTGATCAGCAAAGCTTTGGCTGTACTCAACTACTACAATTTCTCATTTGAGTTAAAGGCATAAGCATGTGTCAGCTGACAAAAACACGCCTGAGTCATTTCTCACTAAATACTCCCCATTCTGCCATTGATATGTTTTTTTAATCAGCTTAAATTTTTGGGAAATCCATGCTGGTTGGTAGTAATCTACTTTCTATCAGTGTAGCACATAATTCTCTTTATCTTTTAGTTTTCAAAAATCTGAACAAAATCAACTTGGATTAATTATTTCTTAGGAAGTTATTTACTCTTTTGCTCAATGATGAAGAGGCACCAAGACTCTCAGTACCTGACTGCTTCGTTACTAGGACAGTCAAGGTCATTCTTAACACCTGCCTTTGGTCCACTGAACCAGATGATTGTCAGCTGAATCCAGCATTGTCGATTTGGCCTTTTGATTCTCACATACACAAATACACACTCACACACATACAATACTACACATGCATGTACACAGAGTGAGAGATTATTGGTTCCTGGCTCTAACAGGCTGAATCCTGGCTTCCCAAACACACACTCGTTTATAAGTGACCCAGCTTTAAGACATGATTGGTCAGAAGCCACGAAGGTGGACAGAATGACAGCAATAAGAGAGAGAGAGTGAGAGAGGAGGTGTGTGTGTGTGTATGTTTGTGGGTGTGTGTGAGTGTGTGTGTGTGTGTTGACAAGATAACTAAACGTGTTTAGGGGCTTGTCCAACTGTCACCACTTGACCGAAAAGTACACACACACACACACACACACACACACACACACACACACACACACACACACACACACACACAATGTCAGTCTGAGTTGAATACTGATGAAAGATTCAAGTTTAATATTTTCTTTATGTTATACAGCATACAATGATTCTGTAATAATCACACATATTTGTGCAGGATTTGAGAGTTTGATTCTCCTTTTTGCCTTATGAAAAAAGAAGTTAACTTTGGATGAATGTCATTGCTTGTCATTGTCGTTTATATTATAAGCGTGTCTTCTAATTAAGGTCATTTGTGCCAGTTAGTTTAAACTTTCTGAGTTTAAGTTTCAGCTTTACGAACTCAATGACTTATTGTATTTATCTTTTTTTCCCCCTTTTGGATTGTCATATGCTGCAATTACTAAGCAGATTTAAAAGATTTAAATTCATTCCATTTAATCTCCTGTCATTCTAAAACAGATTTCATCCATTTTGAGGATTTAATGCTTTAGCATGCAAGCTAGTGTGCGTCAAATGATAGCTTATGTCCATCTGATGAAAGGTCTCTTAATGCGTCTTTAGTGCTGTTATTGTTTTATAAACAAAGCTTAATATACTGTAAAAACAAAAGAAACAAAAAACACCAAAAAAAACCTGTATGTTTACCATGTTTACCAGCCATAGTTAGCTTTCTGGTCTTTAAGTCTGACATCATTAGCCGTTTCCGGGTTCAAACTCCGCTTTAGGTCCCAAAGTCAAATGAACACATCACTGAGAGTTACAAAAGGTCTACATTTTTTCATCTTTAATAAAATGATCACTGTGGCTGCTCTACCAGGTCTAACAATTAAGTTTAAAATCCAGGCATCCATGAAAACAGAATTTATGAAATTTAATGGAGTTAGCAGGGAGTTAGCTTGGTGGTTCCACCTAAATATGACTGAGAGATTTCTGAAAAAATTAAAACATACAGCTCTGCTATCACTTCCGGCACAAATGAAGACAGAAAACTAAACAACAGTGATGTTTGTAGGGTTACTAAAGTTGGGCTAGCTGGTATATAACTGATGTGCTACATGGCGGCTAGCTACATACCTATGGTTAGCATAATATAAACACATTGTCACACTGAAGCTGAAGGATGAATGGTAACCTTTTACCACTTGATGAAAGTTAACATGAGGGTTCCCGATGGTTAGGGACAAATGTAAATCGCATGGCAGGAATCTGTCAATGGACCAAACTAAAGTCAGCAGAACAACTGAGATAATCCATCCACAGTATGAGGTTAGTCAATATATTGCTGCTTGGTCTGGGCTGTAGTTACACAGTAAGGTTTTAAAAACTGAGGTTTAAAATGAATAGTGGTGATAAAAACTGAGAGAGTCAAACAGTGATTACCAACTTTTTTTAGGCTTGTTCAAATTAAAGAGAATAAGATACAAAGCATTAAAACATGTTAAAAACACAACAGCCTTAATAAATGAAGAGTAGTTTGTTCATAAGACATCACTTAAAGACTGGGTATGTTTATGTTTACTAGCATTTCTTTAATGATATACTACCCCTATCCTAATATCTATTTTTCCAGTGTTGGGTTTAACTTTATGGTAAGATAGCTGTAAAATTATAATAGTAATTTCCATAGTATATTTTTTGTATCATAAATTTGTTTTTATATAAATGCAAACTTACAAAATGTAATTTCACTTTTTTAAACATGTTAATATCTAGCTTATGCTAAGATATTTGATGGGTTACAACTTGAACTTTTTATAATTTTTACATACTTTTTGTAGTCAATATTGCTTTGTTTTTCTTAATTCCCACAAATTAAAAACAATATGTGTGAATCGTAGTATCACTCAATGACAGCAGCAACAACTACAGGGAGTGCAGAATTATTAGGCAAATGAGTATTTTGTCCACATCATCCTCTTCATGCATGTTGTCTTACTCCAAGCTGTGTAGGCTCGAAAGCCTACTACCAATTAAGCATATTAGGTGATGTGCATCTCTGTAATGAGAAGGGGTGTGGTCTAATGACATCAACACCCTATATCAGGTGTGCATAATTATTAGGCAACTTCCTTTCCTTTGGCAAAATGGGTCAAAAGAAGGACTTGACAGGCTCAGAAAAGTCAAAAATAGTGAGCTATCTTGCAGACGGATGCAGCAGTCTCAAAATTGCAAAGCTTCTGAAGCGTGATCATTGAACAATCAAGCGTTTCATTCAAAATAGTCAACAGGGTCGCAAGAAGCGTGTGGAAAAACCAAGGCGCAAAATAACTGCCCATGAACTGAGAAAAGTCAAGCGTGCAGCTGCCAAGATGCCACTTGCCACCAGTTTGGCCATATTTCAGAGCTGCAACATCACTGGAGTGCCCAACAGCACAAGGTGTGCAATACTCAGAGACATGGCCAAGGTAAGAAAGGCTGAAAGACGACCACCACTGAACAAGACACACAAGCTGAAACGTCAAGACTGGGCCAAGAAATATCTCAAGACTGATTTTTCTAAGGTTTTATGGACTGATGAAATGAGAGTGAGTCTTGATGGGCCAGATGGATGGGCCCGTGGCTGGATTGGTAAAGGGCAGAGAGCTCCAGTCCGACTCAGACGCCAGCAAGGTGGAGGTGGAGTACTGGTTTGGGCTGGTATCATCAAAGATGAGCTTGTGGGGCCTTTTCGGGTTGAGGATGGAGTCAAGCTCAACTCCCAGTCCTACTGCCAGTTTCTGGAAGACACCTTCTTCAAGCAGTGGTACAGGAAGAAGTCTGCATCCTTCAAGAAAAACATGATTTTCATGCAGGACAATGCTCCATCACACGCGTCCAAGTACTCCACAGCGTGGCTGGCAAGAAAGGGTGTAAAAGAAGAAAAACTAATGACATGGCCACTTTGTTCACCTGATCTGAACCCCATTGAGAACCTGTGGTCCATCATCAAATGTGAGATTTACAAGGAGGGAAAACAGTACACCTCTCTGAACAGTGTCTGGGAGGCTGTGGTTGCTGCTGCACGCAATGTTGATGGTGAACAGATCAAAACACTGACAGAATCCATGGATGGCAGGCTTTTGAGTGTCCTTGCAAAGAAAGGTGGCTATATTGGCAAGGCAAGGCAAGTTTATTTGTATAGCACAATTCAACAACAAGGTGATTCAAAGTGCTTTACAGAGACATTAGAAACAAGAACAAATAAAAAGCATGATTTAAAATTGATTAAAACAAGCAAATAAACTAACTAACTAATTAACAAACAAACAAACAAACAACAGTATATAAAATCAAAACAGATAAAATCAGAACAGTAGATAAAATCAGTAGTTAAATGTAAGTTTTGAAATTTAAGCTTAAAAGTGTGGATTTGGTGCTTTATTCAAATGCAGCTGAGAACAGGTGAGTCTTCAACCTGGATTTAAATAAACTGAGTGTTTCAGCTGATCTGAGGCTTTCTGGGAGTTTGTTCCAGATATAAGGAGCATAAAAGCTGAATGCAGCTTCTCCGTGTCTGGTTCTGACTCTGGGAACTGATAAAAGACCGGATCCAGATGACCTGAGGGATCTGGATGGTTCATACTGGGTCAGGAGGTCATTGATGTATTTTGGTCCTAAACCATTCAGAGCTTTATAGGCCAGCATCAGAACTTTAAAGTCTATCCTCTGACGGACAGGCAGCCAGTGTAAGGACCTCAGAGCTGGACTGATGTGGTCCACTTTTTTGGTCTTAGTGAGGACTCGAGCAGCAGAGTTCTGAATGAGCTGTAGTTGTCTGACTGATTTTTTAGGTAGACCTGTAAAGATGCTGTTACAGTAATCAAGCCTACTAAAGATGAATGCATGGACTAGTTTTTCCAGGTCCTGTTGAGACATCAGATCTTTTATCCTTGATATATTCTTGAGGTGATAGTAAGCTGACTTTGTTATTGTCTTAATGTGTTTTTCTAAGTTTAGGTCTGCATCCATCACTACACCCAAATTTCTCGCCTGGTTTGTGGTTTTTAGATGTATAGATTGAAGTTCTCTGGTGACCTGTAATCGTTTTTCTTTGGCGCCAAAGACTATTACCTCAGTTTTGTTTTTGTTTAGCTGGAGAAAATTGTGGCACAACCAGTCATTGATTTCCTCAATGCATTTACCAAGAGCCTGTACAGGGCCTCGGTCTCCTGGTGACATTGTGATATATATTTGTGTGTCATCTGCATAGCTGTGATAGTTTATTTTGTTGTTGTTTATAATCTGTGCCAGTGGGAGCATGTAGATGTTAAACAGAAGGGGTCCCAAGATGGAACCTTGGGGAACTCCACATGTGATACTTGTCTGCTCAGATGTGAAGTTACCTATTGATACAAAGTATTTCCTGTTTTCTACGTATGTTTTGAACCAGTTTAGTACAGTTCCTGAAAGACCTGTCCAGTTCTCCAGTCGTTTGAGTAATATGTTGTGGTCAACTGTATCAAATGCTGCACTGAGATCCAGTAAAACTAGGACTGACATTTTTCCACTGTCTGTATTCAGACATATTGAATTATGCCACATTCAGAAGTTTGCAGACGACACAGCCATCATGGGGTGTATCTGGGATGATCAGGAAGAGGAGTACAGAAGTCTGGTGAGGAACTTTGTCGCATGGAGTCACACAAACCACCTGCAACTCAACACCTCAAAGACTAAGGAACTGGTTGTGGACTTCGGGAGGTCTAGAGCAGGTCCACTGCCGGTTCAGATAGAGGGGGAGGAGGTGGAGGTGGTCAACAAGTACAAGTACCTCGGGCTGTGGGTGGACAATAAACTGGACTGGTCATGCAACACAGAGCACCTGTATAAAAAAGCCCAAAGCCGACTGTACTTCCTCAGGAGGCTGAGGTCTTTTAACATCTGCAGGAAGCTCCTGAGGATGTTTTACCAGTCAGTGGTTGCTGGAGTACTTTTCTATGCTGTGGTGTGCTGGGGGAGCAGCACAGCAAAGAAGGACTCATCCAGGCTGGAGAAACTGATCAGGAGGGCTAGCTCTGTGGTCGGCATGAAGCTGGACACTCTGGTGACAGTGGCAGAGAAAAGGACATTAAAGAAACTGATGGACATTATGGACAATGCCAGGCATCCTCTGCACACGGCCATTAACAACCAGAAGAGTCTGTTCAGTGACAGGTTGCTTCTCCCAAAGACAAGAACTAACAGACTTAAAAACTCCTTTGTCCCACACGCCATCAGACTGTTTAACTCCTCCCTGGAGGGGAGAGGGAGGGGAAACAGGAGGACAAAGGAGGGAACAACTAAGCTGTAGTGCCTCTTCACCTCACTGTGCAATACCTTTTGTGCAATACTTTTGTAAATAGTCAACGGTGCAATAGACTCAATACTTGAAATGTGCAATTCACTTGTATTTTTATTTTTATTCCTATTTATTCTATTTATCCCCTTTGTATATTTTATTTATATTGTCTCTGTATTTATATATATGTGTGTGTGTATAACTCTGTAACTTCTGTCGGTGCTGTGCTTTTTTGGAAATCGAATTTCCCAGAGGAACCCACCCGAGGGATTAATAAAGTTCTATCTTATCTTATCTTATCTTATCTTATCTTATCTTATCTTATCTTATCTTATATGTCATTAAACACTTTGGTCAGAGCGGTTTCAGTGCTGTGGTTTTGTCTAAAACCTGACTGGAAGGCATCGTAGCAATTATTCTGTTTTAAGAAGTAACTGAGCTGTTGAGAAACTGCTTTTTCAATGATCTTACTTAAAAACAGGAGATTTGAGATCGGCCTGTAGTTGTTCATTTGTGTCTTGTCAAGATTGTCCTTTTTCAGTATAGGTTTGATTACAGCAGTTTTTAGTGATTCTGGAAACACACCTGATAATAAAGAAAAGTTGACGATCTGTAACAGGTCTGACTCTAAAGTCTTTGAGACCTTTTTGAAAAAACTTGTTGGCAGGACATCTAAACAGCAGGAGGAGGAGTTCAGTTGACCTAAGATGTCCTCCAGGTCTTTGCTGTTAATAGGTTGAAACTGTTTCATGGTGTTTAAACAGTTTTTTGGTGGACACAGTACATATCCTGGATCTGCTGTTGATGTACCAATTGCTTGTCTAATTTTTTGGATTTTTTCAGTGAAGAATTTGGCAAAGTCATTGCAGGCCATGGTCGAATGAAGTTCAGCTGCCACTGACACAGGGGGGTTTGTTAGCCTGTCAACTGTAGAAAATAAGACCCGAGCATTATGGCTGTTTTTAGTGATGATGTCAGAGAAGTAGGACCTCCTTGCATTCCTCAGTTGTAAATTATAATTGTGAAGTTTCTCTTTATAAATGTCATAATGAACCTGGAGGTTTGTTTTTCTCCATCTGCGCTCAGCTTTCCTACACTCTCTTTTTTCATTTTTCACCAGTGTGGAGTTTCTCCATGGAGACTTTTTCCTTCCAGAGATAACCTTCACCTTAATGGGAGCAATAGTGTCCATTACATTTAACATGTTAGCATTGAAGCTATTGACGAGCTCATTGACTGACCCTCTGGACAGGTCAGGTGTTAATGGGAAGACCTGGTTAAAAATTGCACTACTGTGTTCAGTTATACACCGTTTTGTGATCACTGTTGTTGATATATTTGTGTGGGCTGAGATTTTACTTTCAAAGAAAACACAGTAATGATCAGACAGGCCCACATCAGACACAGTAACCTTTGAAATGCTCAGGCCTTTGGAGATCAGTAGGTCAAGAGTGTGTCCTCTATTATGTGTGGCCTCTGTTACATGCTGAGTCAGCCCAAAGTTGCCCAGAGTGTTACTCAGGTCTTTAGTCCCTTTGTCCTGAGGGTTGTCCACATGAATGTTAAAATGTGGACATCGCTGATTTGTTTTTGTTTTGTTTTTGAATGTCAGAAATGTATATTTGTGAATGTGGAGATGTTATATTGGTTTCACTGGTGAAAATAAATAATTGAAATGGGTATATATTTGTTTTTTGTTAAGTTGCCTAATAATTATGCACAGTAATAGTCACCTGCACACACAGATATCCCCCTAAAATAGCTAAAACTAAAAACAAACTAAAAACTACTTCCAAAAACATTCAGCTTTGATATTAATGAGTTTTTTGGGTTCATTGAGAACATGGTTGTTGTTCAATAATAAAATTATTCCTCAAAAATACAACTTGCTTAATAATTCTGCACTCCCTGTAAACTGATGAGCCAGTTCAACAGTTTTTAATCTGCTTGTGGAAAGTTCTTTTACTATTTTTTTTTTTTTTTTTACATTCGTTATTATATTACTTTTATGCTTAAATTTTCAGGACCACAGAGCTGCAACTACCATTGATAAAAACAATACACATGGAGTGCTCAACTCCATGGGTCAAAATAAGAAAGACTTTCATATTAAAAATTATTTCTCTTACCATATATTTACCAGCCTCTGATCTTTAAAAGCAAACTCTTTGTGACTCGATAAAAAAAAATAAAAAAAAATAATGGTAAAAATCCTTATAATACCATCAATCATGGAAAAAAACTTCTCAAGGGCCTAAAACAAGCCCATGTCTTGAAATAAAATGTTCTGGTTCAAAGTCTAAAAGTACACAATAGTCCTAAGTGATTAATGCCTGTCAGTGAATTATTCTATAAGAATGATTTATTTTTGAACAGTTATTAATTGTCTTCTTGGGTCGTTTCTGTGCAGCATATTTAAGTAAATAACATACCCAACTGAAATGTGGGACATTTTCTACACTGTGCTTATTATTATTTGGAAGTTGTTGCATTTCTTTTAAACAAAATGCCGGCTTTTACAAATCCATGATTCTTTTTGCATACTCCAGAACTCCAATTAATCAATTTTGTCAGAAGAAAAGGTCAAGTTTGCATATTTGTCATTCTTAAGAAGCCATGCATACTGTTCCCCTCCCGCAAACTGTGTATTGGTAGAGAAAGCCTGCTGCTCTGGAACAAATCAAACCCATTACTTTGGAGCACTCCTCTTACTGATGACTACAAAGATTGGACTGAGCGACTGTGTCTGACTGTTTGACAGAAATGTCAGACCAAGGCAGACTGCTGCACAAATGGTACAGCGACTTTGACAATATCCTTCTTCTACCTAGATTTGCATATCCTGGATTAGATACAAAAAGGCTATTTTATTTCCAGATTGATAGCTAACTGGCACTTCACCAGTAAGAAATCTGTGCAAAAACTACCAACAATTTCCTCATAAAACTGTTGCCCAGAATGCAGAATAGTAGTTCAAAAAGACTGCTGTGTGTTATCACTGATCTAATTGAAGTGATAACAGCTTCATCAACACAGCCGTAGGGTGTGGAGAAATGAAGAGTATGAATGTGGTTATCTATTATGACACTAATTATAGTTATATGCCTTAGGCTCAGCAACTGTCCCTACACTATCTGTAATCTATTCCAGAACTTGAGTGCTTTACTAGGTTAAAACGGGGATGGAATATACAGCATATTAAATATAGCTGATGCTGTATTATCTAGTGGAATTATCTTCAAACAAAAACAACCAAATTAACTTTGAAATGAAAGAAAATGTTTGATTGGAACTATTATTTTGTTGCATGTGCATGAATCTGTGTGTTTCGCCATGCATGACTGTATGTGCACAGATGTGTGAGCATGATGATAGCATGGCAGCTGCTGGCAGAGAGCCTAACTTGAGGCAAGTGAAGAGGTCTTAAATAAAGCAGTAGTTTTCTGAGTAGCTGCACTCCTCTCTGTACACTTTCCCCTTCTCTGAAAGGCTGCAATTACCGTGTCAGCTGCAATACTGCTAACATGAAGAAAATAGCTCAAGCTAATTATTCTCTTTCTAGCTCAGTCAGTAAGAAGGAGGAGGACTGGGAAAAAGAAACTGTGAAATGGACAAATCTGTGGTAATGACTAAAACTAACAACAGATTAAATATGCAATGTTGGTCCCCGTATGTTATCGTTCTGCCAGATCTGTCAAAATATTATTATATTAAAGAGAGACACTGATTGGGGAAAGACTGGCTGCATCATATCTCACCACGTGGGGGACTCGGTGAAGCCCACAAATTTTTTGCAGACCTCATGGAGACTATTTAGCCTTGTTTTAAGTTTTTTGATATTTATTTTTCTGTTTATTTAGACCACAAAAAAAAAGGCTTTTCATACATGTACGGCTGTGCTCTCTTCTGTCAGCTAATCAAACAATGTAGGAAGAAAAGTATTACTTTCGTCACTCAAAGAGTGACAGTAAAAAAATTAAAAAAAAATCTGCTTGAAAATGATTATAACTTCTGCATATATTTGCCGTTTTTTTTTAGGACATTATATATTGCCATTACCATTAAATCATATTCATGACTCTCAGTACTGAACTTTGAAGAAGTCAGCTGCAGTTGATGAGTTTTAATATTGGGATTTTCAATCATTTTCAGTTGATGAGCTTTAATATTAGGATTTTCAATCATTTTCAATTCTTATTATTATATTTTTTCCCGTAAATGTACATAATATTTGATAAATGATCTTTTATTTTTGCCTCAGTGCAACTTATATCTAATCGAAAGCTTTCTTTGTTGTGATCTCTTGATGGAAATGCTGTTTTTAGTGGAATGGCACTACGCATTTGAAGTGTAAATGCTCTATTTATAAGTTTAAAAAGTAGCTTGGCAGAGTGGGCCTGTCACTTTTTTTCCCTTTGCTTTTGTGGATGCTACTTCTGTTTACTTCTATGCTCATGAAAAAGAGAAAAAAAACATATAGGTGATATTCCTCACGCTGCTGCATAGATTTGTTTTTTTATACTTTCCATTGAAAAGATGAAGTGAACAGTTTATTGAAAGTTTCCTTTCATTCCTTTGAGTTATACCTCCTAAAGATTTTATGGCGTAACATTATCTCATCAAAATCACTGCGGAATCAAAGGTCAGTCAGGTATCCTTCCACCGCTTGCAATTTGTGGTCCCCTGCTGTGAGGCGCATTTAAAACTTTTTGTGGTCTGATGCTGATACTTGCAAGCGCTTTTGTTTTTCTCATGTATAAAACATTTGCCTAATGAGACAGTACTTCAAAAAACCTACATCATTGTGACATCACTCTTAAACCATTTCTTTTTTCTGTATCTCAATAATGGCTTTATAAAAGAAGGCAATCATTTAAAGTTAGATTTAGTTAAAACGGAAGCTAGACAGTCACAAACAACTGCTACAGCTATAACGGTCTTTTCCTCAAATGTGTTTTTGTTATTTCAATTTAGAAATTCACTTCCTATTATTATTATACTGTGCTACTATGATTATGCTACGGCCTATCCCTGTAACTGTCAAATAATGAATGTATAGTCAGGCAGAAGGCTGCAGCACTTAAATGTTAGTGAATATGCTTTTCACAATGATTGTGCAAGTGTTAGAAGTGCTTGGACTACACACAAGCTTGCACCTGTCCAGGATTGACTGCAGACTTTGCCTTGTCATTGTTTATCTCACTCAAAACATTGATTTAACTGAATAGGAGAGGTCTCTCTAATCCCTCGGGTTATTAGAATTTTGCTTTTAAAAAAAAGAAGCAGGAAGATGGACAGGTATCTTAAAGGGACATGAAATTCTCAGAGAATCCATCAGCTCACTGTAGCAGTGCTGATGTACAGGTATCGGCAGCTGGTGTGGTTCCCCCCATGCCCAGACTGGGCAGAGTTTTATGGCCTCACCTTCCACATTGCACAGAATGTATATAACTTAACTTTATTAAAGTTGGTGAGATTATAAGATTGACCTAAACCCAGTCTTTATATCCAGGATATGTTTTTCTTTTTTCTCCTGAACTATAATTTTACACTCCATTATTTAAAAACAGTGCCTTTTCCTAAAAGTTTTGTTTACAGGGGATGTGCTTGGAAATACATCACTGGTACTTTCTGAAAGTGATGGCTTTGTAGTCGAAAGAAACTAGATTGTGTCTCGTTTACTGCAGGGAGCGTATGATTGATCGTTTCATGTGGCGGTTATTTCTACAGAACTTAAAATGCGTTAGTATTATGACAATAATAACAATAATTAACCATTATTTTTGTTGTTTTAACATAAAAATGATTGTTCCCTGCATGTGTTAAATGACTGTGAACTAACTGTGGATAGAAAAAAAAAGAGGTTCAAAAGGAAATAAGCTCCCAGGGAAACTGACAGTCAATTCAAGGCTGTAAATAACTAATTAAAAAAAAAAAAAAAAAACATATTGTGAGCTGTGTTTTTCTTGTTTCATGTGACAAATAAAACACACACAATAGAAAACCCTCTCTATTACAATAACTGGAAACTCATTATGGATTCAACATCACACAACGTACATATAGCACCAAATTATTTTAGAAGCCCGTTTTTAAGAAAGAAAAGATCAGTGGTTTAAAAATGGCAATAACTTGTAAACTTGTCCCTTATCTAAAATCAGTTCCAGTATGTTTTTGCTAGTGTGATGGAGACAACGATGATCTCTATCTTCATTTCACAAAAGTATCATTTTTAATAAAGATGAAGTTAGCTCACATATTATAACAGTAGAGAAATGTGAGCTGAAATACTTTAAAAGAAGTATTTCAGCTCACAGGTGAAATAATAGCAGTGGCTGCTATAGTCAGCTACACAGAGGTCATAAGTGCCAGACTCTAAAAAGGCATGTCTGACAGAAGGGTGCACCCTCACCCCCATTTAGTCCCTATGATGGATGGGTCATTTTATACACCATTAATCCATTTGTTTGTCAATTACTAATGGAAATTCTGAGGTTGAGGATGGGGTGGTGTTCAGGTTTCAGGAGCTGGCAAGTCACTGAATGCCACCTTGCATCACTGCTGCCTGTAATTACAGAACCTGTCTGAAATGTAATGAAAACACTTATCCACACAGAGGTGTAGTGGGTGATACTTGTTATGATGTTTACTGTGATTATGATTATTATCAACACTGTCATTTCCATTTGGAATTCATTTTGTATTTGTGTTCTGAACATGACTGGTTGAATGCAGCACCTTGCTTTCTTGGCTAATAAGCTAGACAAGTGACTTGCTGTTGAATAGCTGAGTTAAGAAATTATATTCAGTCTCTAGTGAACGGTGGAAGACAGAGACGATTTTTATCCCTGACACCTTTTTAAACTTAAAGATTTAAACTTAAATCCTTTTCTCACCTTCAGTGAGAAAAAGAATGTGCAGGAATTATGTGAAAATATGCAGATATTCAGTGTGCAATGAACTATTCAGACATTCTTCAATGCCTTTCACCTGAAGACATACGACTAGAGGATCACATTAAAAGTGTCTTCCTTTCTATCAAATTATCATTATATGAAATGATCAGGTACACATTAATGAACAACAGCATTTTTCTTAATGGTTTCATAGGATACATATGGGGTAATTCTACTCTATGCCAATATTTCAGTAAAGGGGAAATACGACGTGGTATAAAGAGGGGAAAGGGGTTTATGAGGATCTGCTGTCAGTCCCTGGAAATTACCCCAGCTTGTGAAGTCTCCCCATTTCCTCCTCTCATCTCTGAACGATGGGCGGATGTGTCTTTAACAGCTGGGGTTACCGACACACGGGCTCTCTGGGCTGATGAGCTGCTCTGTATTTGCTCTGCTCATTCTCCTGAGCACCGTGGCCATCCAGATTAGAGCCTATGGCCCATTAGGCAGCCAGGGAGGTGGGCAACCTCGATGGTGTAGCACAAGTGTGTGTAAGTGTGTGCATGCCTGTGTGTAGTAAGATAGGCACTTCAAGTAACTGTTAAAACGATTGTCTTTTTGGCTCTTCTGCTTCATTCTTTTTTGATGACCACATACCCAACAGCCAATGAAAACACAAAACCTTTAAAAAATATGCTTAAAATATACACAAAAATACATATAGCCAAATAACCTGTCCACATATTTAGTTTAATTTAAATGAAATTCTGGTTATGCAATAACACACTGTTCCATTGGCCCTGTGATAGATAGATAGATAGATAGATAGATAGATAGATAGATAGATAGATAGATACCCATCCCTTGCCTCTTTTCAGATCACTCTCTGATATGTTTTTTTTCCAAAATGGGCAATTGTTTTCAAGAAAATGCATTAACAAACATTTTGCACTAAAAGTGCAGTACAACAGCAGAACAAAGCTAGTAACTAGCACTTATCTGCTAAAGTGTCAGAAATTTTCCCCAGGAAACGCTGAAGATGGAAAACAAGAACAGAGAGAGTAAATACCGGATATTTATCAGGTGGCTGCAAACCAATCATGAGATTGCTGAGTGAGTGGTAATAAGCTATTTCATGCTAAAATGTTTGCCATATCAAAGGTGTTGCTATGTCGGTTTTTGCTTTTACGGTTTGTTTCCATAACCAGATAGTTAATACTAGTGATGAATCTTTTCCTTCTTCAAAATGTCCTTGCAGAAACAAAATTTGAACTCCTTGCTTTGCCCAGCAGGCAAGAGGTTCACTGACATGTTGCAGCAGTGCACATCCCTATGTAGATCAATATCTGCATATGTATAGGTTCAAGGCCCTCCGGCAGCCTTTGTTTACAGGTCAGGCAAACTCTGTACACACACATCATGTAAATCAAAAGCTGAACTTGATTGTGAAAAATAAATTGGAAGACAACACAGACTGTAAATTGTTGGAGGCAATTTAGAATCTGGGTGTAATCACAGTTTGGTTTTGAGCAATTGTTTTTCTTCTGTCACTATTTTGTGCAACGCTATTTGAAAATATTCAATGTCAGCCTTGCCCTGGGCAACAAAATGAAGCTTCACATATTATCGAGTGTTCCCTCAGTGCCAATGCAATAATAAAGAATAGGAAAATGGGCTTACCGTTGCAGGGTAAATCCTTTGAGCCTCATAAATTTATTGAGGATGAGAAGCAAATTTGCTCATACCATGGGAAAAAATGCACCCAAAAGTCATTACAACATTGCTGAGTGAACTCGGTATAAATCACATATCTAATCAACAAACTGACTAGATGGTGTATTGTGTCTCTAACTGTTACATCAGAACAGTGGGTAATTAAGACAGAGATTTGGGGGGTTAAGCCTTATTGTCCCAACCCAGAACAACAGTTTTTAACTGGTCCTTGGACTCCACAGAGTCAAAGCTTTCAGTAGGATGACCTTGACTAGATTACTGTCTTTATTTAGTTTGAAATGGATGATAAACATCTTGTCTAGCATTTATTTATTGTTTATTTATTGAACTACAGCACTGAATTGGGTCAAACTTTAAAAAAAATGTCTTTGTAAATTCAATTTGCTAGAACCAATAGACTTCTGAAGTCTTTTTAGATCACAAGGATGCTTAAGATATGTTAGATATATAATATGGTAAGTCTGGAATAAAATAGCAAGTATTTTCTTATTATTAAATATTACTGCAAATTATTTTAAAAAAGAAATTACTCATTTTTTCTAGTAAATCTGTAGGAGGACATTTTTGTAAACTTCCAGCTTTAATTTTTTAAATTCCGATTTATATAAGATTATTCCCCTCCCCCAACAGCATGATTTTTTTTTAACCAAGAATGACCTTAATAAGTATAAATATAATTTTAGTATGAAAAATAAAAAGCACAAGGCATTGAAAGCCTAAGGTTTGAGTTAAATCCAGAACCAAAATATGCTAATAATTGCGCTTGGAGACACTTAAAAGAAGTGGAGGCCTAACTATTAGCCTAAAAATCCATCATCAGTATTATATGAATCATGAGATGAAAACACACTTACATAGCATGTTTTGGTTCATGCAACTGGTCTGTTGGGTTATTGTCTGCCCACAAACACTTATCTTGTGCTTTTGGAAATCTGTTTTTTTCCTATTTCTGTTGTTTGTCCTATTTCTGTTTTCTTTCTCCAATTGCCGCTGTGTTTTGTTTGCTTTTGCAGCCTTTTTCTTATTGCTGGTGTTTTCTTAAGTTGCAGTCCATTTGGCCTCTCAGGGCTGCCATAGATTGGGGACCTTTTGTGAGCCATAGAGAAGTGGTGGCTCTAACAGAAGTTCAGAGTTTGTTTGGTTTTTTCTTTCTTTTTGGGGGGTGGGGGGGTGCATTCGTTTTGTAAAATTTTTTTCGGTTGTTTGTTGTTTGCTTGTTTTTTAAAATAAAATGTTCTTAAACAAAGTGAGGTAGATTGTTGCTCTTAACTGTACACAATGGATTTGAAATGGAACTTTCCTTGTAGGATAGGTTTTAAATAGTTTGGAATAAGTCCACAGAGTAGTTTGGTATAGCCTGGCACTTCATTGTGAACACAATAGAGTGGACATTAATGTTATAAAGTCTCATTGTCTCTGTCAGTTGTGCTGATGTGGTCTCGTTCCAAGTCCATGCTCGTGATGAGTACAGATGGACATAGCTTGTTCTCTCCAGACAGGGGGAATCATAGCTCACAGTTAGGCCCCCAATACACTACAGTCACACCTCATTGACCATTATTACAGCAAAGGAAACCAAATCATTGTGAGGGGTGGGGGCAAGGGGTGGCAGTAGAGGATCTTTTCTGAACAGTTTCCCCCTTTCATCATTCTGTGTTATCCCTAGTTTAGCTCTGTTTGGGAATAAGAGGTAAGTGAAGTCATTAGCAATATTTTTTCTCATTTTCTATTCAAGCAGTGTTAGTAGTAACAACATAAGGAGAGCAGCAGTTGTAAATAGTTTAGTAGCTCAGGTTACTTTTAAAAAAGAATTTGATGTACATGATATTTCCACATCACAAGCTAAAAATACCCCCCCCCCCCCACCCCCCAAAAAAAAAAAAAAAAAAACAGAAAAAAAAGAAAGGAAAAGCAAAACCAAACAAACAAACAAAATATTTCAGGAAAATGTTAAGCAATTTATAAAATGCTCTTGGGATTAAATGTTGTTGAATATTTGATTTAACCTTCTAAGACCCTAACTCCTTCGTGGCATGCATTTTTAAATTGTCTTTGCTATTTGGGCTGATTGGGACCTGGTGAATGTGAAAACAAAGAATTACCTGATTTTTTTTTTTTTTTTTTTTTTTTACCTGATTTTTGATTCTGAGAAAAAATGAGATCCACATAAGAGGACATTCATTTTAAATTTTGATAGAACAGTGGCAATATAATGTCCTCATAAGTGGATATCAGGCCCTTGTAAAGCAAAATTTAGTATTTTGGTCTAGACAACCCAAAATGTGATGTCCGGATATGTGGACACCAGGTCCTAGGAGGTTAAATGGCTGGTTTTAGTGTGGTGGAATATTTGTTTCTGTGTTCCAATTATTAACAGTCATACATTACATATACTGATACCTCCAATCTACAATTTCTATGGCTATGATTTTTTTCCCCCCACAACATGAGTCCATCATTTTATAGTTGCAATACATCTGCAATATGGCATTAATTGCTTGATCCATTCCTGGAAAGGCTACAGTACACAAAAAGGCTACAGTGGTCAATATATTCTACTCTACAGCCCTCCGTCCTTAAATCTGTTTGCATGTTGCATTGCACAAAGTCAGTAGTCAGTTGGCAGCTTCTCTATGTTGTTTAATGATTGGCTGGGAGCTAAGTGGTGGTGACGGATTGTGATGTTGATGTATTTACCTCCTCTGTGCTGACAGGAAGCTGTTCTCGTGTCCTGATTGACTGGGTCTCATCACAGCAGCCAGCATTCCTTTGTTTAACCGGGTCAGGTTGGGGAGGGTTTGCTTACTCACTCGATGAGACGTCCATGAAGATGAGAGGAAGACCTTCCCTAATCTTGGCTGACATTGGCGGCTTGGCAAGCACAGCAGCTCACTGTTTCACTTGAAATGGATAAAACTTAACTTCCTGTGGGATAAAGAGTGCTGTAGTGACATACTGAACACAGGCTGACACTGCATGCTGCTAGGATGAAAGCTACCATCTATATATTTTTTCTTGCACATTCCTTGATTTAATGGAATTTGAACAGAAGACCTACTGAAAAAACTATATTTCACTTATACTAAAAGTCTTAAAAGTTTGCAGTAGACTATAGAGATTTTTATTGTTGTTGTTACTATTATTTTTATGAATAAATGTGTTTCTTTATAAAATAGTGTCAAATTCATTATATAAAACAAAGACAAAGGATGTAAGAGCAAAATACACCAGTCAGCTGAATATGAATATCAGAGAACAGATACACTGACATTTAATTATAAAAATCAAAGCAAAGCTGAATTAATTTATTCACTTTTATGGGATTTAACTCGTTGTTTTATTGTCCATTCAAAGTGTTTCCCACAAGTTGTACATGTTCAAGGACTTTTAGAGCCGTGGTAACCTTATATTACATAATAACTGATACTCATATAATTGACCCAGGTGTCAGCTGTTAGGTCAAAAATCACATCATGCAGGTTCAAAAGTATAGTTTAGTAATTTCAAGTTCTATAATTCTAATAATTTTGGGAAGCCCGCACTGAAACGAGTCGACACACAAGCGCGCGCACACACACGCCATTGCCTTGTCAGCTAACCCCCTCTAGTGCCGAGCATCCTGCACAGATGCGCTCAGTCTCCTTGTAGCCCCCGCTTCAGCTGCTCTACCGCTGCATCCAAATCATTTCTCTATTCAACGTTCCCATCTTGCTGCTGCAGCGGATCGAGTTGGAGCTGGCAACCCTCGGCACACTGCCGTACCAAAAGCAGGAGTGAAAGTCTGTCACGACTCCGTGCGCTACAGAAAGGCACCACATTGCGTTTTAATCTGTACTTGAGATTTTTTTGTTAATATAAATGCATCAACCGCGAATGAAGCGCATGGGAAATCTCCAAAGTAGTTAGGTGGGAAGTGTTTCTCACCTTGTGTGAAAATTTGATTTCACTTTAGATATTTTGCTGAGTTTATTCAAAACCTCTCCGTTCCGCGCCATAGCTGCTACTGCCACAAGGTAAAGAATGGACCATCTCCGGCTGTGTCACCCGGCAGCTCTCTACCATCGGGATCAAATGTAAAGACCAGGAGCAGCGGATCGGTGTTTCTGGACCTTCCAGTGACGTGTTTTTATCTGGCTACAGCTACCTCTCGGCTAAAAATATCCAGACATAGCCGGTGATAGATGTTGCAGACATGAGTTTTGGAAACAGATTTTTCTTCGTTTCACTCTTTCTTGGAACTGCCCTCACTCGTTTCTGTAACTGCAACCAAGGTAAGACACATCCACAGGGCGATGCGCTTCGCTCCTAACATTCCCGACTTTGTGTCGCGTAAATTCCAACAGTTGTATCATCTTTCAGTTCTTTCCCAATGGTTTTAAAAATTTTCACCACACTTACTGTCTTCGGACGCATATTGCCGTTACACTACTGTAGGGCAGCAAATTAGCCCGATGGGACAATCGAGTTCAGCCACTAGACAGGTATCCTTAGTTCGAGCAAATCATAACTCATAAGTCCCGCAAAAAGCCATTCGTGTGAGTTAAGAATGAGAAGTTTCATAGCGATATTACTTTAAAAAAGACACCGGAAACGGCGAAAAGAAAGGAATAAAGGGGGGAGAGAAAAAGAAACTTAGATATCTAATATAAAATGCACATTCTACGTTTGTTTTCACGGATTACGCATTTCTATCTTTATTATTTTTCAGTTCTTCTACACAGACAAGAGCTGTGGCATAATCCAGATTGTGACTTTAAGTTTATTATGTTGCTGTTAGAGTTCGAAGGATTTCCTGGGTTGAGCTTTTTTCTGAACCTGACAAAATTTTAAAAATGATAAAATTCCGCTGCTGAAATGACATGTCGGTCTGCTGTAATTACACATTATACATTACACGTACACGTGCAAACACACCGGCACAGACACAGCGGCAGAAGGATTTAATCATTAGGTGGGAGAACGTGTGTGCGTCTGGTAGAGTATGTGCATGTCAGTTTTTGCGCGGCGAGTGTTGCAGTAGATTTTAGAAACGTTTCGAGTCTGAGCTGTCAAAGAGTGCATATGTAAATGCACTTGGATATAGATGTAGTGCTGAATGTAAGCGCGTGTGTATGTAAGAGAAATTGCGTCAGGCAAACACACCTGCATGCATGCTTCTTTTGCTCTTGCATAAGTTTTCTGCCCACCTGTCTTTCTTTGTGATAAGTGACCACACTCACACAGATGCTTGTGTTAGAGTGTGGTCAAATGCTTGTGTGTCTGTGTGCGTGCGTTCCTCGATGGCTCCACGTGCACCTGCACACACAACTACTGCATCCGTGAGGTTTAAAATAGTCTTATTGATTGGGCACGAAATACAGCGGGATCTGCCCCCCAGGTTATATTTTATTGTTCTCTCTGTTCAATAAGAGCGATGCTACTCCCTGTTCTCCTAGACAGCTGCTACATAACAGCCTCGCTGTGTGTTTTTCTCTGCCACAGATTGAATGATTGAACTGATGTCTGCCTTCCACTGTACTTTAGTCTCTCATATTGACTGGTCTGGGACCTCGGTGGCACAATTGCAGTCGTTGTCTGCCACAGAGCGGTGCAGCTCAGCATGGGAAAACTGAAACTCTGATGACAAAGAAAAGTGTCTCGTAAGACGCCAAAGGGTTTCTCAAATAATTGCTTCTGTATTTGTCAAATTAAGACTACCTATGGTGTCTCTGTGATTTCACCTGCTTTTGGATGATAGAGTGTGGGCTATGCGTTCTTTCTGAACAGAGTATGAATCAATGTGGTAACCATTAAGGGCAGAGCAGGCTGTACCTGCTGCGGAGACTCAGGTCGTTTGGAGTGGAGGGCCCACTCCTGAAGACCTTCTATGACTCTGTGGTGGCTTCTGCTATCTTTTATGGTGTGGTCTGCTGGGGCGGCAGCATCTCTGCTGGGGACAGGAAGAGACTGAACAGGGTGATCCGAAGGGCCAGCTCTGTTCTAGGATGCCCTCTGGACCCAGTGGAGGTGGTGAGTGACAGGAGAATGGCGGCTAAGCTGTCATCCCTGTTGGACAACGTCTCCCACCCCATGCAGCAGACTGTGACAGTACTGAGCAGCTCCTTCAGTGGGAGACTGCGGCACCCACGGTGGGGGACGGAGAGATTTCGCAGGTCTTTCCTCCCCACTGCTGTCAGACTCCACAACAAAGACTTTAACTGAACAAACACACACATCCACACATGTGCAATAACACTAAGTGCAATAATCTTTTCTGGCATCGTTGTATTTTTACTCAGTTGTATATAGCATTCGTATTCTATTTTTATCTTATTGTATATTTTTATTCTATTTTATTCTACTGTATATAGTATATTATTTTATTCTATTCTGTACAGCTGTGTACTGTATTTATTCTTATTGTATTCTAATTTTTGCGTCATAACTTTTGCACTGTCCACTTCCTGCTGTGACAAAACAAATTTCCCACGTGTGGGACTAATAAAGGTTATCTTATCTTATCTTATCTTATCTATTACTGGATAAGCAACTTTCACATTCAGTTCTAAAATCTAGTCACTGCATAACAACGAAGGAAAAAAATGAACAAATTTTTTGTTATTTGTTTTTTCCTTTCTGTTGGCAGGAGACAAAATCCAACCGAATTACATGGGGGGGGTTAGTGTAGATCGTGCTTTTGAACACCAACAAACAGAACTACAAAGATTTGGAATTTCATAGAAAAAAATGGTCAGACTTCATCTGTTAGAAAAACGATAAAAACAGCCACTTTTTGCTCTGCCTCTGTTCACAGCAACCTATCGTATTCCTTACATGAATCCAACTAGGACTGCAGAGAGTTACTAACAAATCCCTACTCACTCACTGCCAAGTAGCACTTTTTCCCCATCAATAAATCTCTGCCCATAATACTATTTTTGGTTTTTCTCCCACCGTTCCCTGCCTTGTCAGTTCATCAGAAGAAATATTTATTATACTGAACTTTTACGAATCTTATTTACTAACCACTTTCTTGAGCTCTTGTAACATTTTGCTTTAGCCGAAAATCAGTTTATACTAGCTAAATTAGATGACGATGTCTTTGTTCCACATTTGTGAAATTGTTCAGATTGTTTTTGGTTCTTTCCAAAAAATCTCAGGCATGAAAATCAGGAAAGCAATCCTTTCTTGTAATATGAAAGGACCACATGCAAATGTCTTTTTAAGCTGGTTAAATGCATCTCACACAAACACAAAGTGCTCAGCAAAGCATGGTGTAAAACTCTTGGCTTAGACTCTAATGGTTATTCATTGCAATACTCAAAAAGATCTAGCAAAAAAAACAAAAACAAACTTGAAAATTATGATTCAAGTCTTTGCATTGATTTGTGGTGATGTCTGATTAAAGCTTTTGCTCTCAATGCTGCTTCCTGCGGAGCACCTTTATCACCATTATCAGAATAAGGAGATATTTATCAGCAGTGTTTTGTCAAGAAAATCAATCAGCCAGCACCCAAAAAAACATAACTCTGCACCTTTAACTAACAGGCTGGTGTGTGTGTTTTTGCACATATGATAAGCAGGGGCAATATTGTGTATTTTGATATTAGTTTCAGTATATGCAGTCTTCATCAATCAGTCAAAATATAATGACCGTTAGAGAGATTTCCCAGGATTTTTCTTAATTTATCGTGAATATACAGGTACCATCATTGTTAAGTGGAACACAATTGCTACTATGTATAATAAAAGGTCTTTCCACAAATTTCTCCTCCCTAGACTGAAATGGCTCCAGGCTGGAGACTGTTAATTTTCCCAGGGCTTGACCTCTTCAAAAGCATTCCTGTATTCACATAATTATCATTGACATGCACGGAATGACACATTTTTGTCCACCTGGTGAACAAGATTCATTTCATACCCCTGATGAAAATGACTTTTCAAAGTCACGAATGAGCAAGAAAAAAACACCTCAGTCCAAAATATTTTAAGCAGTGTTGCTTCTCAGACTGTTGTGGCCATTAGGCCTTCCCTGTACAGAATGAATGAACAACTGTTTTCTGGGTTCTGCTGCAGGAACAAAGTAGGCGCTTTTCTTTAAAAGCTGCAAACGCAATCATGCTAGGTTGGACCTAATATGCATATCATATAATATCATTTTAACACAGCATAAGATTGTGTGCAGCCACATTGATGAATAGGTGTGCACAAGATGATGACCGTGAGCGCTTCTCATGCATCTTTGTCAGTGGCTCAGCTCACCAGAGAATGCAAACAGCAGTAAGATGTACATACGATTTTATCCAGCCTATATCATTTGTAATTTCACAGTTAGATTTAGACACTTCAATTCCCAATCAGACGAGAGATCTCTGTCAAGTGCAGCAGGTTACAGCTCTCTTAGACACTGCAGCGCGAAACAGCAAAGACATACAAGACAGACTCAAACGTGTAAATGGAATACATTGAAAAGTATGTTTTTGTCCCTTTGGTTTTTTTTTTTTATTCTTTCAAATGACAATTGCAAAATAGCTCTGCTCTCTTTGGCACTTTTGTGGGTGTATCTGAATGTAGCCGTGAATGCCATGCTAAAATTACCTATGTCTCAGTGAAGGGAATTTTATCACTTTATAGCAAATTGATGAAGTCAGCAAGATTAAATATTCCATGTATGAAAATGGCTTATTTCTAGAATCAGTCATTTTGTATTTCCAGAACGTGATGCTGAAACCTGAAGCCCATATTGTGGAAGGTTGTTAAGAAATGTAGATGAAAGCTTGTTTTATGTCATCTACACAGTGTTGAACACTGTTAAAAACAGTGTTTTTTTAACAGTGTTAAAAACACAGACTTTTTGAATTTCCAGTTCTTAACTTTAGGTTTTTTTTTGTTATTGTGTATTTACTTATTTTTGTATGTTTTTAAACTTGATTGAAGAGGATATAATTTATCATGCTGAATTCTTAGTTTTAGTGTTAAACTGACTTGCCCATTTAACTGCAGCATGATGCACTGACCTTTATTATCATATAACTTGGGATTATTATGCTACAAATCTTTAGGTTTTGAACTGATATTCTGCTTTTAACAGATCCTGGGAATGATGGGGAGTGGGCCAGGGTGTGAGTTTTTTCAGATAAAACTTGGATTGATCTTCTTTTCATGGCATAAAGGGTAATTAATGATTAATTTATTAATAAAGGTCTGCTCTTTTTAAATCTTTGGTCAGTACTACCTACACTCTGATCAGAGATGGCAGTGCAGGTGTTTTGCATTAAATAACTGATGGGAATCACTTGTTATGACATTATTGCTTTACACGTGTCTATAACCACATTATGCTCAAGAGGGATCCTTCAGCATCCAACCTGTGTTGAATACTGGCACGTATTCCCTTCGCTAATCTCTCATTTAAATACACTTAGAGCTATTATCAGATCCAATGAAACACATTTCAAAGATTTGCTTTGCTGACATTTATTATGTTGTTGAATGTTTGGTCTTGTTTGTGAAAATGCACCGAAAAGTCTGTCATGCCTGTCAGGTTGCCTTTGTTATGGATAGTTTTCTATTTCAAAGCATATCATCTCGTCATGTCTTTCAAGTGCAGCACTTTGTTTACACTACTAGAGGACAATATGCAATCCTGACTGAAATCATCATCCAAATCAATTTTCTAGTGTTTGTTCATCAGTTGTTATTGTTTATGAGGCTTTGGGTTTACGAGAATGTGTTTCTATGAAGCTTGCAAAGCGAAAGGTTCTATTAATATTTGGAATCAAGGCCTATTTTCCTTTTTGAGCTAATTTAGTCTGTAGACTACGTCACTACTTTAATAATAAGAAACGATGATGCTTTCATTATAATAGGAAACAGTGTTACTACAAAACATATGTCTCCTATCACACTTTACTTAAATATCACACTTTATTCAATACCCTAGTGTGCCAAATCAACCAAAGGATGTATGTTTGAAGACCTGCACTGTGTTTTGAATTCATACAACTCTTTTAGATTTTCACAGGACAGACACCTCTGTAATCCAGAAGAGTCTAATGTAGGCCCTCTATTCTACCAAAAGTGCACTTAACCTCCTAAGACCCAAACTCTTCCACAGCATGCATTTTTAATTTCTCTTTGATATTTGGGCATATTGGGGCCCGATGAATGTAAAAACAAAGAATTAACAGATTTTTTTTTTTTACCTTATTTTTGCTTTTAAGAAAAATAAGAGCCACATATTTGTTTAAAAATTGGATAGAACAGTAGCAGTATAATGTCCTCGAAAGTGGATATCAGGCCCATGTAGAGCAAAATTGAGTATTTTGGTCTAAATAACCCAAAGTGTGATGTCCACATATGTGGACGCCAAGTCCTAGGAGGTTAAAGACGCCTCCTTTTGTGTCTTTACATTCTATACTTTAAAGAGACAGTATTGCACACAACTGCAGACCGCTTTTCATCACTTTTGCCAGAACACTCATACTGCTTCCATATCTAATTGGCATAAAGTAGCACTTAAATAGACCACCTTTGGGTCTGTTGTTTGGGCTGCTGCTATTTTGGGGTATTTGTGTTGCCTGCAAAGGCTGTAGGCCAGACAAGAGATGTCATCATTCTAGTGAAGCTCCATATATTTATGAGCTGGCCAGCTCATGATCTATTTATATCTAACCAGAGGAAGTCCCAGAGGGCCTGCAGCTCCAGGCAGCATTTGTGGGTCCTTCTCAGAAAGACAACTCTATGAAGAGAGCTATAGAAAGGGAGAGAAGATGGGCTGGATTAGCACCCAAGATACATTGCTCAGTATATACAGCATATACTAAAATATATGCACACCATCAATTACAAGCGCACACACACTACTCAAACTACTTTCTAGCTAAATTTCACAATACATTTTTTACTGTAAATCTTTAAATGAGTGAATATGTTCGAAAAAGCATCAGAGAAATGAAGGCACTTTTTTTTATTATGGTTTTTGAGCTTAGGTGCTATTGGCAGGTCACACCTTTAACTCCTCTACTGTCAGCTGAACTCCAGAGGTGTTTCATTTCTAAGTATCCTTTGTCTGGCTCACAAATAAAGAAGAAATTTCATGGTGCCACACTTTTCTTATAAAGGTGGGAACACAAGGCTTGAACCGAACAGTGCAATGTTGTCAGCCGAATACATTCACACTGCCTCCTACTGTAATGTACATCAACTATTCTTTATATATGGTGAGGGGAGGTGTGAATCTCCTTACTGCGGTGAACGACGCAGCCAACTCTCAGTAATTAGGCTATTCTCGAGGGATTGTGCTGCTTACCTGCCCACAGTAGCCTAATGGTGTCCATTAACAGCATTGGCAGAGACACCTAGTCTCCAATCTGGCATTGACACTGACATGGCACAGACCTGGCATTGGTGGGCAGAAATAAACACACAGAGATGCTGGAACTAATCCAATACCACCCGTTAGCAGAAATATTAAACTCAGCCAGTAGTGTAGTGAAGATGGGATTTGAAGATGAAAGGCTCAGTATGGTGTCCTTTCTTTTTTTCCGGGGGGGGGGGGGGGGGGATCAATAGAGTTATATATATCAATGTACATTTTCTGCATTTACTCTTGAACTATAGCGGTATAAACATCATGTGGTACTCACTTTGTTTTCATTTTTCCTAATGAAGTTTACAAGAAGAGTGATGGCCACAGAAAAAGAGGGCGCTACTTATTTAAACTCTCAAGAAAAGATAAGATAAAATGTTTCATTATTTTATTGTAATGTTTTTATTACATTGCATATAAATCTCACAGCAGACAATATAATGAGTTGAGTTTCCATAAATCTAATTAGAAACTAAGGGGGGGTTTGTGGTGTAACTTGTGGTATATTAAACTCCAGTTTGAAGCAATTTCATGGCCAGGTGAGGCTTTTTCCCAGATAAAAGACCTGGAGTTGAATCCAAGTGTTAAACAGTTGGTAGCTTTTCAGTGGAACTCTCAATATAAGGCCCAAAGAGATGTTAGTGCAAGCAAGGAAGGCCATCATTAAGCTGAAAAATAAATAGTTAAATAATCCTATGAGAGAGCTAGCAAAAACTTTAGTCGTGCAATCTAGTACATTCTTAAAAAGAATGAATGCACTGATCCGATCTGCAAAACCAAAAGGCCCACAAGACCACAGAAGACACCTTTAGTGGATGATTGCAGGACTCTTCTTTGGTTAAGAAAACCCTCCACAGCATCAAACCAAGTTGACAGGTTCTTCAGGAGTGAGGCAAAATATGGAATCAAGCCACACCTTACCAAGGGTTTACAGCAAGGTGCAAACCACTGGTTACACTCAGGAACAGGAAGGTCATACAAGATATGTGTTGCCTACATGTGTTGCCTATAGCAACACGTGTAGGACTGATTAGAACTAATAAGAGTTATTCAGTGGTCTGATAACAGTCGAGATGGGCTGTTTTAGGGTTTTGCTACCTTTAGCCTGACACTGAGGAAGTGAACGAAGCACTTAAATGAATGTTTCTTACCCCTCACTGTAAAATTCTGATTGGGTATTGTCATCACCCTGTCGGGAGGGCAGTCGACAGGGACACCCAAGTTTGTGAATGTAATACCTTGAGAAGGAAGTCACCTAGGATTTTGAAATTTACACCATAGATGTATCCACTAAAACTCTCAGTGACCTCAGCCTCAAGGTCAGTAGGCAGAGGTGAAGTTTTTTGAAAATCTTTCAAATCAGTGACATACAATTTTGAAATGCATACAAAAGATGCAACTACTAAGAGGCTGAGGGGTACCAGTGTCCACTGCCAGTATTTTTGTTGTTTCATGTTGTCTTATTTGAATCTTTTTGCTGACAACTCTTGGACTTTTGCATTTTGAATCCAGCTATGTATGTGGATTTTCTGGTGACTAATCAGAGATTCTACTCTTAAAGTTCTCTCTTTATGGATGAGGAAACATGTGAGCCAATTTGCAGAGGGCTCTGCAGATATTCTGGTCATCACAAAGATTGTTTTAGTTATTTATTTTTTATTCATTTTGATTTTTTCCTTTTGTTTTAAATCTATTCTACTACTTACACAAATTCACTGTATTTGTTGCCTTTTTTGTATTTGTCAACTCTGTCAGTGCTAAAAAAAAATATTGTCCTGAATGATTTGGGTCTTGGATGCTGTGAAATGTGCATTTCTTGATCCAAAAGTGGTTTTACATTATGTCAAAAGTGTATGTACCATTCCACCCCTCTGAGAATCCCAGTCAGCAGATATTTGGACAATCTCTGTCAGCCAGGCTCCATCAGAAGTGCACTGTGTGAAGACTGGGAAACAGATGCAAATGTCTCTTCTTCTTGTCTGTTTGCCCTGATGTTAACATAGGACATATCACATTTCTTTTGCCTTCACATTGTAATTCGCAAATGGTCGTAATCACAATATCACAGCACTGAAATGGCTTTCTTTGATGTACATTTGGTTGTAATAACTAGCTATTCTAGAGTAATGATGTTAATGGAGATTTATTCAGGGAATATTGTCTGTGTTGCTATAATGAGTCCCCCGAGGACCACTTACAGAGCTCTAAATGGACAGTCATGACTGACTGACACTTAAAATTCAGTCTTTAACTTTAAGTCGAAATTACACTTTGGTTTGTCAGAAATCGTGTCGGTACTGATATGGCGCTATTTGAAAAAGCAACATTTAAGATCTAAGTCAATGATTTTTGAAGGAAATATTTAAAGCTGAATTTTTGCTTCTTGTGATCATTATTAAAGGTAGAAAGGTAGAAGCCTGGGACTTCCAGTGTTAAAAGAGACAAGGGAACAGTTTTGAATAAGTCTGTTGAGACTAGTGTTGTTATTGTTGATGTTTTTGTCTGTTAGCATTGATTCTCTCCTTGAATACTAATTCTTTTCCTGTACCCACTTAATCATGCAGTGCATACTCACCTAATAGGGACATACTGTAAGAGACTGTCACACATACTGTGTATTTGGCACTTTTGACAAGGTGACTGGATGGGCTCCATGTAATATTTATGGATTCTGAAAATGCATCAGGGTCTTTGTATAAAATCTGTTCCCTACTGTTGTCACATGTGTGGGAAAACTTTTTTTTTTTTAATTTGTGTTATTATGCTGCTATCTCACTGAAGGCAAATTCTGGAAGACACAGTTTTTTCTTTTCAGTGTAAATCACTTGTCACCGGGAGAAGTGCTTTCCTCCTGAATTATTAAATCTGTTGTCCTTGAGAGCATGACAAAGTATTGACAAGGATGACAATATTTTCCCCTCTAAAATAGTATTTTTTAACACTACTTGGAAGTTTAAAGTCACCTGACAATGATATTATTATGCTGTGCCATGATTTATATCATTGCTTTAATTTATATGCAATAAAACATAGCAGGGTCTTGACTGATGTTTGGCACAATGGAACATACACTTTACTAGCATAGGAAGGATTGATACATCACTTATAGTATTTCATGAAAAGTCTTGATCATCGCCAGTAGGAGAGCATATTGTGGGTGAGATTGAAGTAAAGCTATGGATAGCAGAGGAGGGAATGGCCTGTTGACAGCAATTTGACTGCAATCCATCAAACTTTAAATTGTGTTGCAAGTGGCAAAAATGTTGCTCCTACTGTACACGCAACTGTGCTCATAAATATTCATCCAAGAAACTCATTTTCGTTAATATGAAAAATGTCTAGATGAACACGTTTTTGACAGATTTTTCAATTTACAGTGTGAAAGAGAACTTTTTATGTGTTCCCAGATGGCTAATGTATGTATTTCCTCCTCTTATTCTCATTTCAGTTGTGTTGCTGGATACAACGTCTGTGCTTGGGGAGCTTGGATGGAAGACATATCCAATAAATGGGGTAAGAGGGGAACCTCTGTCCCATGTTATTTCATTTATTATTACTGTCCAGAATGTCTTGTTGAAAAAGGAATAGCTACTGTTGCATCAAGGAGATCAACTATATTGATTTAAAGAGGACAAAATTGGTAGAATGATCCTTTTGTGGATTCGTTTTGTATTCAGATTACTCTGTCCTCACAGAAAATACAAAATAGAGGTGAGGTTTAAAACCTCCTACTATGGTGTTCAGTTTCGTACTCCTGATTAATTCCTGTCTCGGTGTTCTGGGAATCCATCCTACCTGACAAACCATCCTACTCATTGTTTCTGCGCACAATACGAAATTAAGTGGCAAACCGTCCTACCTTTGTGAATATTAGCTAGAAAAATACTCTTACGGGTAAAATTAAGTGCCAAACCATCCTACCTTTGTGAATGTGACCTACAAGCATACTTTAACAGCTAAAGTTTAGTGGCAAATTGTTCTACCTTTGTTAATCTGAGCTAGAAGCATATTTTCACAGCTAAAATTCAGTGGTGAACCATCCTACCTTTGTGAATATGAGCTAGAAGCATACTTTCGAGGCTACAATTAAGTGGCAAATTGTCCTACCTTTGTTAATAACAGCTAGAAACATACTCTGACGGGTGAAATTAAGTGCCAAACCATGCTACCTTTGTGAATGTTACCTATAGCCATAATTTAACGGGTAAATTGAAGTGGCAAACCATTCTGCCTTTAAGAATATAAGCTACAAGCATACTCTGATGGGCAACGTTAAGTGGCAAACTGTCATACCTACTTAAATTTATGCTGGAATTACTCTGTGACAGCAGAAATGTGCATAAACTACCTAGGGTAGGACATTTTGCCAAAGTAGGATGGTTTGTCAAAACACCATTTCTGTCACGTTTGGGCCACATTATTCTTTAATTCACACATGCTTTTTTTTCCATATTAAATATACATTCTTAAAATGTTAAGAATTCTTTCCATTCTTTCACGATTCATTTTGCCATCTTATTCAAAGTCCAAGAATGTAGTTTTCAACTTTTCTTTTAAACTTAGGTTGCCTCTCAGCATAGAAACAATAACTGCTCTGTACCCTATTTTGTGTTTTTGTCTGTCAGCTACACCAAAGGGATTTTCCAATTTTGTTCAGACAGTAAATGCTTGAAGCCCAACAGCAATTTCGTGTCCACCTGAAAATCAGAACTTTGGAAAAAGCAGCAAGTGTCAAACAATTCCTGTATATTGCCTTGATAAAATATAGATGCACTGACAACAAACTGGAACATCTTCAGATCAAAACCTTCACACTGCATCAAAAGCTTTCTCTCACCGTGCTGACACAATACCTAAAAGTCTGATTGAAAATGTCTTCAAGCAATAAGGAATAGCAGTGGAATTGCCTGACTTCCACCACTTTGCTCATATCCCGGTCTTTCCTTCATGCCAATTAACTATGACACGACCCAATTCGTGGTGGAACCTAAATACAGGAAAGAGGGAGAAGCTACACTAAAACTGTGAGGTCCATAAGTATTTGGACATTGATCTCTTTACAATGTCACAGTGTATTTAAAATAAGATAATCAATATGTGATTGAAGTGCAGACTTTCAGCTTTAATTCAAGGAGTTTAAATAAGATTAGATAAAACTGCTAAGTAATTACTACCATTTTTATATGTACCAAATAAAAAGAACATCATTTTAAACCGCAATTGTTGTTCATACATGCATTCAGTGTCTGAAGTATAGAACCTGTGGACATCACCAAATGGCGCCAGGTCTTTCCTGCACCTTCAGTTGCTGCTTGTTTGTGGTTCCCTCAGTTTTTTTTTTGGAGTAGCTGAAAAACATGCTCTATTGGGCTGAAATAAGGTGAGAGACTAAGCCAATGTAAAAGATGCCACTTCTTTGCTTTGAGAAACTCCTGGGCTTTTTTTTACAGCATGTTTTGGGTCATTATCCATTTGCTCTGCAAAGCGCTGTTTGATTAGCTGTGTAGCATTTTTCTGAATCTGAACAAAGAGAGTAGCCCTGTGTACACTTCAGAATTCATCCTGCTACTTTTATCTGCAGTCACACAATCAGTAAACACTATTGACCACGTTCCACTGGCAGCCACACATGTATATACTGTACCATTCCCTCCACTATATTTGACAGATGATAGATTAAGTTAATTTTGTTTTTCATTTAGTCTTATTTAGTCTAATTTCATTGGTTCTTGAGTGTAACCAGTGGTTTGCACCTTGTTGCAAACCCTGTGTTTTTACATTCAAGAAATTGTCTCTTGATTGTAGACTTTGAGAGTGAGGTCCCCACCTCCTTGAGAGTGTTTTTGACTTGACTGGATGTAGTGAAGGATTTTTTCTTTACCATGGAAATCCGTCATCTTGCACTTTAGTTCTACGACTATACCAGATTGTTAATTTGACCACTCCTTGACCACAACATTTTATGGGGGTCTTTATAAATGGGTGTATAAAAAAAGTATATATTTCAGAATTAAGTACTGAACTTTTGTTAAATACCCCAGAATTGAATTTACAAGTCTACACTTCCATCATATCTTGACTGTCTGCACATCTTGACTGTTTGTAAATTCATGGTGTACAGAGGCAAAATAGCAAAAACTGTCATTATTTCTACCCACTCAAGTGTGAGTTAACGGAACTTCTGTTTTTACAGTTTATAAGCAAGCTCATCACTTCTGTAAAACAAAATAATATTGAAAAGAGTCAATTATAAGCTAGTTTTAAAAATAATAATTAGTTCTTTTAAACTCTGTATGACCATCTAAGATTTGTACTTCCAGGGAGCTAATTATAAATTAATGTTATGCTACCAAACTTTAGACTTCAATATATCCTAAAGTTTGCTGTTTACTTTCCCTCTGGTAAACATTTTGATTATATTCTCATGTCACATGAGAGTTTATTCTCTAATTGCCTGAGTCTGACGACCTTGGATCCACTTATAAGAAAGTTTCAGTAACACCAGCCAACAGTAGCAAAAGCAGCAGCACTTACCAACAGCAAAAGTTCAGGATATCCTCAACAACTCACCTCAATATCACTGTCAGTGGTCAGAAGTGAGTTTTATTGACTCACCGACCCATATCGGACTCCTTACACAGGCAGTTTTACAGCCTCCTCCAGAATAAATAGGTGTGGACACATTTGGAAGCTGAGGCAAACAGTGGACTGACAGTCTGTACTTCCTACAAATGAAAGCCAGCTGGGGTGTTAGAGGAAACTTAGGTTAGAAATGGTTAAATATCACAAAACATCCCAATGATATTATTATTATTTAAAATGTTCTTCCTGATTTATTGTTATTCAAATACATTAAAATGTAGCGTGTACAGAGATGTTTTATATAGAGATAATAGATGTGGAAAACTAACAGCCATCTGTGGCCATTATAGTGAAATACACAGAGTTGGCCATGGCCTTTGATTGTTGGGCCCCAATAATAACCGTTTTATGACAACATTGACATCAAATACATCCACTCTTACGAGCCTCTGTTTGCCTAGGTTGTGCACCTCTTGATTTTTGTAATCTGCCTCATTTTACAACTACAACTGCAGCTGGGTTGAAGACACAAGTGCAAGATTGAGTTTCTGTACTGATAGGTCATTAAAATGTATAGAAAAAAAAAACCTGACACAAAGATTTAAAGATTACACAAAGGGAGATGTTGCAATAGTTTGACTTTGTGTAAAATCCATCCATTTGTAGGATCGCATCAGATTCACTTTGTGGAAAACACTTTGAAAAAGAGAAACGTCAGCTCTGATGTGAAGGTATAATGTGAGTGTGGAAACATCTGCTGTATCGTTCAGAGGAATAGGTACTGATGCCATAAGAGCACTCATTAGCATCCTTACGCTGAACTGGATGGATGGATGGATGGATGTTCACTTTGCTTCATTGTGGCTAAAACCATGTGATTTTATTACTAATGTAACTAATTGGCATTGTGATTGTAGGAGATACATTATAAATGCAGAAAATAAACCCAAAAAAGTCCTTGCCTGAAAATATGTAGTTTCTCCATAGAAATAAATAATTACATGTATTCTTTGAAAGTAATTGTGATCAAATGGTGTCACGACTTCACCCCCACCCGTCTCTTTCTGTCTCTCCCCACATGGCCCTTGGTGGCCCATATCAGGGTTATGGAGGTGATTACATCATGTAGGTTATGGTGACAGCCGCCCAGAGGGTTAGGGAGGAGGGAGCGAGGCTACTGTCTTCATGATTGAGCTGTCAGTCCTCTCCCCTCCTCACTCATCCTCTGTCCTCCGATTTACCATTAATATTTAAGGCATGAGGTGAGAGGCCTGAGGGAAGGTGTGAAGATCTGGGGAGGTAAAATAGTTTAAATCCCCCACACTACCTGGAAGCAAGCAAGAGCAAGTCAATCTCCACCATATTAGACACAGCTTGGTATCAGGCCAATACAGCAGCGCATCATGTAGCTGCCTATCAGAGTTGCACACTAGTTCTAGTTTTGGGCATAAACTGCTGTCAGTCAGTCCTGCCCAGTACACCTTAAAATAAATTCATATGGAGTTTCTGTCCTAAAATAATTCCCCAATGATGAACTTGCAAAGAATATAGCTGTGTATATGATATGAAATTGAACAGGAAGTGGAAATATATATATATATATATATATATATATATATATATATATATATGTATATATATATATATATATATATATATATGTATATATATATATATATATATATATATATATATATATATATGTATATATATATGTATGAATCTGTTTTTTTTTTTATCAATAGCCTCTAAACAACTCCTGTAACAAGAGGAAGATGAGTGGCTGTGTAGAGTACACTCCAGGGGCTTGCAAGCATTTTAATGCTGTGGCAATATCATTTTTTACATTTCGCATAACGTCAAAAATTCATGCTGAATTACTTGTCGACACTTTGCATTATATCCAAAAGTGTAAAGATAACTGTTACTGGATTAAAATATTACTGGAAAAAGAAAAACTTTAAAATGTGATGATTCTCAAGCAAGTTTTGTTTTTTGTTTTTTTTGGGGTTTTTTTTCTTATTTCTTAATGGATATATGAGCATCCAGTCGCAACATTTGGATGACATCCTTGCTATATGTAACCCCAGTTATATATACTGTACCTGAATGAGAAGAGATTTAATGTACCTTTAACCCTCCTGCCATCCTTTAAAAAACTCACACCCATCACCCTAGGGACCATTCTCAGCCACGCCATAAAAAGACCATATATCCATATTTTATTCCACTTTAAATTAGCCAACCTTGTAAAACTACTCCTCCCTGAAATATTCATGTAAAGTTTTAATTATATTTTCGTTGTTTTAACCCTTCAAATCCCAGTGTTATTACATGAGCGCCCTGTGTTATAAGCCCCAAAAACCAAAAAACGAAACTAAATATTTCCACAAAAAACCAGTTGAAGTAATATGTGATTGTCATTATAAGTAGGCCTTTAGATGGACCAAAGATTGGCACCAACATACATTTTGACCTGCCATTATTTTTTTTGCATTTTTTTTGCAATTTAAAAATTAAAACTTCAAGGCCCTGAGTCTTCATTGACATCCAAGAAAAGAAGAAAAAATAAAATCATATGATGATAATTTGGGGTTGAAAAATAGCGTTTATAATGGAAGTCAATGGGCAGAAAATGGTCCCCAGGGTGATGGGTGTGGGGATTTCTGCTGCTCAGCCATTTTAGGCTGATTTAAGGAATTCACACTGGAATATTAACATTGACAGGTAAAAACTATCCTGTGGCAAGTTTGGTTATATTCCGCTGAACACAGTGGAAATGGCAGCCATTTAACACATAGCAGTGGCACAAAAAGGTCCCAAGAAGGCAGGAGGGTTAATTGACTCACAGCCACTTCAGCTCCAAATGAGGATAACTACCTCCCTATCTACCCAGGTGCATCTCAGCATGTAACTGACCTCACTCCGTGTCTTTGCTTCACATCTCCTGCCTCGAGCTGTCCTGTTAAATCTTTTTTGCTGGGAGGTATGCTTTTATTTCAAACATACCTTAAAAAATGAAACCTAATTTTAATTCCATATCTTACATCTTATATATGTAAGATATGTGTTTTCCTAAAACAATCAAGCTTCAAATGAAAATTATTGCCTTGGAATCAAATGCAAAATGTGACCTATATATAGAAATCTTTACAGCACACATATACTTTTTAACACTTCTTGTTGTCATTAGGTGCAGTAGGTTTCTCAGCAGTACTGGGCTACCAAATCCTTACTATGGACAGATTTGTGTCTGATTATCACAGTTGTCTGGGAATACTTTTAATTAAAATGAAGATTACAGGGAAAGTGTGCAACACTTCAGTTAATTAATTGTGGTTGGTTCTTTCAGTCCCTAGCTGTCATTTCCCTACAGGGTCACATTCAAGGTGTCTACAACACTCTGGAAATCTATGAACAGATGTTTACCAACCGCATACATGATCATACGTGTTGGTCAGGTTCAGTTTTCAGTGCCAAGGTGTCCTTTAATCATTTTATCCTTACTCTGCTTCGAAAGTTAATAGACCTGTTTCAGCTGGCCCATAATGGGAAACCATCTAAGGAGGACTGTTGTTATGTTTTTTAATGGCTTGAACGTGGAAATATCCTCAGAATTAAAAACACATTCACCCTTAAAGATTTCACTCAGAGTTGTGCATACTGAGCGGAAATTGATCTACGCCATGTCTTTCAAGGACTTTGACTCTGAAATGTTTTTTTCTCCAGTTAAAGTTCATACATAAACTAGTGTTTGTTTGGGGTTTTTTTTTTTCTTTTTTTTTTTTGGGGGGGGGGGGGGGGGGGGGATATGTTTTGAAATGCTCTATATTGATGAAAAACAGGGCATCAGAAGGGGAAAATGGAAGAGACAGAAGAAGGAAAGAGGATTGATTTGGCATCTGTCCATTCTGAATATTGTAGCTGTATGCAGACACAGTGCTGAAAAATGCACGAGTCATTTCCCAGCGTTGGGGGGTGGGCGGGGGGGTGACCGTGTCGGGGGATCGTTGTAGCAGTTATTGCAGCAGCTAATTTATTAAATTACATAAAAGAGCTTTAAGGGATTAAGAATGCCTAATGTTACCTTTTGTTTTCACACGTTGACATTGTAATGCTAACTGAGAAAAGGCAGGTTTCAATACAGAGACTGATAGTTGTCCATTATGCAGGGAGAGCGTAATCCTATTTTTATCTATTGTCAGAGATCCCAAGCAGCCAATAACTCATATCTACTGGGGGCGTATAAACAGTGTTATGTAAGTGGGGAGTACAATGGCGGCACATTGGTTTACTGCTGCTGGAACACTGCTCAGTCAAATATTAGACTGTGCAACCTCAATACCTCACAGGCGTAAGGCTCAGAACAGCACATTTGTCTCGCGTGTCTGTGTGCACACTGTGTGTGTATTTGTAATGTTTCGGGCACATAAATCAGTTTTCAAAGTCTCTTTTTGTAATAGGAACAAACAGTTCCCAATATGATCAATCATTGGCTTTTACAGTAGGCTGACAGATTAGCCTAAGCTTAGGATACGTTTAGCCTTAGTCAAGTAGTGGTTACAGTGTTGGCTAGATTAGTTTCCACGAAATTCATTTGTATCAGTGCAGAGTCCTCCAGAGTGATGGAAAGTCTGTCGGTATTGTAGCAAAAGCATAATTTTAGATTTGCATTTCTTTACATCTATTTGCTAACCCTCGTGGTAGTATACTGGACAGAAGCCCACATTACTGTTCTGAGATAGCATTGCTTTTTTCAATACATATTGATTCTTAATACATTTAGAAAACATTCATCATTCACTTTCTGTAGGATACCGACTGTTACTTTTTACTGTTTAAGCTTTCTCATCACTCTGACGTCACCTTAACAAACCCACAAGGACCATAAGGGCGTACTTTCATATTTGTTGTATTTTTCTTTTAAAACTGTTCTTGCTACTGCACGTTTAAAAACTTTTAATTGCACAACACATCCACTGCCATATATGTGTCGTGACTGTTGCAATCAGTTTTGTGGGTGCTGCAAATGATTAGAAAATAGAAATAGAAGTAGAAGTAGAAGTAGAAGTAGAAAGCTTTTTGGCCCTAGCAAGTCAGCATGCGAAATTAGGAATAACAGCAGACATCTCCATCAAGGCTCAAATGAAATGTGCTCGTTGTTGGTCTCAATTAGCTTCATTTGGTCTTCCAGCTTTGGTGAAAGTTTTGAAAAAACTAAATATGGGGCTTGCACGACAGGGTATCAGGAAGAAACAGAGCTGAAAAGAGAGTGAAATCACAGAGGCACAGAGGGTTAGTTGGCCATGTTGGATAGAATGAATAAAATGACTAACACATTAAACGCATTAAAATGCTTACGGACTCATGAAAGCATTTGTACATCATATCAAGCCGCTTTACTTTCCCCCAGTCCTAATCCTTAATCTCTTTATCGCAATATTTAACCACAGTAATTGATTGCAACTACGTGACCTGAGGCTTATCTCAAAGCACTTTTTCCATCCCTAATACTATTAGCCTTGAGAGTGAGACTGAATAACAGAGAGAAGAAGACAGAAGAAAATCTGTATGTCAGTGTCCTTCATAGCTCAGATAAACTTCTCTAAGGCGTGCTGCTGAGTGATGGCCGGCAGCTCTGCAAGGAAAAAAAGGAAATAATCCTGAACCACTCCACTTCTCCCCACGGAGGCTCTAATATAAAAAAGGTATGATGATTTAGCACACCAGTATTCATCTCAGGGACCTCTGCCATAACCGGGCTTAAGCAGTGCTGGGGGATTCCTTAATTGGCTTGTTTCTTGTCAGGGACACACTGAGGCCAATATCTAATGCGCTCCCACTCGGCATCTCGCTGACAACGGAACATATCCTGACAGGTTTTTGGGCTAACCCTCACCGTGTGAGGAATACAGCGAAGCTGAGTTAGAGAAAGAGAAAGAGTAGGAGGTACAGGATAGATGCAAATAGAGAGAGGGGAAAATTGAGGGAGGGAAGAGTGAGGAGATTATTAGTGCCTGGCTGAATGCAGGAGCTGAATACATAAATACAGGAAATACTAGCAACCAAGGAGAGAAAATAGAATATCTGGTTTCTGTAAGACAGCCGGAGTTTAGACAGATAGACTTATCTATCTGTGAAAAGCTCTGGAAATTTTCTCACATGCAATAGGTCAATAGTTCAGTCTAAGTTAAGCCTACAGTGAAGTTTCTATAAAAACAGCAGTCGTACCATGAAGGCAACTGGGTCGCTATTTGACATTGGCACAACCATGTCTTTGAGGTTAAAGTCCATATTCCATAAAAATGTGTGTTCAGAAGGTAAGGTGAGGCATCACAACCTGAGTTAACTAGACCTTCATTCTTCATTCATAAGTCTACGCTCAGTGTTGTATTCCTGTAATATGTAAGAAGTGTACCTGTGTGTTGGTTAAGTAAACGTCAGTGCCCAAAACAAAGTAATTTTTTACCTCCAATAGACAGTTTTCAGAAAAAAACAAGTAAATCCAAATTCTGATATTGATTTTTTTTAATAATAGTTCTGATATGATTTGAGCACAGAAACTAGTTTTGATCTTGCCAGAAAAATGGGAAATAGTTGCAGCAATTTATTGGAACATGTGCAAACATACTTGGAACTTCACTATTAAAGGCAAAAATAAAGCTTCAAAGTGTATATTTGGTTGAACACCTTTATTCTTCAGCACTGCCTGAACTTTCTTAGGTAAGCTTTCGTGTATTGTCTTCAGGAATTATTCTCTTTTTTCTAACTAGGTATGCTTTTACTGCATTGGCATGTGATCATTCTCTGCTGATGTTACCAATCAGATGCTTTCCAAATGGTAATGCATGATGGATAAACACATACTCACTGCTGTACCTCTCACCTGATCTCCGCTGTACATACTGACCAGAATTTGAACCAGAAACTTCAAATCTGGATTTATCACTCCATAAGACCTGTTGGATTTGAGTTTCAGTCCACCTCTTGCATAATTAGGCATGCTTCAGTCTTTTTTCCATTTCCCTTCCCTAAGAATGGCTCCGTGGCAGCCAGCCTTCCACTGAGACCATTTCTAGCTCAGCTGAAACACTAGATGCATCTTTCAGGTCTAAAGGACATGATTTTCTGATACTGTTCACCTGCTGTAGACAGATTTTTTTAGATTTGTAGATTTTTTCACCTACTCACCAGAAGGTTGGTGGTTCAATCCCAGGCTCCTCCATTCCAGTGGGGTATGATTGGGTGAATGCACAAGTTGTATAAAGCGCTTTGAGGGCTCAGTGAGAGTAGAAGAGTGCTATATAAGAACCAGTCCATTTACCATTCATGTCTTTTGTCCTTCACTTCTCTAGTTATCTTACTTTTTTTAAGACATACTACACACCATGCAAAGATCTGATGATGTTCAGGTGTAAGGACTGCAAAAGAATGAAAAGTACCTTTAGAAATCCTGAAGAACAATTGTTCAAAAAAGTCTAGTTTTGTGGAAGCAAAATATCAAGAAATGTGGGTGTGTGTTTTTTTTACTCAGTATTGTACTTTGGCAGCAGTACTTTTTAATTGAGCCTAAACCTAAAAGTAATCAAAACAACTTTTACTTCTTTGTTTCTCAGAGTGTTTTTCTCATATTATTCTTATTGTCTTCCTCTGTGGTTGTCTTCCACTCATCGTTTTTTCCTGCCTTTCATAACTGCACTAATCCTATACCATTATCTTTGCTGTATCTTGATGGCAGTCTATTGAAAGGCCAAGTGTGCCAGCTAAATTTTAGTGTAAGGTGAGCTGGCAGAAAACTCCAGCTCTAAATGCAAAGCCAAATGCAGACACAGAGACAGAGAACTAGAAGAAGCTGGTGAGACAGGCAACAAGAGGTTAAGCTGGGAATCCATTAATGTTTCATAGCTAGATAGACAAGCAACAGCACTGTAAGACTGGCTGTTATAGCAGTATTCAAGCAGCGAATTGTATATTGACTTCTTGGTAAGATGCCTATAATGGGGGGACCTGCTGACACACACATACTCAGGAACATGTATACCAAGAGTTGCATATTGACAGTTTTCTTTTTCATTATTCTTCCACGCACGCACACTGCAAACTTGCATGCACATAAAAATAGAAAAGACTACCTATCCAAGTTACTAACAGGTTACACACCTGCACACACACACACATATTTGCATACACAAATGGATAGATTCTTTATGTGTACACCAAAAGAACAGTGTGGTGGCCCAGTTAGACAAAACCTGCCCAAGGTCACGGTGCTTTATCTCTAGTAGGCTGTTTATCCCTGTCTGTTTCACTTCACTTGCATCAGAAAATATATTACAGTGACAATGACGCATTTCTGCAGAATTCCAAACCTAAAACCTCAGCTCTGCTGTTCTCTGGCACCGAGTATGCTGCACTCCCAGCTGGCTGATCAGAGCCTTAAAAAGACATTACAGTTTGGTCACACTATCCAAAAAGTCTGTTAACATCAGCAAGAAGAGGTAATAATCCAGGATTTTTATTAGAGTGGTTAATGTTGGTCAGATAATAGTGCTTGTTACAGTTTTGCGATTGAGATTAAGGTGTCATGGATTTGCAGATGTTTTCATTGTATCATTTATGTTGTGCTTAAGTTATTACAACTTCAATTCAAAAAAAGTTTGAACAGCTCATCAGCAGTTCTGGGTTGCTTTGCCATATTTTTCATTGTATGATTTAATGATATAGACAGGTCAAATGAATGAAGATATAGACAGGTTTAGGAGCAACAAGCAAGTCATATATAGTTATATAGACAACATCCTTTAAGGGAAAGAATTGTTTCGCCAAGCCAGTATCAAACCACTATTTACATGTATAACAATGGCATGGCTCATGGCAAAATGCTATGGGTAATAAATGTTGCATACTTGCAGTCCAAAAGAGTCATCTATTGAAAACATTTGTCTCATTTTTAAACATTTTTCACATTTAATGTAGTTATTCATTAAATGTGATTCTGATCAGATGTTTTTTTTTTATCCCAGAGGAAATTACATGGTCACAGTTGCACAGTTACTAGCGCACGCAAGCTAAAGTACCAATATTAGATAATACAATATCATACAAAATAGCTCTTCCTCTAATATATAACTATCCCTGATATATTGCACAAATACAAACACAAATTGGACAAACAGTATATACTTAAGTGTACTGCAAATGATTTTCTGCTAGCCTGATGAAAATTCCACTTTTTAAGATACTAACAGAAAATGTTAAAATGTCTTTCGGAAAGCGTTCTTACTTTAGGAAGAGTGCCTGGCTCTCTCTATCAACTGTTGAACATCTTTCTTTGTCTCCCAGATTATGTGTGGTTGATTGAAACAGGATTTTTCTTTGGGGTTGTCTATATAGTCTTGTAATAGCTTTGTGCCTAGCAGAGCAATTGCAGTGCTCCATCAAGCTCTGACACATCCATTTGTCACACTCTCTGTGGTCAGATAGAAAACCAAGGGAAGAAGCACACATACACATTGATAAGCACACACGCAAAATGAGATATAATGCCAAGCATTGTGTCCTAGTGTAAAGTACATATAGCATTATCATATTATGACACTACTGAAGAAAATGCATCTCACCCTGTGTTGTTTGGACACAGGCATGCCATGAACCACTGAATGAGTCACTGAAGAAAATCCAACCTGACACGTTCAAATGGAAACGAAAATGTTACAAACCGAGACTGACCAACACAATGTTGACATTTTACACCCTGACCAAAGTAGCCACTCAAGTGACAAGCTAAACCAGCAGATGCATTATCTGTGGTAGAACAACAATATTGCTTTGCTGATTGGGTCATTTGTAGTTGTCACACATTTACACATAACACTCAATGAAAATGCTTCTTCCTCTTTAAATCACACTCCTACTATTACTGCATAGTGATTCTTTTATAATTTGCGATCAAAAAGTTCCGAAACTGTTCATAGACCGTTGCACACAAATGGCATGTAGCATGTTTGTGGTTGTGCAACAGGTACAAGTACTGTTTGACCTTGAAAAATCAAGATTAAGATTTATGCTACTTTCGTGTGGCACATTTGCAATTTCACAGTGATTTAACACTCAGTCAGTGTCTGCAAGGACCTCCGTCAATTGGCCTGGGGTAACCCAACCTTTGAGTTAACAGTGGGCACGGAGTCATCGCTTGCTATGAGAACATATAGTAGTCTGTGTGGTATTAGACCTCAAAGCGTTCAAGGTCAAAAAGACATCAGAAAAGTATAACAAAAAGAATAAAAGAAGAAGATGATGAAAAACAGGAAAAAGAAGAAAAAGAGAAAGAAGAGGAATATATGTCTTGCACTGTTTCCAAGGTGCCAGACTTTCGTGTAGTTTTTCAAAGTGGTCTGGAGCAATAATTCTCCAGGCTTTTTGAAGGTCTGTCAATGTTTTATTAACCAACCAAAGAAATGGTTCTGTTGTTTGTTAGAAAAACAACAGAACAGAAAAAAAAGAACAATACAAAATTTGTAATTTATTTTATCAACTTTCCTTCTGACGATGCTGTCTGTGTTGAGCGCTCAGTGAATCTGCATTTGACTACTCCGCCTAGGCTCGAGAGTGCAGCCTAGGCGGAGTAGTCGAACGCAGATTCACTGAGCACTCAACTAGTGATGTGCGATACCACTGATTTCCTTTCCGATCCGATACCAAGTAATATTCAGGGTGGTATCGACGATACTGATCCGATACCGATACTTTGTACAAAACGGATTTTATTTATTGTATCTCAAATTATAGCGTCATAATGATTACAGGACATCAGAATACCTTCTTCTTATCACTTAATAATGCAGAGTTCATCATATAGAAATAAAAAAACTAAAGTTGTGTGCTATTTGAACACCTTGCCTGCCTGGAGGACTAAAGGACTCCGTGAGAGACTCTCACCCTAGCAGCACCTGTCCCTCTCCTCCTCTTCAGTTCGCCTCAACATACGCTCGTCATATTTTGTGATATGATTTACTCTGAGGTGTTTGACCAGGTTAGTGATGTTGCCACAACCATACATGCCAACCCTCCCGATTTTTCCGGGAGAATCCCACCTTTCTCCAGATTTTCCACCCGGACAACAAAGTTGAAAAACCATATCGCAGAATTCATAGCGCGGCCCAGCCAATTCCAGTTTCCAACAATGACGGCAGCGACTTAGTTTTAATATCACTCTTATTTCTCTTTCTGGGTCGCAAAAAAACGTTTAACATATTTTCAGGTGAGAATGTAGCTGTGTAAACTTCAAATATCTGAGCCGACCGACACATCGTCTTCAAACCCCCGCGGTCTTTCACCACTCGGGTTAAACATGATGTACAAGTCACTTTGATAACTTAAAAATGTTCTTGTTTGGCTTTTTCAGTGTTTTATTTGTTCGTGAGTAAATCGGTTTGGCTGAGATTAAAGTTATTAGATTAGATTAAATTAAATTAAACTTTATTATTCCCTCGGGAGGGTTCCTCCGGGGTTTTCACACAGCTGAATAAACGTCAAACAGAAAACTGATTAAACAGAAGAGTTTACGTCAGTGTCCGGTTATATTTTAGACAGCAAGGAGCAGACGGCAGAGTTTCACTCCACCGAGGGAGCTCGTGACATACTACCCGGCTTTCTTTAGACCGCGAAGGCCGGTCCTCAGGTGGAAGCAGCCTCTGAATTTGGACACCCCCGCTGTTTCCGGGCCGGCCAATAATAACGGTGACATTTAACGTATTTTATCCGATAAATAAACCCTGTAAAATATATTTATCCGCCCAAACAGCCCTTTTGAATGTCTCCCTAATTCTGAGGTCTCAAGGTTGGCAAGTATGGCCACAACACCTCACTTTTTTTGCCACATTTATTGCAAACCACGGCTCAGCTGTTTGTGGAGGTAAAATACATCCGCAAAATTACTCAGCCATTGTTGTGAGTGCGCACGCCAAGGGGCTGCGAGACATTTATACAGCCGTATTTCGCACATGACTATGAAAGGCGGAAGAGGAAGTAGTTCCTTTGAATGTAGGCAATCCGAATGTTATAGTTTCTTTCCACTGTGTTCCTGTTAATGATAAACTACAAATTTACTCTAAATTACTAAAATATCGATATTTTAATGTGAGAATCGATTCTAGAACATAAATGATTGGTATCGGAGGAATCGATATTTCAGGATCGATCCGCACATCACTACACTCAACACAGACAGCATGGTCAGAAGGAAGAGCGCAGGGCAAGCTAGCGAGACAGAAGTGGACCTCCCCACCCTCATTCAGATCTGGCGTTTGGAATTATTTTGGTTTTCATGTGACGTATGACCCTGAAGGTAAGCGAGTCATGGACTAAAGTAAAACAGTATGTTGGATGTGCCATGCAATGCTCAATTACATTGGTGTGAACTAGTGTGTTAGCGCAGTTAGCTCGTTAACGTGTTGGCCGTCTAGCCCCTCTGTATAGGGTAGCTCGTTAACGGAGATTTGCCGTGTTGTGGCGTTAAGGTTATTTCAACGAGATTAACCTGAAAGCACTAGTGGGAACACAACGAATATGACTGCACATTTACACCGACATCATCCTAGTGCAAAGACAAAAACAACAAGCATGCATGCTACAAACTTTAGCCGAGTCATTTAGACAGCTGTTAGCACAGGATTCTCCTTATGGAGACCTGATATGTTTAATATGCTGCTGAGAATATAGCCCAGAAGAAGCGGATAGTATAGCTTTTATTTTGGAAAGAGACATTTCTCTGTAATAAACTCTCTTTTCCAAAGATGAGTGATTCCTCAATCAGATACAGGGCTCGCAATATCGCTAGCCCGACGTCCTGGGGCTATCTCTGCCCTGCCTGTCGGGCTATTGTAGGAAGGAAAAATATATGTCAATGCTTTTGCATTCTTTCAGAAATGTAGCTGGGTAATTATGTCATTGGGTGAGCCACTGTCAATATGTGACATATTGAAATCGTGTTTGAATTTGCGCTTGTTTTTTTGCTTTCACTTTGCAATCGCGCGAACTGTGTATAGAGAGCGACAGCACTGATCTGTGAGTGATGATAATTTGTGCACCAATTCCTCTGACATCGTCTTATTAATTGTTAGCTTACTATGCAAACATGACAAGTGAAATCTCCCGCAGCTTAAACATGTGAGAGGTTGATCGCGCAGAGAATCGCTGAGCTTATGTGAGTGCGGCAGGATATATATTTCACTACGATGACCTGGATGACTGAGAACCTTCACAGACAGATATATATTTTAGTTCTGCTGAGCCAAATAAGACAGGTCAGGGTGAAGAAGTGACAGCCAAAGAAAAGCTTACCACAAAACGGAGAAGTTATGACAAATCAGACTATAAGGCAAAAAGAAAGTGCAGCTTTATGGTTTCATGGACAAAAGAATTTCTGTGGCTGCAATATGACGAGCTAAAAAACAACACGCACAAGGGTTAGGGTTAAATTTAAAAACTGTACTTTTGTGTTAAAATATATATTTATAATTTTAATAAATGACAAATTAAAAAGGCATGAACATTTTTTTTTGTATCAAAAAAATATCGAACCGTGACACCAAAGTATCGAACCGAACCGAACCGTGAATTTTGTGTATCGTTGCACCCCTAATAATAAGATATGTTTGATTTCATATAGATAACAGATTTGTTTTGCATATTTTCCAGAATCACATATATACAGAGACCCCTAGTGACATAAATGGAGAAGTATTGGGTGTTTATGGTGATACTACTGCAAATACATGGGTCTGGAAATAAAGTCTACAAATGAATTTACTAAAGAGTTCTATTTGAAAGATGAGCTGTGACACTGTTTCACACACAAAAAGCTTTGTTCACTTTTGTAGTAAAGTTTGTTTATTGGTAATTTGCAACAGACTGGTTGTGCTTGGTGACCTTCTAAGGTCAAAGGAAAAGCTCTGGATTGTTTTGTATTTACAACATACAGAGAAAGGTAATACCTTCATAAAATGAGCTTTTTTAAATTTCTTTTTCTCTTAACATTATTTTGGTATGGATGTACACGAGTTCTTTTGCTTCTTTTGTTGGTAGAAGTCCTGGGGCACACAAGTGCAGAACAAAACCACTTCTCTTTCTCCATCTGTATCATTTTAAAGTAAATTTTCGATAATGGCACAATCCCTAAATCCAATATTTTTGTCTCCAAAACATCACACGCAAACATAAACTAAGCAAAGCATCTAAATAAAAAGTGAATCACTGTCAAAAACTGCATGTAATTGTTCTTTAGCATTATTGAACTGATGTTACCAAAGCTATTAGAATCAATAAAACGGCCTGAATGATCCTATAATGTAGAGTGTATACAGATAACCAAACTGATATGGCTGTTACTCCTAAAAATTGCATGAATTTCTAACTTAATAAGTTAGCTCTCCAGGCAGTTTTGAAGCAGAAAACGTTATGCAATAATTCAAAAGTTTGCAGATTGTTCAGTTTTCTCTTTCATTAACTGAGTTAGAGCTGTAATGGAAGAAAGATGAGGTCACTTGGTAAAGATTCAACCCCTGGAGCTCCAGAGTTTGTCCATTCTTCTCTTTTAGAAACACAGAAAGATAAGTGAGAGCGAGAAACATCTTGTGTTCTTCTCATCTCTCTGGTCTAACTTCAATCTAGATGTTCGATTGTGCATGAGGAGGTTGATGGGGGTCGTTTGGGGTCAGAGGATGGTTCCTGTTAGAGGGATATGGTTTCATTGTAGATGGATGTTTAGGCTGGCAAGCGCTCTAAAATGCACTTAACATTTTATACAAATTCTAAAGGTTGCTGAAAGCCATACCCCACCACTTGCTTTCTCTGTGTCTCTCTGCTGCTCTCTCTGTCCTAATTGATCGAGCTGCCCAGACAATCCCGTATAGCCTGCACTTATTTCCAGTCAAGCTTGTTTAAGCCTTACAGTAGTGGAGTCAGATGGCTTTGCCAGAGAAAGATGTCTCTTACTGTTACCAGAAAGACAGGTAGACGTGGGAGAGAGATTGCATCATGCCAAACTGAAACCCAAGGCAAACGTAATAGTCTTCTGGAAATATCATAGTGGGCATTTGGGTAATCCTTTAACATGTTGTCCATTTTATGCCCAAATTATGTTCTAATAAGCTATTTTTTTACTTTTAATTTTATCTTACAAAAACTTTGACGACCATATATAGTCTCTAATTGTCTCATATATCTCATATATAGTACCCAGCTTTAGAGCTATGGTTTCTTTGGATCAATGCATGCAGACCAATTCAAGAGATGCTACAGAGAGCCAAACATTAGTTATAAGGAGGCAACAAAGGCCCAGTCTCCAGTAATTCCATATCTGTCAGCTCTGTGATGCACTGGTCTATTTCTCAGTGCTGCTTAGATACAGCTCTCAACAACCCACACCCTGCCCTTCAAGTTAATTTGACTGATTTATTATTCTGTATTCAAGTAGCACATCACATTGACCAACAATTAATTTTTGGCCATTAAACTAGAACTTGAAATAGCAGTCATGACTGCATGAGTGGGTTTTTTTTCTTGGCAATTCCCAAAGTTGGGTGCTGATTGATTAAAATCAAGTGTTTTTTAAACTGTTGTAATTTGACGCAGCCTTTTGCATAGGTACTGTATCTCTACTATTTCCCACTCAAGTTCTTCTACTGGTCCTTCTGTTTAGTGTAACCCTAAAACTAACTCTGTGGCATATTAGTGTCACATTTTATGCTTTTAAATAGTTTGAAGAATTATTTCCTAAACAGAAAACTTTTACCTGGTGGGGAAATACTGCTTAAGATAATGTTTTTATTCATTTATCTTTTTTAATATTTTCATCTAAAAACACAAAAAATATGAACATAATTATCATAATCTACAGTCTCTAAAGAATTAATTTTATGTGTTGGACATAGTTGATAAGTATGGGTTTTTCGTTCTTACATACCTAATTCTTAAGTAATCCTAGCTGCTTTCTCTTTGGTGCATTCACACCAGATATACAGAGGAGTTCTGCAGTTTTATGCCCAGGCAAGGCCTGTTCACTTATAATTAGATAACTAATTAATTAGATAAAATATGTGGCGTTAACTCCAAGTGTTGAACGTGCATAGCAAGTTCACTCTAGGTGCGATGTTGGTGTAAGTGAAGGAAGCTATTGGACTGAAAAATCAATCAGAGCAACAGTAAAAAAAATTCTGGAATGGCCAAATCAACAATCTGGTACATTCACAGAAAGATTAAATGCACTGCTGGGCGAAGCAACACCAAAAGGCCTGAAACACCACAGAGTATAACTAAAGTGGATTATAATTTTATTTGTCTTAGACAAGTAAAGAACGCTTTCATAGTCTTCATCAAAGAGGTCTTCACGCAATTTAATAGAGAGGGTTTACAGCAAAGTGCAAACCCCTGGTTACATGCAAAAACAGTAAGGCCAGATAAGAGATGGCAAAAAAACACAGAGCTTATGGTATTTACCAGAAAAATTCTGTAAGTGTCCAAATACTTATGTAATTACCTGTTTTACTCCAGCTGCCCCCAAAATGCCTCAGTTAGTGTTCGGTTCAGTTCATGCAGATGCAAATCTGCATCTTGTGCAAATTTTTGTAATTGTATGTTTGCATGTAAAACTCTTTTTTGTTTGGTGTAAATGCACCATTAAATTTAATCAAAACATCCCTCTCCTAATACTGTCAGCATTTTCCTTTTCTTATTAGGGACAACTTGGCTTTCAACTATTACAACACTTATTTAAATTAGTAGAGCATCCTCACACACTGGTGCATGTAGCCCAGCATTCACTTCCTCTTTTTCCCTACCCGTCTGCTCTATCTTACTGTCCTGTGAACCTGCTATTGTTCATCTTCCCCCTACCCATTCTCTTGATATCTTTCTCTCCTTTCTTTATTCTCTCTCTACCTCTCTATACTCTCCCCGCTCTCTGTGTCTCTCTGACAGCCTCCTCTTAACAATGACCAGCAGACTGTGTAAACAGGAAAGAGGCAATGTGTTGTGGGGGTGTTTGTCTGTGTTTCATCCAGTTTGTCTGCAGAGAGAGGATATTACAATTAACTAAATGAAACACTGTATTTCAATAAATATTTATTGTTTTAGTCTAGCAGTCGAGTTATTGCGTCTGTTTAATTATTTCTGGACATCTTGTAAGAATGCTGCCTTTAGGTACACTCTGAGGTATTGATTTTTAAGAGTTACTAATAGCAGTATTAGTATTATTACAATGGCCTATAAAAAGCTGAGGCCTTAACCTTCACTGTAAACTGTTGCTATGTACAATGTCCATCCTTTGTGCTATAACCATCACATTTTATTGACTTTGTTTTTTCATTTCATCTTACATCCATCATCAGTACATCATGTCAGCATAATATTACTATACCTCAATCAATACAATTCTGTTTCTGCATCACACTGTTCTTGTGTCAAACCAATAAAGCAGATTTGAATTTAATTGAACTGAGACTGGGAGAAAGAGATAAGAAAGAAATGAGATAGCGGTGACCTTTTCTACAGATTGAAATGCCAAACTTGTCTTTATCAGCTACTTCAGTGTTTGGCTGTTACTGACACCAGTTAGGTCCTTGCTTCTCACTCATCGGTGGAGTGGTGGTCTATAAATAGTCCTTAAAAAACTTTTTTTTAAAGGTATATACATTTCATTAAGGCATGCGATCTAGGAATTGCATCTTATTTTTTTATTTATTTGAGACCCTTAAAGTCAGTACCTTTTTGTGAGGGCTATACTTTTGTGTAAACTATAACAGAAGCATGAGCTTGAATGTACGTTCTATGTCGACAATATTTGTGTATCTGTACAGCATGCTCTCCTCTATCTGGGTGACCCGCTCTTATCTAAGCTGTCTATGGTTGCACCCTGCTACCTCACCCACTGACAAAGTCTGTATGTGTGTGTTCGTTGTACCACTGTGTGCAGCCATCACTGTGATCTCACATCAGTCAGAGGCTGCTGAGCCGCACATTGACATTCCAGGCTGCTTGTCTGCCTCTCTGGCAAAAATAGATATGTAAAACGACAAGCTCTTTCTCCTCCGTTTTCCCACGCATAGTTTGTCTGGGCTGTTGAGGAAGAAAAAATAAAGGTCTCTGGTCTGTGTCAGCTGAGATGAGACACAATCAGCATGTGTGGAGGGGAGTGACATATCACCGCTTAGGCAAATGAGATAGAGAATAAGGGGCTGAAAGGAGGAATGGTTCATACCCTTAACCAGTGTTGATCCTGCAGTTAGGTAGGGTTTTACCAGGATGTGGGTTTTGATGACTAAACACACAGTGAAATGTGTTATAATAACTATGAACTCTCATAGTTTGTTAGATGTGGAAGCATCTGAAGATGAAAGCTGAGTGAAAGACATCATTTAATTATGAATAGGCTCCAGTACATTAGAAGATACTTTTGGCTCTTCCCTTATTTCCCACACAGCAAATGGATCAACATATTTAGATGCAGTGCAGTTTATAGATGTTTTTCCAGGTGCAGCCTTCCATTTATCCTGCCTGTGGACTGGTACAAAGAGTACACTAACTTGTAACCGTCTGGGGCTGGGTTTGCATCTCCTCCCAGTCTCAAACCAGGGATCTTTAATGTGCAATGTGTTAACCACTACAACATGTAGCCATTAGGCTTCAGTATATTATGAAAACATAAATAATTTCATAGCACTAGTATCTACTTAAACATGAAATTGCATGTGCTGGATATACTTAATTTAAAAGCCATGTTTAAAACAAGATTTTTTTTCCTGTTGCATCAAAGGAGGAAGTCCTTTTGATTATTTGCATTTTAAAGCTATTTAAAAGTAAATGTGAGTTTTTAAGAAAATATTGCAGATCCTGCTGAAGACGTGACAAAATTTAAAAGCCAGCATCTCCACTGTAGCTCTGAAGTGAAGCACTACATGTCTCAAATGGGAGTTCAGAGGCCCCATTTAGCAGCACACCAAGACCTCCAAAATGTTACCTTTCTCGAGGACACTTCAGCACAGTGTTTGATTCAGAGCTCTTCTTTCTTAAAGGACTGCGGTGACTCGCTTTGACTCTGGACTTGAAGAAATCCAGCGTGGTAAAATACAAATGTGTTTTTTTTCTCATCAAATAAAAGAGTACAGATAGAGCTTTTCATCCTTAATATTTGTAATAAAACAGCTGAAAGAGTAACTTATAGCTGGCATGGCCACATGTTAGATTACGACCTTCAAGAGCCATAATAGGAGCTGTAATAGGTGCTATAATAACAGTTAGAAATAAAGACATAAGGTAGTGGGAGAGTCATATATATTGAACATATAAGCATGCAGCTTTGGCAGCCGTCTCATCTTTTCAATTTCACATTAAATGACACAATTTCCATTATAAAAATGACAACCACAACCAGCCACTGTAATTTCTTTCTAATGGCATACACATATGAATTTACAAGCCACACTCATTTTTAGAGTTGTATTATGTGGAAATCAATTAAACCTTATAGTGAGTTTACTTATTGATCTGGTTTGTGGTGTAGTTACCATATACAGTGTAACTGCTCTTTCTCTTCGGTCTTTCAGTTTCTCTCTCCCCTCTTGTCTTACCTTGTGTGTAATATTTCAGACACTGGCAGTTTTAATACACGTAGAAATTTGAAACTGCTATCTCTTCTTTCTCTAGTGCCTGCAGTGCCCTAACATAGCATTGTGTTGTTTACCTCAAAGCCCAAAGTGTGTATAAGCATACTGTGAAAAGATCGTTCACAGTGACACAAAGGGCAAAAAGTGTAATAACCCTGGTGGTGCAGTTTAAGAAGCGGGCGGTTTTGTTTGCCTTGGTCTGACTGTGTTGAGATGGTTTACTCAGTTTGCTGAAGCGTCTTCTTTTTTCTCTTTACTTTTTATTACTTGTCCAGAGAAGGTTGTTAAAGTGGAGCTGTGCCCATTTTAAAAAGTGTAAATAGTCTAAGAGTTAGCCTATATTCACCAAAACCAAATTGAAAAATGACAGATTTTTTGTTTGTTTTTTTCTTTGTAATTTTGCATCTTTACACCAACACACTGGTTAATTAAACAAATCCAGGAATTTAACAAATGTGTTGCATTAACTGTTTTTGGATTTGTGTTAGCTATGAGATGATTCGCTTCACTACCAAATCCCTTCAACCTCCAAATGTGTTTTTGTTTTGGCCTTTCATTTTGTATACATGGGTACAATTCGCTACATATGACACCTGTCTGCTAAAAAAATGAGCTCGGAAAAAAACCCTGTATAACTGTACATGTTCAGAAACATGAATCAATAGGTTAGAGGTCGTGACTATTATACAACCTATGTGTGCAAGACTGCATTGAACTACCGTACACTTAGGTGTAATCCATTGTCTTTAAAAAAATATCACAAGACAGAGTAACTAGACATGACTTTCATGCATTAACCCAACATCAGCAGTCTTCCAGATGTTACACAGTTTGAACTCTGTCTTTACTTTCTGTCTTCGACTTGGATCACTCAGGACATGACCAACACCATGCCTTTTTGTGAGAGCACAACAGGGATGACAGATTGCGGAGCACTGGTTCCACCCTTCTCACTACCCTTCCACTGTGATGGATGCAAGAATGAAAGGAGCATGGGGTCTTTGGATTTCATTTGCTCACCGCTGTTCTATTGCTCCTATTGATTTAGGTGCATGTGGTTGACAGGCAACGGGATACTGTGTTTGAGAGAGATTGTGTGGAAGAGTAATGTTGGCCTTTCTTGGTTTAACTGATTAATCACTCACTAAAAAAACACTGTCAAACAGATATCTAAGAAGAACTTGATCAAAAATACGTCTAACTTATGAATCAGTGGTTTCAATCATACAGAAGGCAGGGTACGTATCAGCAGATGGGGTCACTGCAGCAGGTGACTCATATTTTGGGGGCAGATTTCATTATATTTTGTGGGGGAACAGAACTATTGGTAACAATGTTAGGATCTGTTTGCAAACTGAGTTACTAAAAATAATTGAGCTAAACCACATTTGAAATTATTACACTATATGCTTCTATATGACATATTATATTTCCTTATATGTATTTATTTATATTTATATTGATTTAAGAGATATTTATATTTACTTATATGAAAGAAGTAGAATCTCCGTCCTTCTTTTGCTCCTTCCATGCGAGCAGTCTCCAGTAGCTCTGGCATGTCCTCTAGTTTTAGGTTCAGAGTTTAGCTCCCTACATATCAAATTGACATTCTAGGTAGTGATATCTATTATGTTGTGCTATATGACAAGAGACCAGCAGGCTGGTCTTCTCTCCTCTCATCCACACCTGCTTTGTTGGTGTTGTAATCAAGGATGATGGCTGGTTTTCTGCCTTTCTGAGCACTGGCCTCTACAACCCGCTGAAATGATCTCATGAAAATGGCAATCCCATTTGGTCTTTGTATGAGACAGCCATGATGCTTCGGGGTGAAAGCACCCTTCGAGGAAGAGAAAAAAAATAAAAGCCTCTTTCCTCTGTTGAAATTTGAAAACATGACAGCTCAGTCTTGTTAGAGGAGTCTTACATCATCAGGAGGGGGAGAAAATATAACAAATAAATACATATTGAAATGAATACAAGTGCTATGTAATACAAAAATATTCAGTAATACTGTGACAAAGAAAAAGCAAATTAGTTTATTCGAATTTGTGTCATCTCAGTTCAGCGTGAAAATCTCTGCCGTGCTTTGCTGTCATTTGTTTTTCTGAGAGTCCTCTTTTTCCTGGCGGTGCAGATTAGGCGAAGATAATACTAATTAAGTTTTCAGCAACTTGTTAACCTCCCGTAAAAGCTAACATAAAAGTTTATCAACAACTGCTGAGTCTAATATAACGAATGAAATAAAGAGAGAAAAGCTGACAAGCAGAGCACAGAGATAGCTAGAGCTGGGCGATATGAGATTTTTTCATATCACGATATGTTTTTTTCATTTCAGGCGATAACGATATCTATCACGATATAAGCCAAATAACTATATTTGTAAGATTTAAATGTGCCGTTGCTCACAAGTAAAATGTGAAATAATCAGCAGCTTGTTTTTATTTAAATATTTATTTCCCATAATAAGTTCAACAGGGTAGATGTACTTAAGGAACATGAGACTTTTTCAGATAAATAAAGGCAAATATTGCAAACTACACAAAAGGCAGCCGCTAAAGCGTTTAAGTTTCAAAATAGAACAAACGAATCAGACTAAATTGTCAATTCCACTTAGAAACAAAATATTAATTCTAAAAATAAATCTTAGTTTGTTTTACAGAAGAACAGACAAAACTGACTAACTTTTGTCAATATCAAATAAACTGAGAACTAAAAGGAAATTCTCAATCGCTCCTTGTTGTATAGCTTAGCTTTTCAAACAGTTTTAACAGTTACTTTAGTCTGACAAAAGCCGAATGACGAATTAGCGCTTCCAGTCAGAGACTGAGGCTACGTCCACACGTACACGGGTATTTTTGAAAACGGAGATTTTCCGTTTTCGTTTTAAAAAAATAATCCCGTCCACACATAAAGGCAGAAATGAAGAAAAACGCTGCTAGGAACATGCCAAAGCAGCAGGTGGCGCTAGATTCCTAACCGTACCGAAATGTTGGCCAATCAGAAGTCTAGAAGCCTCGGTGGGAAAAAGTAAACAAAGCTGGGGCATAGAAGCAGAACCGAGTCGTAAGTGTGGAGGGACAGTAACTGTGTGTATATGTAAGCATTTAAACACTGCAGAGAGTAGAATTAACAGTAACAGTATTGTAGAAATTCATTTCACCGAAACAATAACGTGGCGCACAGTGTGACGCATGCACCAGTTTATTGTATTTCCAGACTTGCTTTCGGCACAATTTACAGTGCACGCTACTCTGTTTTTTTGTCAGACTTGAAATAGCCGAAATACCGTCACACTACGGAACTTCTATGGCTCTTCCGTTCGACAATCTCTCCGGCATTGGAACCATCATCTGTTTTCTCTTCGGTCACGCTCGGTTGATTTTTCTAGTCGGCACACTCATTTCCTCCATTACCCGCTGGCTGCTTCCCAAACAAACACACGTGCGGCTTGGCACTTGTGCTGTACGTAACAAGTCACGCGACGTGACGCTGCGGCTGTGATTGGTTCGGCTCTGCGCTACTTAATTTGGATTGGCTGACCTTTAAAAAAAAAAAAAAAAAAAAAAAAAAAAAAAGGACAAGAGCGGCGAGGTCTATCGCGATAGCTTAATTTCTCTATCGAGTAAAAGTTATATCGCGATACATATCGTTATCGTTCTATCGCCCAGCTCTAGAGATAGCTGTCAGTAAAGTCACAAAATGCTGCAAATAGAACAAAGAATAACGTGGGATTAAATAGACCGATCCTGTCGAGTCACAAAAATGTCCCAGATAACCGGTCCAGCTGTTTAAGCCTGCATCCAACTAATATCTGATGCCCTCATCAGACTGCGCATCTCTATAGAAGATATTTTATTGCCAAGGTGTTTGATAGGGTGGATGTTGGATTTCTTTCTTATAGTCATTTATCCATTACTACAAGTGGGTTTTGGGGAAAACACCTTACTTTATACAAATTCTTATCCGCAATCTGAACAGTGGTTGTTCAGTTTATTGCCACTCACACAGTGAACCAGTCCAAATGAATGGTGCCTTATTGTAAAATGAAAACAGGCTGTTGTCACTTTAGATGTGACAACAACAAAATGACACGAGATCCCTGAAAATATCTGTTAGTAAATAATAGTATTAGTACAATTCTATGTTTTGTTTTTGATTTTTTATGTACATTGTACGATCATACGATTTATACTTTACACAGAAAATCTGTTTTCTCACATGAATGTCAGAAGAATCAACATTAAACACTGTCCTAAGTTGTTCTCACACAACACGCAAAAGGAGTTAGTCCCCTTCAGATTGATTTTCATTACTGGAAACAGTCTGTTTAAGTGAGACAAGGGTATTACCTGGGTAAAGGACGCAGAAGGAAACCACAGTATGTCCACTTGCTTATAGTGAATTTATCAATCAATTACATATGGTGTTCTTACATGGGTACAATTGGACACCTCATGAACATCCTGTTGATGAGCTGGAAGGTTAAAGACCATTTAATTTTCTTGAGTGAGTTCCATTCCTACACGCACATTTGCCAAGTAATGTCTTATAAGGTTTGAGCTCCCACTGCATATCTGAAAATCATTGACAAGAAGTTAACAGGGAAATGAGAACAGTCATGATGCACACTTAACATTATTACTATTGACTATGTAGGTGTGATAAATAGTTGCACCACTAGGAAGTCACATGGAAAATAGCACAGCTCCTTCATTTCCTCTACAGTGTCAATATAAAAGATTTTATGACATGTCCAGTGTTGTTAAGCAGTTTTTTGTTCAGTGGCACGTATTGCCAGTATTCCTTGTTGGCACACAATCAGTAATTTAATTGGAAGTTTTAAAGCACACAGTGAAAATCAGTTTCCATAATTCTCCAATCAAAGTATTGATTTTCTTGTTGACACACAGTTGAATACAATGGCCCACTGAGGTTGCCAGATATTGACGGAATCTCTCAAATTAAGCTTGGGCACTTGTCCATAATGAGCCCTCTATAGACCAACTCCTAATGCACACACATAGAGATACACTATGTGAACACATACACAAAAACACTTCTCTCCTTATGCATACACACAGACAAAAGTGCAAAGATGTGGTCTGAATGTGGGGCAGTGCAGCCCCCAGGTACGCTATACACCAATTTTGTTTTTCTGTTTGTGCAAGATAAATTTGGAAAGATGTTTAGATATTATGCAAGCATAATTTTGTGAGTAATTCACCTGCTGTTGGATCTAATGAGGTGATTTCAATATAGAAAAATGCTAACTGTAGCTTCTGAGACTAAATGATGACTAAACTAGGAAGGGGGAGAAAAGTTTATTCACTTATCTTGCAGCTTCAGCCAGTAATTATTAATTTTCACGTGTTAAAAATAGCCTGAAAATAACAATTTGTACTGTTGTTTTTTACTTTTTCCCTTTTTAGTTGTTTTACTTTCTTCTTATTGTGCCTTTTTTCTTAACATCAAATATCTGCCATCATGTTCCCTAGTGAGCTAAGACTTTTCATCCATCTCTCTAATAACTATTACTGCTGTGTGTGTGTGGGAGGTGGTGGTGGTGGTGGTGGTGTCTTTTCATCCATTGCAGAGGGACGCTCTACAATTAAATATAAATCTCTCAATCCAAGTGACAGTGGCAAAACACGAACACACACATTCATAGGAGGTGAGTGCATGAGAATAAAAGAGGACACGGACGACAGAAGAAACAAAACAACAGAAAGAGAAACACAAAGTAATTTGTTAAGATGTAAGGCATTAAGAGAGGGAAGGAGAGGGAAGAGAAACATTATATGTTATTAAATTTCACAGCATTTGCAAATAAACACCGGCAAACCTCAAGAAACAGTCTGGTTCTTACAAAGCACCAAACAATCTGTTATAGGAATTTAATTAGATTTTTTTCTGCCAAAACAGCTGATCACTTCTTGTCCCTAAAGAAAAAATAATCAGTGGATACACTGTAAAGTGACTGTTTATTTCTTAAGGAAGTAAACTAAAAAACTTTTTTATTAAAAGCCAGATTTAAAAGTTTCTTTCACAAGACAGAGAGAAACACGAGGGAGCGAGACAATTACTTACTGTAATGCATGTGTCTTATAAAGCTTTGCATTGAGATGTTTGGACAAGAAAAGAAATGAAAATGAAAATGTGTCGAAGAAATGATGGAACTAAATATAAGCTTTTTCACTGATTTTGAAATTTGTTGTGACTCTGACCTTGACCCAATTTTCACCAAAATTTAATCAGCTCGAGTTGTTATTAGTTTCTACTATCACACAAAATTTGACAGTAATGTTAGACAGACAACAAAAAGTAACTGATTAAATATTTCCTCTCTTCAAGGGGAGAATAATGTGATGCAGTCACCTAGCATTGGGGAAAAAATGTGGGTATTAGGAAAGAAAACAGTTTCCATGTCCATTTCCATAGTCCTTTGGTGCTCCGTTTGTTGATTATCCCAAAGGAGTCATTAAGAGGCTTTTCTCTGTCTGGAGCCATGGCATAGATTTTATCACAAAGGACGGTTCTGAAATCATATCTGAAAGCTTTGGAATCCCAGTGAATCCATATGGACTTAACAAAGAGTAAACTCCATATGTCTACTTACATTTTGTATATATGGAAGCTAATGATCCATGTTTTCTCGTTTTTTATCTGTTAGTCTGTTTTCCTAGTCAGTTGTTATTATTTCTGCATTTTTCCATATTTTTCTTTCAAAGTTATTTCTTTCTGTTTATATTTTGATTTTTTTTTCTCATTTCAGCTTCTTCATGGAAATATTTTCATGCCAATATTTTAAGTATTTCATGTTCTGTTTTTTTTTTTTTTTTTTTTTTTTTTTTTTTTTTTTTTTTTTTTTTTTTTTTTTTTATCTTTATGCCTTGCCCCAACAGACTAAATGATGACTAAACTAGGAAGGGGGAGAAAAGTTTATTCACTTATCTTGCAGCTTCAGCCAGTAATTATTAATTTTCACGTGTTAAAAATAGCCTGAAAATAACAATTTGTACTGTTGTTTTTTACTTTTTCCCTTTTTAGTTGTTTTACTTTCTTCTTATTGTGCCTTTTTTCTTAACATCAAATATCTGCCATCATGTTCCCTAGTGAGCTAAGACTTTTCATCCATCTCTCTAATAACTATTACTGCTGTGTGTGTGTGGGAGGTGGTGGTGGTGGTGGTGTCTTTTCATCCATTGCAGAGGGACGCTCTACAATTAAATATAAATCTCTCAATCCAAGTGACAGTGGCAAAACACGAACACACACATTCATAGGAGGTGAGTGCATGAGAATAAAAGAGGACACGGACGACAGAAGAAACAAAACAACAGAAAGAGAAACACAAAGTAATTTGTTAAGATGTAAGGCATTAAGAGAGGGAAGGAGAGGGAAGAGAAACATTATATGTTATTAAATTTCACAGCATTTGCAAATAAACACCGGCAAACCTCAAGAAACAGTCTGGTTCTTACAAAGCACCGAACAATCTGTTATAGGAATTTAATTAGATTTTTTTCTGCCAAAACAGCTGATCACTTCTTGTCCCTAAAGAAAAAATAATCAGTGGATACACTGTAAAGTGACTGTTTATTTCTTAAGGAAGTAAACTAAAAAACTTTTTTATTAAAAGCCAGATTTAAAAGTTTCTTTCACAAGACAGAGAGAAACACGAGGGAGCGAGACAATTACTTACTGTAATGCATGTGTCTTATAAAGCTTTGCATTGAGATGTTTGGACAAGAAAAGAAATGAAAATGAAAATGTGTCGAAGAAATGATGGAACTAAATATAACTTCTTGTAGGTGTATATGTTGGCCAGTTTTCTCTTTCACTTCCATTTTTTGCCAATCTCTGCTGTAATTCAGAGGAGTCTTTGGAGACTGGAAACATCGGCTCCCAACTCCTTTGACACAGTGTGCGTTTTTTTTGTACGTGTTTGTGTGTGTGGGCAGCATTCAACCAGCAAACTCAATGCTTTCTCTGTGTAGAAAGAGCAAGGCAACAGGACATTTAGTTATACATTTTGAATATTTATTCAGATACAGTCTCCTGTGGCCCAGGTGAACACCTGCGTATTCTCTCTAATGTCAGGGTCTTGTTTGGATCCCATATGACTTTTGTTATTTGTCCCTGAAATCTTTTAGATCCCCCTGCAACGTCCTAGCATGATAGATTGGACTGAATTTATTAATTCGTTAATTATTTAGTCACTGAAATGCTTCTTATGTTTCAAGAATATATTTAAGAATTCTTACATTTGGTAAGTTCCATGTCATTGGAGTTGAGGCTGTACATTTTTGTGTGACTGAATCTGATGTTGTTAGGAAATTTCTACAATTCTACACATGCACAGACACCATCTCATGGTATTCGTGTAAGAGCTGCTAGTTTTATCTCCAGTGGCCACTTAACTCCCACTACTTGGTTTGTTCACACTTACAAAATGTGCAGCACCTAAGTGCTCTGAATAAAATATCCTTAGTGCCTTGCTGTTTTTCCACCATATGTGTTATGCTTACGAGAGATAAAGAATATATGGAAAATAAATTGGAAGTATTTCTTAGATTCTACATATATTAAGTGTATTTTGGAAAACTCCACTATGTTTTTAACCAAATCTAAAAAGGAAGTTAATCTTCTCATTAAAGCATTGCTCTTTAACCTGCCCAATGTCAGTATTATAATTATTAAGTCTTTTATAGTTGGTCATAACACATCATTCACACAGTGGGACTTTGGATTTTAAAATAGTCTTTAATTTTTTTTTCTTTACAGGCTCAAATCCAACCGAGTAGTGGGAATGTTTAGGATCACTAAATATTTCATTTCAAGTGAAGATGAGCCAAGCTGGTTATGACACTGTAGTTAAAAGTGTAACTCTCAATACGGCTCTGGATTTCACAGTGTTAATAAAAGGAGCTCACCCCCAGGCGAGTGGCCAGTAAAATGACTGGCTCGATTGCATGGGTGAGAGAGATGGGCTGTAAAGGCCTTGGTCCCAGGCTGCAATCAATCAACCACATTTTCTGGCCATTTTTCAATTATGCATGTTAGGGCTGGATGGCAAGGTAGTGAGGTGTCCAACCAAGACTTAAAGTTTGGCACTTTGAAAAAGAAGTCATCCAACAGTGAGATTACAAACCAGCAGCACACGCAGTAATAAAGTGGAGTGTGGATGGGGATTGCAGGTGGTGAGTGGACTGCAGGCTTTGGCCCAAAGGGGCAACGCTGTCACTGGAATTTGAAATAATTAAGAGGAAATACACGTTATTGCTTTGCTTCCCAGCTTCACAATGCAAATCTCTAGCGACTTATTTTAAAGTGCTGCCACCACAAAGCTGCTTGACATTATCAGTTAACTGACAAAATGTCAAAGTCTTGGAGGTCTTGTGGATCAGCTGTGAATGGTGTTTAGTTGGGGATTTCAACAGCTGTGCGTTTCTATCACAATGGATTGTTTTGCCCCTCTGAGATGAATCGCTCTGATATCGTTGCCTCAATCTTTCAGTCACTGGACACTTTGATTTATCTACATTGCCATTCAGGCTCATTCCAATGGCCGCTAACTCTAGTAGTTTTCTTAAATCTCCTGAACACCACACATTTGTAACTCTTAACTCTTTGTCTGTCCTCTCTTTGCTGCTTTCTATTTTCTTCCTCGGTCCCATGTCTCTTGTTCAATAATTCCCCATTAAAAATCCTGTCTGATAGAAAGGATTTTATATTTTATGAAATATTAGCTGTTACCATGAGTCCAATCAGGAAAGAAGTGCCTTGGTGTGCTATAAAAATATCCTGCTCAGAGAGACTGAGGGCTATGTTTGACCTTGCTCTCTCTGTGTGTGCAAGCATACACAAAGAACTTGTTCATTGTCATTTTTAGCAGTCACTAAAGCCATGTATTTACACATAATACATTAAGATTTAATGGGTCGCTGACTTGTTCAACACTTAACATGGGTCTTCACTTAACACCACTTCAAATGTCATCCTTATCCTTAACATAAATGAGACTTTACAAAGCCTGAAGGTGTTTATTAGTTTTAGTAATTCTGACAAATACATTATTGTGTCAAATTACCAAATAACAATTACATGTTTTTCTTAGGTTTGAGCTAGAAGCCATTGGTATAGTCACATAAAATCCCAAACGTGTAAACCCTTTAAACTAGGACACAGCGTTATCGTGTATAATTTGGGTTTCTCCAGTTGCTCCTCTAAGGTAAAGCGCCTACCACTGTTCAACTGTGCTGATGCACATTTCTTCCTACAGACACCACTGCAGGTCAACAGCTGACTAAGTGGTCAAATAAGATTGAAAGAACCCGAAGGGATGATTGAATCAGCAACTTTAAATGCTGGAGCAAGAACCAGAGTAAGCTGGGCATCAGTCTTGAATATGAGTGACAGCAAGTTTAAAAAAAAGAGTCATAAATGTTTGTTGATGATTCTTTATCGTTTTCAAACTATGCATAGGGTTTTAATCACACTGGATGATCTGTACCATCCTCAAACACTGTCAAAGTATAGTTTGTTTGATATAGAGAAAGAATACTGAACATTTATTGACACTTGTACATTGCAGGAAAAGGACTTTTATGGCATGGCTAGGCAGAGAGATTGAGCTGGAAAGGATGCACAGTGCATTAGGGTAAGGGTAGAGATGGCAATGCACTAATTAAGAGAGTGCGTTGAGGAGATGGGAGGACTACTTTGAGGAGCTCATGAATGAAGAAATTATCATAGGCTGACACATGGCTCTTGATGTCAGGGTTTGCCAGGGTTTGTCTTGTTGTCTCGTCTGTGTCCTTTGTCTTTAAGAAACGAAAATGCATGGATTGCTGTAGCAATGATATCACAATATAACGTGATTTTTATTATGTTAAAATGTATATAATGTGGCACAACCCTAGTATACATCTACTCAGAAATGGAACTTCAGCACTTCCTTAGTAACAGATGGCTCCATGAAAATCACTGTTAAATAATTGTCAGGATTTGTGAGACATAATACAGGACAGTGTTTTACCACTTTAAAACCATCATATATTAGCCTTATTATGTTCTACAAAAAAAAAGGTGATTTTTAAAAGTGTGCATGAAAGAGAGGGCAGCATGAAAAACAGTTTAAATGTTGAGACAAACTGGAGCATACTCACAGTTTATCTCAGCAGTCTGATTCTTAGACACAGTGTTAGTGCATGCTAGCACGTACAGGGCCAGCTGTGACCAGTGCAAGTACACCATTAGCTGACATCCCAACAGAAGATTTCAGAAATTCCAACAACCAGTGGTAAATGAGCAAACTCATCATGATCTGTAATTGATTCAGTGGCAAAAGAAAGAAAGAAAGAAAGAAAGAAAGAAAGAAAGAAAACTGTAAGAATGGTTTGCATAATATCTTAAATCACTAGACCTTGAATCAGAAAGATGCTTGCCGTCAGTATCAAGTGTGCATTCTTACAAGAGCACTCAGGGAGTGTAATTCCCCAGAAAGACAAGGACTATACAAAAACTTTAGTGTTTTAATGATGTTTTATTGCAATACAATGACATCAGCCTGTTATGGCATCATTGGTCATTGTTATGTCGTTTGGGTATTGTATTGAAGAAACCAAAAGTGTGTTGTACAGCTCTCCCCATGCCCTTTCATATGATATCACTCGATGCGTTTTTTGTCGAGGTTTTTTAAGGTGAAGGTTGTCCCTGAGACCTAACAATGATGATGAAGAGGCTTTTCTCTGTCTGGAGCCATGGCATAGATTTTATCACAAAGGACGGTTCTGAAATCATATCTGAAAGCTTTGGAATCCCAGTGAATCCATATGGACTTAACAAAGAGTAAACTCCATATGTCTACTTACATTTTGTATATATGGAAGCTAATGATCCATGTTTTCTCGTTTTTTATCTGTTAGTCTGTTTTCCTAGTCAGTTGTTATTATTTCTGCATTTTTCCATATTTTTCTTTCAAAGTTATTTCTTTCTGTTTATATTTTGATTTTTTTTTCTCATTTCAGCTTCTTCATGGAAATATTTTCATGCCAATATTTTAAGTATTTCATGTTCTGTTTTTTTGTTTTGGTTTTTTTTTTTATCTTTATGCCTTGCCCCAACAGAAACGCGTTGTCCAGCTGGATTTTGTGTGTACTTTTGATGGCAACATCACATTTAATCAAACTCAATTTGTTTGACTGTAATGCTACGTTTACACCTTGAGCGAAGAGCAGATTAAAACCTGCTGTCTTTGGATGATTGAATTAGAACATGTTATTAAAAAGGATAATGAGTATGTGAGAGCAAACATTAGGCTTTGATTACTACTCTCATCAAGAGGTAATATTTATCTAAGTGAAAAAACAGCTTATTAAATGTGCAAGCTTATCAGGCAAATAGTATTGGTAAATTAACCACCAGCGCTATCTCAACCCTCCGGATTTTGTTTGCCTATAAACGAGCTATTTTCCAGCCCTCGTTTAGAACAGGCATCTCTCCCCCCAGACCCAAGAAAGGGAACATGAAATGTGTGTATGTTTGATGTAGTCAAATTACTTATGTTAATGTGTTGGTAATTAAAAGCTTTATACATGGTCTTCCATACCTTCGAGCATATTTCTCACATCTCTGAAAACGGTGTTGATTTTAGTGTTTGACTCAAAGAAGTAGACAGCTGTGCATACTGCAATGCACAAGCAAGGTTCATTGGAGAAGTCACAGTGACCGAATTGAGCTTTCGATGCCTGAAAATTATGTATGCATGCATAAGTGTTTCATCTAGGAAAATGTATGCAAAGTAATGGGAACAGTAGCAGCAGCAGTGATGGGTAAAAATAGATCCCATATATCGTCATATACAGTAAAACCTATGAGGTAAGTGGCGTAAATATGAGTCTAAATATAAACCTCATACACACAAACATACACAAACACACACACAAGGGCAAACTCTGCAGCTCGTGGAGAGTCTGACGCTGCATTGTAAGCAAACTGATTTGAGAGCCCTTTTTTCCCAGGCAGGTAATTTGATTCTTTGAGGTCGATGTTGTGTGGTTTTGGGGTCGCCCATGTAGCCAGTCCCCACTCTAATAAAACCTGAGAGCGCTGCAGAACCAGGAGGCTAAAACCCCCCATTAACTTCTTTCCCATCAACATGGGGACAGGTAACCTAATGACCCTGCAAAGCTGCAATGCTCCCTAATCATGTGACCTGGGAGTTGCAGAGCTGATGACTAGGCAGCTGGAGCTCGACATCATACCAGGAAAAAACCTACCTCTAGGAATATGAGGAAAACAGATTGTTAGTTTGTTAATGATTTTTTTTTTTTTACTTGAATGTGGTATGGACTGAGATGGTCTTGCTGGCACTCTCTTTAACCTTAATCCAGAGAAGAATATCTGAACAACTACATGTGTTCTCTAAAAGTTGATTCTGTTCATCTGGACGTAGCGTTTTGTGGGAGAAACGTTTCGTCACTCATTCAAGTGACTTCTTCAGTCTCAGCTGACTGCAGGTTTCCCCAATCTTATAAACAGTACATTTGCATAATGACTGAAACCAGCCCACTGAAGGAACTAAATGTGTTACTGTCCAAATTTGGTTTGAATACAGTCTAATATAAACAAAGTGTCTCATAAAGAAGCAGAAAGAAGCAGGAAGCTATTATAACTTCAGATTGCGTCTGTGCTCTGTATAGCATCAATCTTGGGATTTGAAATGACCACACAGTTTTCCTTCAGTGCCACACTTGGGACTAAATTAATATTGCGCAACTATGTTGTTAATTTTGTCCATGTTTTGTATGGAATGCTATGACCTGTGAGGCCTGCTAGCAGATCTTGAATTAATACTAACTCTTTCTTTTTCTTCCCTCATTTTTACCCCATTCTTTCCTCCTCTCTCCCTGACCCTCTACACTCTTATTATTTTTCCTTTAGTGGGATGCAATCACAGAGATGGACGAGCACAACCGACCCATCCATACTTTCCAGGTTTGCAATGTGATGGAGCCCAACCAAAACAACTGGCTTCGCTCCAACTGGATTTCACGACAGGCAGCCCAGAAGGTCTACGTGGAGCTCCGCTTCACCTTGCGCGACTGTAACTCAATCCCTTGGGTGTCTGGCACCTGCAAGGAGACCTTCAATCTATTCTATCATGAGACAGATGAGGCACACGGTGTCAAGTTCAGGCCTGCGCAGTACACCAAGATTGACACCATTGCTGCTGATGAGAGCTTTACTCAGATGGATCTTGGAGATCGGATCCTCAAGCTCAATACGGAGGTGCGGGAGGTGGGACCCATAAACAGGAAAGGCTTTTATCTGGCTTTCCAGGACATTGGCGCTTGCATTGCATTAGTGTCTGTGAGGGTTTACTATAAGAAATGTCCATTTACACTGAGGAACCTGGCCTCATTTCCAGACACAGTGCCCCGCGTGGACTCTTCTTCACTGGTGGAAGTGAGGGGGGCCTGTGTTGACCATGCTGAAGAAAGAGACACACCCAAACTGTTCTGTGGAGCTGATGGAGACTGGTTGGTTCCCCTGGGAAGATGTGTCTGTAGTGTTGGGTATGAGGAGATTGATGGTTCATGTGTTGGTAAGTTTTCCAAGTTTTGTATATTTTAACTTGCTTTTCATTCTGCTCAGTGAAGCATTTTTTGAACTCAAAGACGTTTTTAGTCAGTCTTTCCAAAGCTCTGAAAGAAAAAGAATTGATGGTGAAGGTGACGCTGCTGTAGGGTTATGAGAACCCTGCAGCTGAATGCTTTGCCCATGGGTTATTGTTAGCAGCCTCTAATTGGAAAAAAGGCTTGTTTTGTTTTTAAACTGTCTTAATACTAATGTTTTGTTCTTGGTTCTTAATTAGCTTTTACTTAGATGTCCTTACCAAACCTTGACTTTAATTAAACCCACCTTTATTAAATTATTTCCCACATTTCTCTTTCTCAAGTGGTCAGAATGATAATAAATCTCAGACTTCACCTAAATGCAAATAGCAGCGGTAATTTCAATTCATTTTGACCATCAATGTTTATTTACAACATATATATAGTAAAAAAGGACACACATATATATATATATATATATATATATATATATATATATATATATATATATATATATATATATATATATATATATATATATATATATATATATATATATATATATATATATATATATATATTAGAGGTGGGAATCACCATACATCCCACGATACAATATTATCACAATACTTAACGCACGATACGATATTATTGCAATTTTTTAAAATATTTTGCGATATTCAGATTCTGTACATAAAGGTAAACTTTATCAATATTTATTTTATCTAATATCAAAGTCTCACACTCAGTCTCTCATTTCAGTCAGTTTTATTGTTGACAAACTGAACGGTTTGTATTACAGTCTAGTCCAACTTAACTGATTGCAACCATCTGGTACAATTATAGCTATTCTGAACTATGAAATTTATGAAAACTATGCAGCCCCTTCAGCAACAGAAGAATTTGAAAGTAAATTAAAACAAAATATAATTTTACATTAAATAAAAAAGTTTTAAACTTAATTAATATAAAACATGTCTTAAATTAAAATAAGTAAACTGTCATGTTTATTGCTGCCCAAAAAAAAGTTAAACACATTTGGACAGTGAAGGAATGTCAGCATTCTTGCTCAGAAAAAGGATCAACATGCTCTGAACTCAGAGCATGTTCCATTCCACAAAATCCTTTTTTGTAACAAAATATCGATTTCTGCCGTCCCTGTATCGATACATTATTTGCAAACAAAATATCACGATACTACACAGTATCGATTTTTTCCCCCACCCCTAATATATATATACACAGTGTATATGTATGTATATATATATATATATGTATGTATATATATATATATATATATATATATATGTGTATATATATATATATGTATATATATATATGTATGTGTATATGTATGTATATTTATTTATTTATTTGACATAAGTATTGATGCATCCACCAGTCAGAAAGATAAGCAATGTGGACAGGTGATGATATGAAACCTGCAGTGCTTCAGTACAATTTACTTCCCATTGTACCATCACATGCAACAACTAGAGAACGCTTTATAGTCCCCACAGTCTATGTACATACTCACTCTTGCTGGTTCAAACGTCGAACAATTGCATAATATTATTGTTGTTATTATTATTTTTATTTATTAACCTTCCTATTAACCTATTAACCGTTATTGACCTTCCCTATTCATTTTGACTCATTACCCATATTTTTTTGTTGTTTGTCTTACCATTTTTACTAGCTGCTAATTTTCTCAGATAACAGAGGTGTAGTCACGTGAAAGGTTTTGAATGATTATGAATGTTATTATGGTAGCAGTAGGAGGACCTGATGCCATCTAAGGCTGTATTTGTATGTGTTTGTGTGTGTGTGAGCGAGAGAAAGAGAGTGTCTGTTTCAACAGCTTAAAACTGCATATTTTAGTTAGTCTGTTGTTTTTCTATCAAATTTCTAATTTTAGGGCTTTTTTAAAGCAATTTTTGAAAATTTTCAGTGTTTTTTGCCCTTTGGCTACTGTTTAAATTCATATGAAAACATTTTTACAAAACTAAACTCTGCAGTAACTTTGGTTTTGCTTTATGAAAGATTAGTGAGTAGGCTGTTTATTTTTACACAAAGTTTAAACAATTGAGAGGGTTATGAAACCAGAGGTGTTTTTCTGTGTGCTCTGGTGAAAAGCACGTATTTTCCTTACTAGCTGCTAAAATCCAAACATGATAATCTTGTTGTGGTAAATGGTGTGGTTGTAAAATTTAGTATAATGAGTGAAGCTTTAGAAAGCAGTCATAAAGTGAAACATCATACTGGGTCCAGTGTTAAAGCTGGTCCAGGCACCAAAGCTTCACCACAGGATTTTAGGATTGTGTTTTGCATGTGTGTGTCGTTGTTAAGTCTAATTGTTGAATGTTGCCATTGTGTTTCTTAAATTTGTACAGTCTTAGTTTAAGCAGTAGGATCAAAGCCATTCCTTTGATTCTGACCACCTCTCCAGCCACTCTGTGCTGGGGGAGGTTTTATTGTAGATACATCCTATCTGAAAGATCTGTTTCTTTTGATGTAAGCTTCCTGGGTTTATGACCCTTTGGTCAGCAGGAGGTCTCACACACACATTCTCACATAACACACACACACACACACACACACACACACACACACACACACACTCAGTGTATACATTTACATACAGTGCCTTGTCTTTGTAACCAAAGGGGGGTTGCAAGGGGAGGTGCTTTGTAAACTATTGTTTGAAGTTTGTCAATAAAAGGCAGCGAGAGGAGGCCACCATTTTGGGGTTCTTTGTCGTGCTGGACACAGACGAGGCCTCCCTTGTGCAAGTAATGGATCGATCGACTGTCTTGTTTTCTTCATGATGAATAAGTCTCTAGAATTAGCGGGGTTTGTGGAAACACAGACCCAACAGTCGTGGTGCTTTATACATACAGAGAAATGAACATGTGTCTATGTGTGTTGTGATGAATCATATGTGTAGGAATGTTGTTGTGTATATCTGTATTCTACCACCCGTTGTCTCAGTGGCTACCTTGGTGTGACAGATTACCTCAGCTGGCTTGGTAGCAGCTTGATCCTCAGCTCTCTGATATGAGCTTTGGGTTATCACTGACAGCACGGCTCACTGGGAATGCTACCTTCAAGAAGTTCCAATGCGACTTCTTTTCAAACCAAGTAAAGTCCTGATGTCAGGTCAACAGATACACATGTCTATAATCCAAAGGAGACAGATCCACAATCTAAAAGGTGTCCTAATGTACTTGCAAGTTGCAACTTATCAAAACCATAATATGGAATTTAACTTTATACATTTAACAAATGAAAGAATGAAAGCATCTACTAATATTTTTCCTAAGAACTAACAATATACTACAATATCATGGATATAGAACACATTTTAAATTAGTAAATTAGAATTCACAGTTTAGCACAACAAAAGACACTGGCTCTTAACAAGTAATCCAAGCTTGTGCAATTAGTTTTGTAAAGATCAAGAAAATATGTAAGATTTACCAGAATGATCAAGATGCATAATCTATAGAAATATTGGCACAAATTAGATGCCATTGTACATGTTTGTTTCCCTCCAAAAAATAATCACCATAGACTACAGCCTTTTAAAAAACACTTTTGAGACATTTCACTGGTTTTCTCACACCATTCAGAACCAGATGTCCTTGCACAGTTGATTACAATTCATCTTGTGACACAGGTCAGGGAGGCTTTCCAGCTGCACCTGCAGCTGCATCATAATCAACAGGCCAGGGGTGAAACTGCAGCTGTGATTAGAGTGCGTCTATCCTAAAATCATTTCTCCATTCTGCTCCTTTAATATTTCTTATGCGTTAATTGAGTGATAAAAAAGCTAGCAGAGGCAGATAAACTTGCTGTTGAAAACTTTTGGGAAAAACATTGCAAAAGAACAATTTGTGATGGATTCGTGGGCTTCTTCTTTATCTCTTCTTTAAGAGGTAAAGGAGTAATGTGGTGCATCCCTGCTGTTGGCCCTGTGCCTTTCATCTTTGACATATATATAACATAGGGGAAAATACATGTAATTACATTACATGCCATTTAGTCTGATTTGAATATAATCTTTGGAAGAACTACATGTCACATAAAAATCACAAGAAGTAGTTAAGCACCTTGGTCATTGAAGAAGACTCCTGAGGTGGCGGGTTAAATCAACCAGAACAGACATTTTGGCTCAGTGCCATTTACAAACATAAGCAGACTCAACACTGCCACCTATCAGTATCGACGCTGGCCCTTTAAAGCACAATAAATTAAAGTAATTTCCTTCTTCCTCTCCTTATCCTAAACCCCTTGCTCTCAAAGGAGCATATTTCACAGTTGGGTTAAGTCTAGCCCTTTGGGCAATGTGATGGCATTTTACTGCAATGTCAGCCCTGTAATGCAGCTCCTGTTCATTGTTCCAGCATTCAAACAGGCTTAGTTATTGAAAAGCCCCCACACAAAGTGCCACTAGAGCACCTTAGGCATTGAAGGAGAAGACTGAGGTAGCTGGCTAAAGTAATCTTTCAAGTGTTAGTTTACAACAAATTGGTAGTTTAAATGCAACAGCTGCCTTCCTATGTAGCAGATATGACCAGGTTGAACAACCTGTGATTCCAGTAGCATCCCATTCATAAATATGTGAAAAGCATAGGATTAATGTCTTTGTCATATCTATTTGCTTGCTAGTTGTTGCTATAATACAGAACTAACATTTCACATGCTAAAAGGAAGTCGCTTTCAGTGAAGTCTAAATGTTATGCATAGAACTGGAAGATGGAACAAAACTATTTAGTGGAAGAAAGTGTAGCTGTCTCTTTCCTGAAAATTGGAAGAAAGATATATATATATATATATATATATATATATTAAAAAAATGGAATCTTTTAAATCTATCAGATCTCAGACTGAGATCAGTTGATCAGTAAAATCTTCTTCAAGTTTTGTACACGGCAGATTACTTTGTATTATTGTTTTCCTTTGATAACCCCTACAGCAATAGCATACACAGATATCAGGCAAACATCCATCCATCCATTTCTTTCTGCTTGGGCTTAGAGCACATCCCATCTGCCTCAGGGTGGGAGGCAGGGTACACCTCCAACAGGTCACCAGTCTGTCGCACGACTAACTCACGGACACAGAAAACCATTCATGCTCACATTCACACCTACATTCAGTTTAGATGTAGCCTTGCTATGAATATCTTTGTACTATGGGAGGAAGCTGGAGTATCTGACAACCATGTAAACCTTCAGTCATCTCAAAGAAGAGATAAACTGCTCAAAGCCTGAATAAATGTTTTTACTCCACTTAGGTGAGAATGAAGGACATGCTCTCCACCCAGCTTAAGTCAAATAATCTTTTTCTTTCATTCAGACTCAGTGGATTTGGTCACAGCAGTATTTTAATCTCCTGTCCATTACCTGGATGAAGTGCCAGTGTGCTGCAGTAAGACTGAGGCTAATAAATGCCTATAACCCATATTACTGCTTGCATGTTCTTCCACATATACACTGATATAAATGGGTTTAAAATGTTCTTTAAAATTGAGATTTTTAAATCGGAATATTATATGGGCCAAATGAGACGAGTCTTTAAATGAAGTATATGAAAAATGCATACGCATAAGTCGCTTTTTTTTTTTAAATTTAAGTGAAATTTGCTGGGGGATGGGGATCTTGTCAAAATTGATGTAATTATGATATATATCCATATCCATACATATATGTAGAAGTAAGCAAAAGGTCTTTATAGAGTAAACTTGAATTCATATAGTCACTCGCTGTACTATTTTGGTTGTTGTGGCTTTTACATGTTGTTGGCTGTAGTTTGGGAGGTAGAGCAGGTAAGGTACTCTCCAGAAGGTTGGTGATGCGATCTCTTTCTCCTCCAGTCTTTGAGTATCCTTCGGTAAAATGCTGAATAGGAGGGCGAGTGTGCGTGAATGTTAAACAGAAACTTAATCATAGTGCAAGCTTTGTTTGCCTAAGAAAGGAAAGCAAGCCTTTATGTTGGCTGATACAAAGTCCAACAAAATAGGAGTTCACACAGAACACAAAGGGAAGGCAGCTTGGGAACATGGATGGATGATGGATACCATGGATGAATAGATGGATGGAGTTTGAGTTCAAAAATCCATCGCCCTACTGTTTTAAGAACAAGCTGTTCATACCAAGCAATTGGTATGGTAATTTACCCAAAAAGTGCTTGTATGAATGGTGTTATTGGGTGAATGAGGCATGTGATAAGTTAGAATATAAAAGCACTATATGCTGTAAAAACCAGTCCATTTACTATTTGCATCTTAGCTGATCTATTTATGGTCTTATTTATACCTTATTTTTTCTCTTGATGCAAATATTTAATATGTGTATGTTTGAGTGCATTCGGCATGTCCTTGTTGTGCATTACAAGAGGCTGTTATTTAATGCTGTATAACATATGTACCCACCTGCTCATTAGCAGTAGTCTAGGCAACTAGACTGAATGCAAGAACAGCACACATACATCTTCTTGGATGAAGAGCTCAGTCTCTCAGTGTCTCTCTTTATCTCTCGCTCCTCCATCTCTCTCTCACTCACTTTAGCTTTCATCATCTTTCCCTCTCAGTGTAAGACAATCTAGCTGATGCTGTTATCACTCAGTGTTGTACAGCAGGTCATCATGTGTTTTCGGACTCTGTGTAAGAGCACTCAGCAGTGCTATGAATAATGTAATCACAGGGTGTCTGTGTGCTTTTATTTATATGTTTGCCTGTGTTTTAGGTTGTTGTACAGTGAATCTTCCCTCTGATGATTGGGCAAAAGCAAGCTAGGATACAACTAATGTTGTGCAGCATACATTTAGAATTACTGAACAGCACATCAGTCAAATAATAATGGACACCCTTTGAAATAAAAATACCACAACATACTGTGACAGTTTGTGACCCAACCTGTACTGCTTTATAATCTGTTAAATATAAACCAGCCACTCTTCCTGTCTTTTTTTAAGGTTAATCATCTTGAGACAGCAGACAAGCTCTTTAACCTCCTAGGACCTGGTGTCCACATATGTGGACATCGCATTTTTGGGTTATTTAGACCAAAATACTTAATTTTGCTCTACAAGGGCCTGATGTCCACTTACGATAACATTATACTGCCACTGTTCTATCGAAAGTTTAAATGAATATCCTCATATGTGGCTCTCATTTTTCTTAGAAACAGAAATCAGGTTAAACAAATCTGGTAATTCTTTATTTTCACATTCATCAGGTCCCAAAATGTCCAAATATCAAAGAGAGATTAAAAATGCATGCCGTGGAAGAGTTTGGGTCTTAGGAGGTTAAATATTGGAGGGTACACACATCCAGTCTACATATGTTTTATGGACTTGGAAAAGGCATGTCCCTGTGTGTGTGTAACTGGTGCTTCTGGAGAATTGGTTATTGGGCCTGTAATGTCATTTACTCCCTATACAACGTCAAACTTCTGTCTTTGGTCTCAGGATCACATCTTTGCTATTGTTGGCTACATCAAGCAGTGATGTCTAGCTTACACTGTTGAAAAAAAGATTTCCTGCTTAAGATAGAGGATGAATTTCTGCCTCAAGTGGACTTCAAGTACCTAGGTAAAGCTGATGATTATCTTCAAAGTTATCATTACTACCCTCACAGATGACCACAAGCTGCAGGTAGTTACCAAATGAATAGGATCATGAACAGGAAATGAGTTCCCTCCAAAGAAGATCTGCCCTTAGAGAAAAGGTAATCAGCTCAGTCACTGGGCGGTGGTTCAAAGTAGGGGTGCTGCTCTGCAGCAGTGAAAGCAGTCAGTGGAGATGGTTTGGATATCTGACTGTCAAGCTTTGTTTGCCTAAGAAAGGAAAGCAAGCCTTTGTGTTGGCTGATACAAAGTCCAACAAAATAGGAGTTCACACAGAACACAAAGGGAAGGCAGCTTGGGAACATGGATGGATGCTGGATACCATGGATACCATGGATGAATAGATGGATGGAGTTTGAGTTCAAAAATCCATCGCCCTATTGTTTTAAGAACAAGCTGTTCATACCAAGCAATTGGTATGGTAATTTACCCAGTTCCAGGATGGCACTGGCTCTACGTCAAGTGTCAGAGGTGGGCTACACTTAAGTAATTGCACAGGTAAAAGGAGCAGCTGTGTTAATGTTAAATGGCATGCTCGTATAAACATCTTGACAAAAGTTTCACCAATAAGACATTTTCAATTACAGCATGAAGATAGTCAGACAACAATTACAGCACATATCCTTCACTCTGTCAGCTCCCCCAAATGAGATGGCAAACACACACACACGTACACACATACTCACACAAAAGACACATGCACACAAATGAGGGCGTGGGTGGAAGGCAAAGACTCCCATAATGAATAGCATAAAACACACATATAAAAATATAACCCATAGAGCACACCAAACAACAAAACAACAACAAGTCCAATATGCACTCAAGCATTCACAACAATGTGATAATGCAAGCGACAATTTTGCTCTCACAAAACACACACGAGGAGACACACCAGGGGGTTCGAGCTGGCATCAGCAACAGAGCTGTTTACAGACGGGCCACACGGCAGGGAGACACTGTGACATTTCAGAAAAGGATGGTTTTAGTTTAACAAGCATTGCACTTCAGGCTTAATTGGGAGTGTCTGGAATGGGAGAGAGAGAAACAGAGTGTGTACGTACCCCGGTAGCGGGTCAAAGTCTGTCTGATGAATTTAATCCCACCTCACTCAGCATCAGCGCTGACATGTCATGACCATAGGATGTCATGCCTTGCTTCTTCTTTTTTTAACTGAGCACCGTTTGACAGTTGCATTGTAAGAAAATTGCTTGCAGCAGATATAAGAGCAACAGAGTCATGATGAAGGCACATGTGGATATATCAAAGGCCAGATTTCCTGTTTCTCATTTGTCACAATGAATTGTCCTTCGTTAATAATTTTGACATACTAATCCACTGTCTCCAAAAATTACAAACAAGAGCATCTTTGATCACTCTGATTATTTCTGTTTGTTTTTTCAATTCACAGTTCTGTTAAATCTACATTTGTTTGAATAGACATCACACAGTATGGGTGAACTTAAATGCCTGGGGTTTTGTTTGTCGTCTACACAGTCATTGTATTAGACTTTATTTATGCTGTTCCCACAAAGGATATAATTGAAATCTCCTTGATGCATTTGGTATGCTAATGTACATTTCCCCCTGAGCTGTCATTAAGCTCAATGCACCACTAAAAGGCACTGAGTTTCGCTACTAAAGGCTTGGGGTGGTTTGAATTATGTCCAGTGTAAATTCTTTCTGTCAGGCCACGGCCTCATTGTGCATCACTACCTGCTGTCACATAAGCAGAGAATAATCACTGAGAATATTAAAAATAAATCATCAGACATTATTCCAGATTAAGAAAAAAATCAGTGTGATACATTATGTTATATCTATCTATCTATCGATCTATCGATAGATAGATAGATATAGATATATATGCGTGTGCATGTGTGTTATAATAAAATCAATTAATCTGTTAACCTAACCTAAATAAATGTATAAATAGAGGTGATTTGACTGAGTTGCTCATTTTCACCATTCAATTGCACTGGAAAATACAATGGTGTTTTTGAATGAATGTTTTCACCTTGGAGGCCGAAAGAAAATTGCACTTACTAATTCTTAAAACTGTGTCTTACTTTAGACCTTCACTGTGCAGAATGATGTGGTTGAGGTTAATAAGTTACTGTCAAAGCAGACATACTTTTTTGGTAAGAAAATGGAAATTTGGGGCAAGATTGCCATCTAAAAATTCTCGCTAGAAGATTAAAAAAACCTGTAGTGAATAACCGCTTCATAGAAAATATTCCACAAGTCTGAGTAATCTGACTGGAGCTATCATACAGTACTTCATATTCTGTGTGATGCAATTACCTTTGAGGTTTATCTCTTTGAGGTGGTAAGGTCTATATATCCCTGTGAGGACCAATTTTTGATAGCCCATTGTTCTTGTAAGGATGTTGTAGGTGTTGAACTAATGGCTGAAGATAAATAATGTTATATAATAATATGGAGCTGTTTAATATTAAGTATTAAGAAAAATTAAGAGACTAGAAAAAGTTTGAAGTTTGTTTGTGATCATAATTATTGTTATTACATTTTATAGAACGATGTATCTTATTTAATATTTAAATCCACTGTGCTAAGAGTTTTGGAGAAGAAAAACATGTTGATAGATAAGTGTGTGTTTATATATATATATATATGACCATGACTGTTCTTTCTTTATGGTTCCTCCGCAGCTGCCTCTATTTGCTCATTTACAACACATATCAATTACATTTCCCTAGACTGCTGGTGCTTTACCTTCCTCTGTCTCTCTTTAAATCAGTCACTTGATGAGCATTAGAGGCTCTCGTGTTGTCGCTCTTCAATCTGTAATTGAGAACAAATGTGGAGAGGGAGAGTGTTTAATTGGGGTTGTCAAGCAGGAGGCGGGTTTGTTGGGCACCTAGAGATCTCCTCATCTCTTTCCATTTTAACTGTTTAAAGAATAAATTATGCAGATTGCAGTTTTTGCAAGTCCTAGTTGCGATGTGAACTTGCGGTGACTTCTGCCTCGCTTTTTTCCCCCCCTTCCTTGCCGAGAGTTACTTCAAAGCCTGAAAGTGATCAAAGACAGTTGAAAAAATAAATTCCCCAACGTACCGGCACCCTGCATACATACATACAGCTTCTGCATGTCTCAACACCACACACTCTCTCAGCCAGAAAACAAAAGGAAGCGACACCGTCTAATGTCTTCTTCTTCTTTTTTTCCTTATTTTGTCTCCTCAAGCACAGTCCTGTCAAACATTGCAACATTTCAATTGATTTCTCTTTTCCCTTGTGCCTGTTCTATTTTAGTACATAAGCCAAGAGACTGAATTAGTCATTAAAGGGTATGTATAGTATGACATGGCCCAGATAACACATCACAGGCCTCCAATGAAGAGCAGACTTGTCATAAATAAAAGTACGTTTTAGGAGCTGGAGACAGCTTCTCCCAAGTAAAAAAGGAAAAAAATATGAAGAGGGGAAAAAAACAGGGGTTATTGAGGGTTCAGCTTCAGTGATTACTGCATTTTATTTCGGTACCAGTTTGTTTACACAACAGATATAAAGTAAAAAAAACATAATAACTCTGGTGTCCAATAACTAAAACGTATACACGTTTCATCTGTAATGCCATAAATAACCATTTTGTTTAAAATAGGGTTTTGAAACTAAACAAATCTCTGATCCAGCTTCTCTTATAGGCTGAAGGACTGTATGCATGAACTCCTTGACTCACAGTGTCAACGATACAAATGCTTATGTAATGTGCAACCTGGCTCCATAACTGCACATGGATCACCACAATATTGCATAGCCCATCCGTGCATTTGCGTTTTTTGTTCCTGATTATTTTAATTCATGGCTATTAAAATAACAAATCACAGTATGAATAAAATAACAGCTGGAAGGCACCATAGAATTAAAATTCAGTACATAATAAAATTTAAAGCCTGCATCACCAATTTAGAAGAAAAATATACCCATTTGGTGTTGAAATAATGTCACATTTGTACATCGTGGGTCAGGTGAGGATTTTATTATTTATTCTTTATTTCTTTACACCTGATTTCTCTTTCAAGCTCTCTTTTAACCTACTTAAGCCAGCAGGTATTATGTGGCACAAGTGACAATACAGCACGGTCCTTTTATGGACTGCTCAGACGTGTCAGATAGTGTTGAAAAAGTGTAAACTGCAATCCTGTTTGGCTGGTTTCAGTATCAAAACATACATGATGATTATATAAATGTTGCTCAGGAGAGCAATATATGCTGTACGTCATGGGAACAGAAGTTTGTTTTTCTTTTTTGTTGGACAAATTTAAACTAAGACACTTCAGAATACAGTCAGCTCTGCCTCTAGTGAACAATAAACTCAAACACCAGTGCTGGAGCTGTCCATATTTTCATGCACAAAGGATAATTCAGACTAGTAGACTTATTGGTTTTGGATAACAGTGAAGATCTTTGCAAAGAAATTCTAAGTCTGCCTTAGAACAAGGACCTTAACAAGGGCCAACTAACTGGGATTTTAAATATTTCTGTGCAGGATATTTGACAGGACAAAATTTTAAAAAATCCTAAAATTGCCTCTAGGTTAAAAAACATCACCATGTTAAAGCATTTATTAAGACAAGTTGGTGGTTTTGCTACTTGCATACAATTTTGTCCTAAATATTTTGCAGTTATGAATTTATAAGCATGTATCCCCATACATGAAGTCAATCAAAATGTAATATTTCTTCAGCAAAAGGGGGTCATTGAGAGTACATTTATTGCTGTTTGAACTGAATATTGCCATTTGGCAAAATGTGAGCATGTGTATCCAACTTGACAAAAATGTCAGCTCAGTGACAGTAGTTTCACCTCTTTTTTTATACTCTTCCTCACTCTATCCCTCTGTCTTCTCATGTATGACCAGTGCGGAAAGTGAGCCAATGACCTCAGGGTACGAAAGGCTTTAACTAGCACTAGGTGTCTCTCAATCTGCCAGACTGCTACAGCCAAGCTTGTTAGTCACACTGGTGGAACTGCACACACACATACACATGCACAAGAGTACCATGGACAGACATAATCCAGCCACTGAACGAGGCAAGCAGTGATAGCAGAATTGGGTCAGTTCGAGAGAAGACTGTGGTGTGAAACCATTTCCCTTGGGGTGGATTGAGGTCTGAACTTTGGCTGACCCCCTGAACAAGTACAGCCACACAATGAAACCTCAGAATCTGAATCTGTTTGAATTAATGCTAACAACTTCACTGATCAGACTAGAATGGAGGCTTAAGCCCCAGGAAGAGTATTTTGGACATGGATAAAGTAGTGTAGCTGTAATTGGGTTTTCTTCATGCTAAGATTAACGAGAGGAAAGGAAGTTAAAAGCTGAGGAGCTGGGAATGAAGGTAAGTCACTTCTCTTGTGGTTTATACTTCACTTTCACATTAAAATAACTGCTCTTCTATTTGTGTATTTTTATTTCTGGGGGGAAGAGTTACATGACTTTAGACTCTTGCCAAAAACAACTTTAAAAGAAGTGTAGATCCTAATTTGGGACCTTCATCATGATGGTTACAATAATAAGCACATTGTTAAAGTTTGGATGTTATCATGGGACAATCAGCCACTTCTCCGTTCATATTTTTCAGCTCACTGCTTTGAATAGTCTGAAATTATATAGCACATTTTTGTCATTTGTTATTATGAAGTCTAAAGGGTATAGTTTGTGCTTTAGAAATACTACTCTGATGCTATTAGTGATGCAAGAACCCACAAAAGAATAAAGACCTGAATCTATAATATCGATAGAGGGACAGTAAGATGTCCATAATAAGCCATCAGCTATATCAAACAACCTGGGAGAGACCTGGTCTAACTGTGGTCTGCAAAAGAGCAAGAATAATGGAAGAAAGTAATGGAGTAATGGAAGAAAATTAAGAGACAAACATGCAAAACCCTTACTGTATTTCTTCTGTTATTTTTGTTTCCGCATTTTCACCAATGTGCTATTTAAGGTTGCAATTTAAGTGGTAGTGCTGGCCCACAAATCAGCACAATGTTAGAATATTGCCTTATACAGTCATTTAAACTGTCATTACTCTTTACAATGATAACATTTTGTGCCATTAGACTTCAGCAACCAGTCAAACAGATGGTTCATCTGAAATTCAGATAGCCCCCAAAAATGCAGTAAAATAAAAGTAAAGGCCAATAGTTACAGAGATAAAGGAGAACTACAGTCTTACATTTAGATGTGTGTGTGTGTGTGTGTGTGTGTGTGTGTGTGTGTGTGTGTGTGTGTGTGTGTGTGTGTGTGTGTGTGAGTGAACTGAAGGATGAGGACGAGCAGCTGTAATATTACTTTGTTCGCTTTTTGTTTTTTCTCCTTTTAATTACTTGTGTTTGGGTTGTCAATAAGTGTCCTTTGTGTGAATACTTTATGCATTTATGTGTGCATGGAATTCAATGCCTTTTTGAATGCTATCAGCATTTGTTGTCTTGTTTACTTTGTGCATATTTGTTTTCATATGTGCTTTTTCGTCTGTGTGTTTGTGCGGTTGTGCGTCTTTATTATCTATTACCAGCTGCAGCTAGTAGGCAGCTCATCCCACTCCTTACATTAAAGGTGATGTATGCTTATTGAGCAGCCACAGGCAGAGACTGGAGGCCTGATTTATAAACCAATACAGCTTGTTTTATGGGGGATTGATCTGCCTGTGTCTCCATCAGTGAAGCATTCTCCTTGTCTTTATTCAGAGTGACAGCAGGTAATAAAGGTATGGTAGTCAAAGAGAACAATGAAAGTGTTTACAATTACACTTCTTAGTGGCATCACCTTTACTGACATTCATATATTAAAGTGTATTGTAGCCGTGTTGAAAAGTTAGAAACTTTATTGTTCTAGAAAAACACAATCAAGCGAACCATATAGCTGCATTTTAAGATTATTGAAAGTACGTTTTCTTCTCAAAACAAAAGCATTCAGTGAAATTTGGAGAAAAAAAATTATAATACATTAATACATTTATATCAAGAATCAGCAAAAATACATTATTCATTATACTATGGTATTGTGACACTATTACACAATATATACTATGTGAAGTCCCCATATAAATGCCATATAAATCCTAAAATCTGAGCTTTAGAAGCTACAGTAAGTGTGAGAAAGTGTTTCAAAGGGCCTAAACTTTCTTCTACAGCAGTCAAACTGTATTATCACATTATTCTGCAAAGACAATATAGCATTATCCTGCAAAGAACCAGAATCAGCTGATCATCTTTCTGTAATAATGATCATGGTGATCAGAATGATATTGTTATTATGTTGTATAATATTATAACAGAACAATGCTTACAGCATATTTATTCTTCCAAGCACAGTATATAGTGGAGATTTGTGCAAGATAAATTCCAAAGATATTTTTTATGAATAAAATAATATTAGAAAGTTACAGATTCCTGAGTACTGCAACTGTTGGGCAAATCTGCTGAATATTTTCAACATCGCTTTCTCCTCCTTTTCTTCATCTGCCTCCTCCTCCACTACCATCTCCTAAACTCTTAAACACATCTGTCAGAAGTGAGTTTCATTGACTTATTGACCTGTATCAGACTTCTTTCACTTAGCTTTAAAGCCTTCTCACAAATAAATAATAACTTCACAGATAGCATTTTGCGACCTGAGGTAAACACTGGACAGTTTACTACAGGTGAACCTGAAATGTCGCAAAATATTTGACACGTATAGACTCAGAGTATCATTGCCAGTGCCATACAGCAAGAGAATAATTAAAGTTATACCAAAGACATCATGAGAGAGAGAGATAAACGACAGCCAGTACCAAGAAACATGAAACCCTCTACTGATACAAGGTCATAGTAGATGCTGGAAACAGTTTTAGCTGTCTTTTGGTGAGCATATCAACTAGTTGTAATCAGGTAAGTGCTTGCTTATCAGGACTTTAACTAAGTTGCACAGTGCTCATTCAGTTTGTTCATTGAGTTTGTTCCTCTCTGTGGCTAAAAATTGATTTTACTGTGAATTTTAAGAATAAAGTATTGTGAAGGCGCTCTAAGATGAATTGAATTATTACATATATTTTATATTCCCTGAAGAATTTGTTAAATGATGTTGCATTTAATAAGCAACTCTTGAGACATTTTGTAAATAAATTGCAATTACCTTTGAGTGATCCCCCAAAGTAATTGTTAGTTGTTTTGTTGTCCATCCACTGTAATGGTGAAGTGTAAAAAGCTGGAAACATTAAAAAAAAAAAAAGCCAGAGCTCTGGAAATTGTGAGTTATGTGGTTGCTGTCCCAGAACAGGGTTGTTCCCCTCCCTAAACCTGCTAAACTAATAAAGTTCCCAAAGTCATTTTTTGTGTGCATATACACAACTGTTACATCTGGTCTAAGGGCCATGCGTGGATGAGCACATGGATTGGAATAATTTTCTCCTGAGCATTAACAGCAGCTCAACCAGATCATGGATAGTAATTAACATTATGTGGGTGTCAGGGCACGCAAAGACCCCACAGTGTAAGACCCAAACCTTTCCAGGCAACTACCGTCTGTCTGCTGTCATGCACGCACACTGATAACTCTTTCTCTTTGTCTCCCTCACACACACACACACACACACACACACACACACACCTGCATTCAGAATCAATGAAGAGGCCACTTACTGGCCACCTGGTTCTCTCTCTCGGTTTCTTTTTCTTTGTCATCTTTCAATCAATCCAAGTTAAAAAGAAATGGCACTGTTGGTGAAAAATACCTGCAGCAGCTGTGGTTTTCAAAGCCCCAGACACAAGAAAGGACACAAATGCACAACACACGCAAACACACAAACATGGTCTCAGGCTCTCAGTAAAGGGTTCAGGAGTAACAGTAGAGATACAGTTCAGGGGTATGAAAAACAGACTTCTCGCTGTTTTGCAATTCATTAAGGGTTTAATGTTAATCTTTATAGTTACACTTTAATTGTCACAGATTTGTAATTAGTGCTGACATGTGACACAAAGAAAGCCAGCGTTTCTCACAGTGCATAGTGGAACTAAAAAGTAGTTTCGTACAAAATACATTTAGAATTAAAAGACACAAGAAAAAGGCATAAAAGTGCTCCACTAAACGCTGAAAGACACACCAGGGTATGTGCTGTAATCCCCACACCTTTCTTCCTTCTGCTTATCCTATTTTTGTTTTACCTGTTTCATGTGTCTCAGGTGTTATGCTGAGATCATTATCAGTTCATTACATTAGTATATGCTCCCACCCTAATCATCCAACAGATGGTATGATAATAATCTCATTTTCCTGAAGATGTGATGAGTCATTTAGAAATAGACTGAAATGCATGGAACAAACTAAGACCTTGTGTTTTTCTAAGATTTATATAGTTTTAAAGTCAAGGAGACCAAAGAGTCCATCATAGGTCATAGTGGATAGAGACAGTATGACTGAAAGCAGCTGCCCAATTCAAGTATCCCAGCCCAAAAAAACACAAAGCCCTTAAACTTTTATGTGCTTTATGGACTTACAGTTTTCATATTTTTACAATTTAAGCATAACCATGGGGGTTTCTGCATTTGTCAGAAATCACTATTTAAATATGGTGTAATTTATCAGAGCAACTTATTTTAATATTATCTCCCAGCTTGCAATATATCCCTAAGTATATCTTCTATCTCTCGTTGTTTTCTTTTCTTTTTTTTTTTCATTCATTGCATTGGTTTTCAGTCTGTTGTACATTTCATAGCATCTGGTTTTCCCGGAGAAACAAAAGAATTTGCTGTATGTCTCAAGGAGACAGAGAGAGATTTACTGGCACCTTACTTTGGTCTGTTTTATGTGGATAGTTTCCTAACATGTGCAGGTTGCTCTGCAGGGAAGAGAAAATGCTCTCTGTCATCAGGCTAAAAGGAGAGGAGGGAATGTTTGGGGCTGTAGCCTTTTTGTGAGTTCCCCATAAGGATACTGCTTCAAAGTGCATTAGGGGCAAACCTCAGTCTGTTTGTGGAATTCTGCAGGTGAGAGAAAAGAAGAAAGGGAGAGAAAACAAAAGCTTTACTGAATTTGGTTGAAGGGCTTTTAGTCCTCTATTTGACATGGCTTTCAGGTGTAAACTTTTCAGGAGGGTCACCTACAAGGAAAACAGGTGTTTATCAGAAGTCACAGCTGCCCCAGCTTTTAACAAAAGTAACTGTTGTATCTTAATGGCAATATCAGGTCCCCATGCGTTAAACTAAGCTCCATAGCCAAACTCTGACAGAGTAATATGTAAGCAGCAGGACCTTTTGGCAAGTCAACTATATCTTGAGTTGCCAAAAGTAGTGGCTTTTTGAAATGATGATGCTATTGTGTATAACCTTTTTGTAATATTTGGATTCTAGTCCTCGTAAGAGCACCTGTTGTTTTTATAGCTGATTAGGGTTTCTCACTTTCCAATCATTATTTATAATGTATTCTCTATATTTTTAGCTCATCTACAACAAAACAGAGTATCAAGAAGTGCAGAGCCTCCCTCTGAGCTTCTCTTTCTTAAAGCAATCACACAAATATCTGGCTGCCCGGAGCCTGCCATGTTGAAGACTGAACGTCCAACACACACACGCCACACGTGCACCGAAACACAGGCAGTGTTCTGATTTGTCTGTCTGATAGTGTTGTCAGTGAGACTGGATGTCAGAGAGAAGGAATCTATTACAGGATCGATTTGGCCATGCAATTAGGTGGCAATGGGAATTTCTCATTTCACTTTTCTCTCTGTGACAATCGTCTCTTGGGACCTTTGAAAGAGGGATAAAGTGATATA